>NW_027666233.1:115000-173012 GCF_963924005.1 Protomyctophum bolini
CTATAAACACAACACCAGATATATATAGCTATAGCTATAAACACAACACCAGATATATAGCTATAAACACAACACCAGATATATAGCTAGATAGCTATAAACACAACACCAGATATATAGCTATAAACACAACACCAGATATATAGCTAGATAGCTATAAACACAACACCAGATATATAGCTATAAACACAACACCAGATATATAGCTATAAACACAACACCAGATATATAGCTATAAACACAACACCAGATATATAGCTATAAACACAACACCAGATATATAGCTATAAACACAACACCAGATATATAGCTATAAACACAACACCAGATATATAGCTATAAACACAACACCAGATATATAGCTATAAACACAACACCAGATATATAGCTATAAACACAACACCAGATATATAGCTATAAACACAACACCAGATATATAGCTATAAACACAACACCAGATATATAGCTAGATAGCTATAAACACAACACCAGATATATAGCTATAAACACAACACCAGATATATAGCTAGATAGCTATAAACACAACACCAGATATATAGCTATAAACACAACACCAGATATATAGCTATAAACACAACACCAGATATATAGCTATAAACACAACACCAGATATATAGCTATAAACACAACACCAGATATATAGCTATAAACACAACACCAGATATATAGCTATAAACACAACACCAGATATATAGCTATAAACACAACACGAGATATATAGCTATAAACACAACACCAGATATATAGCTATAAACACAACACCAGATATATAGCTATAAACACAACACCAGATATATAGCTATAAACACAACACCAGATATATAGCTATAAACACAACACGAGATATATAGCTATAAACACAACACCAGATATATAGCTATAAACACAACACCAGATATATAGCTATAAACACAACACCAGATATATAGCTATAAACACAACACCAGATATATAGCTATAAACACAACACCAGATATATAGCTATAAACACAACACGAGATATATAGCTATAAACACAACACCAGATATATAGCTATAAACACAACACCAGATATATAGCTATAAACACAACACCAGATATATAGCTATAAACACAACACCAGATATATAGCTATAAACACAACACCAGATATATAGCTATAAACACAACACGAGATATATAGCTATAAACACAACACCAGATATATAGCTATAAACACAACACCAGATATATAGCTCTAAACACAACACCAGATATATAGCTCTAAACACAACACCAGATATATAGCTCTAAACACAACACCAGATATATAGCTCTAAACACAACACCAGATATATAGCTCTAAACACAACACCAGATATATAGCTCTAAACACAACACCAGATATATAGCTCTAAACACAACACCAGATATATAGCTCTAAACACAACACCAGATATATAGCTCTAAACACAACACCAGATATATAGCTCTAAACACAACACCAGATATATAGCTCTAAACACAACACCAGATATATAGCTCTAAACACAACACCAGATATATAGCTATAAACACAACACCAGATATATAGCTCTAAACACAACACCAGATATATAGCTCTAAACACAACACCAGATATATAGCTCTAAACACAACACCAGATATATAGCTCTAAACACAACACCAGATATATAGCTCTAAACACAACACCAGATATATAGCTCTAAACACAACACCAGATATATAGCTCTAAACACAACACCAGATATATAGCTCTAAACACAACACCAGATATATAGCTCTAAACACAACACCAGATATATAGCTCTAAACACAACACCAGATATATAGCTCTAAACACAACACCAGATATATAGCTCTAAACACAACACCAGATATATAGCTATAAACACAACACCAGATATATAGCTCTAAACACAACACCAGATATATAGCTCTAAACACAACACCAGATATATAGCTCTAAACACAACACCAGATATATAGCTCTAAACACAACACCAGATATATAGCTCTAAACACAACACCAGATATATAGCTATAAACACAACACCAGATATATAGCTCTAAACACAACACCAGATATATAGCTCTAAACACAACACCAGATATATAGCTCTAAACACAACACCAGATATATAGCTCTAAACACAACACCAGATATATAGCTCTAAACACAACACCAGATCACAACACTGGTAGCGGTGTTCGGTATCGGTGTCGGCTAACACAGAAATTGTGATCGGGAACCAAAAAGGGTATTGGTACATCTCTAGTAAGAAGTACCAATACTGCAATGCAGAAATACATGCCGTTACGAGTAAAAAAGTCCAGAATTCAAACTGTACTTGAGTAAAAGTACGAACGTGCATGAGCGCCGAAGTCCTATAACGTCACTCGCTCCTCCCCTGGTTCGTGGACGTTTTTCCTTCTAACGAGAATAACATACGGGGTCATCTTAAAATCGTCTCATATAAGAATTGTGGTCCAAAAATAAACAAAACTGTCTTGGCGATATTGTCGGGGGAGGCGTCTCTGTATCGTTTACGACAGTCAGTCATATTTGATACAGTCTGTTTTTCTAGTGAGAATGTAACTAATTCGGCAGCAGCAACATTAGAGTTTTCTCACAGTCAGTTGATTCTTCATATCCAAATGAGTGAAACCGCCGGGATGATTTATTTTTCGAACACAGATCTTATATAAGGCGATTTAAAACATATGGGGATTATAATACACCTAAAAAAGGTACACGAACCCGTGGACTTAGCACCCTGCACCGATATTGACGTCAGACTTCAGTGCTCTATAGCCGAGGTTCCCAACCACTGGTACCACCGGTACCAACGGTACCACCGGTACCACCGGTACACGAGTAGGGAATCCAAAGTTTTCCCAACCATCACCAGGACTTTCCAAACAGCGGTGAAACGTTGACGTCGAATGAAAATACTAAGGAATCGTCTGTGGATGCGTCAGTGACTCATGGGATAATAATAATAAGGGTAATAATAACAACAACAAGACTACTACTACGCAATGCAACGCATTGTGAGCTTGTAGATCGGCAACTTTCAAATGGCCGAAATGTATATATATATAGGGCTGAAATGGGCAATCCATGTTGTGTAATAATAATAATAATAATGAAACTTGAGTACTAGTAGTACTGATTACCAGAAGTAACTGAAGTTTTCAAATGATTGTATAGTGGAGTAAAAGTAGGCATATACAATATTTGCCTCTGGAAATGTAGTGGAGTAGAAGTGACAGAAAGTACAGAAAAACTGAATTACTCCAGTAAAGTAAAAAGTACTTCAGTTCGACCACCATTGCCCAATGGGGTGGTCTCCCTGGGCCATCCATCCATTCATCCGTCCATTAGGAGCTGTTGTTGTTCACAGGACATAACGGATCGACCAATGGGGTCGTGGCACTCAGCTCGTGTCATTCATTCCTCCACGCATGCATTCCTGGACCCAGTCAAGCATGGGAGAGGAGGCTTGAGGAAGAGCAGAGGCCAGGCAGGTGTGTGTGTGTGTGTGTGTGTGTGTGTGTGTGTGTGTGTGTGTGTGTGTGTGTGTGTGTGTGCGTGTGTGTCTGTGTGTGTGCGTGTGTGTCTGTGTGTGTGTGTGTGTGTGTGTGTGTGTGTGTGTGTGTGTGTGTGTGTGCGTGTGCCTGTGTGTTTATGTGCACGCGTGTGTGTGCTCGAGGGTATGTTCAAGGGGGTTTACAAAGTATGTGTTCAATGTGCAAGTGTGTCAATTTGTATACACGTCATAGCTGCCGGGCCAGAAAACTCGTAACTCCCTACTTCAACTTTATACGTTTTCTTCGTAAACTATAACGTCCTACTTCATCGTGCATGTGTCGCTCAAAAGTATAGCGAAAATAGCAGATCTACAAGGTCACAACGTTTTTAGAGATGTAGATCTCAAAACGTCTTGTGAAGATCTGCATTTTCACTCATTTTAAAATAATATGTTAACGTTTTTGGACATACAAGGTTCCCACCAGACCAGACAGCTGATATGATTTAGTTTCTAGGTCCCATCTGCCGTTCTGCCTGGAGCGCTTCCCACCTGGCGTCCCCTTTTTGGGGCATGTAGGTTGAATTGTAGGTGAAACAGGTGGAAACTGTCATAATGTTTTAAGCAAATATACCAGCTATATATCTCTGTGGGTGAAATGTAGGTGAAACAGGTGGAAATTGTCGGAATGTTTTTGCAGATTTACGAGCTTAGATTAGCGAGACACAATAGCAGATATAATGCAACCTTATTGCAATGCGATATCCATATAGATATAGCTGCCGTCACTCCGCCAGGTGATAGAGATTACAATCAAGATTGTGTAAAGGAGTGGGTGAAAACGTTTTGTCGTACAAGCTCCATTATGTCGTAGCATTCAGGAGGATAGGTATATGAAGAGTAAACAGAACATGGAAAACAGGGGCTAAAAACAGGTCAGAAATTCTAATTTCTGATATGAGTTATAGTCTCGCAGTCAGACAACTATATTCCACAATCTCCGAATGCTATAGAGTCTGGATCTACTGTACACCTCCTGAAAATAAGTTATAAGAAAATATATTAAACTAAAATATCTTTACATTTGTTTATTTTTATACACATTTCTGCTATAAGGAGCAAGCTTTAACATGCATAGATTATTTCTATTTATATTATAGGATAAATTTGCACGACTGTAAAGACGAAACGGATGCAGGAAAGAGGCTTCCGTTCTCCAGACTGTATAACAGTCGGGCCACACATGACGATACTAGATATGAGTAGACTGAAAATGTATACATATAATAATAGCCTTATACTACATAATATATTCAAATGTTCCGTCAATCCAGAATGATCAATTCTGATCCGTACATTTTCGACACACTGGAGTAGACACTTGTGTAATGTTTTACACGAGATGACACGCACAAGATGTTTAACACGTCTCAGAGCTATGAATACACAATGTTTCTAAATATGAACTCCATGTCTCTATTATTGGCAGCTATATTACTGTAGCTGACTGTCAGCTTCCATATTTATCTATATTTATATATTAATGCTTTTGTGTTGTTCTCAGAGAGCATGTTTTTCATTTTGAAATGTGCTTCAAGAACACTCAAGCCGTTTGACGAGTGTCAGATTTGATACTGTGATATTCCTCGACCGCATAAACTCTCACATCGCGTCTCACACCGCGGGCCAATCACATCTCCTGCTGTGAGTGAGTCTAGGCAGCGATAATGACAGACTTTGCAACGATAGGAGGAAAAAAAGGAAGAAAAAATAAATCGACGGCAGACAGTTCTGTTAACCCATTTCGACCCGAGGACGATTCTATAAATGAATTCTGAATCATGACATGTCAGTCGTTCTCAACCTTTTTTCATGTCAAAGGACTCCCAGAATTATCTGTATTCGGCCACCGACCCCCCATTGGAAAATGTTGCTCCATGCAGGGGGACCTCCCCAGAAGCAAAGATTTGAGTTAAAAACGTTCACACTCTGAAAGAATATATATATATATATTCAAAGATTTGAGTTAAAAACGTTCACTCTGAAAGAATATATATATATATTCAAAGATTTGTGTCACATTTTCACGATTTTTCAAAAACAGCAAACCTACAAGCTCTTAGCGTGGCACTCGGTGCCGCGCTATGAGCTTGTAGATCCGCTATTTTGCAATAGCTTAAAGTAGAACATAATGCTTGAAACACCAAAACGGGGTTCCCGCCCAGAATGGATTAAAGCTCCTGACAGTCTCGGAGACGGTCGTATCATTTTTCACTCGTATTGCACCTAATGAAAGACAGTTGCAAAATGACAAAAAAAAAAAAAAAAAGACAGGGAAAAAATATATATACATGATGAAACACAGTCTTTTCTGTCGTATATCTGACAGCCAGCTCTGCGGTGAGTGGGCTGGTTTCCAGTAGGGGAAAGCAACTTAAAGTATTCCCAAGTACTGTACTGTACTGTACTGTACTGTACTGTACTGTACTTAACCCATTTTGGGCGGGGAACCCCTTAAAAGCATTACGTTATACTTTAGCTATTGAAAAGTAGCAGATCTACAAGCTCATAGCGCGGCACCGAGTGCCGCGCTACGAGCTGGTATAGGTCTGCTATTTTTTTTGAAAAATCGTGAAAATGTGGTGCAAATCTTTGAATGTATATACCGGTATTCTTTCAGAGCGAACGCTTTTAACTCAAATCTTTGCTTCTGAGGGTTTTCTGGAACAACATATTTTCAGATGGGGGTCGGCGGCCAATTACAGATCATTTTTGGGGTCCTTGACATGAAATATTGAGCACCGCTGATATAGAAACTATATGTATTTCAATAAACTGTCAGGAATAAAATAAAATCGACGTCAGGCCCAAATGGGTTAAGTACAATGTTGAGGTATTTCACAGTATGTAGAATGTGTACATTTCAAACGGAAGCACTTAAGTCAACACAAAAACTGCTACTTTGAGGACGAAAACCATTTGTTTACATCAGCGTCCTCCATTTTCAATTCATCAGAACAATTAAAGACGTACATATATATGAAACGTTAGTCATTTGGAGTCATTTGGAGATATGATGAATTCCTGTTCTGTTCTTTAACTACATAGAAGTGTCTATTTGTTTGTCTCTAAATGTTTTGATGAATTGAACAATGTGGACCCTGTTGTAAACAAGTGTAAGGCTTAATTGGGTCGTCCACTCACAGTTAACAGTCTTTGTATTGAGTTTGTGCTTGAAATGTACTGTAATTCTACAAACTGTTAATAAATATTTCAATCAATCAATCAATCAATGGCTTATAATTACAAAACGTACATTAAACACATCAGCCCATATTAGGTATACAATTCGGCCATTTGAAAATAGCAGATCTACAAGCTCACAATGCGTCTCATCGTAAAGTAATGCGTCTCATCGTTATAGGTACTTTTACTTTAGTAAAAAACGAATGATTACTTTGTTCACCACTGTTGTTTTCCTTGCCCTGCAGGGTACGGTATAGGTACAGTAAAGGTGCTTTTGCTGGCATTACTTCTAACACACCGATTATTTAACGTCGCTTTTAAAACAGGAATGTGCTCTCAAGAGGGACGGAGCGTTATTGGGGCCTTTGTGAAAATACAAAAAAAAAAGAAAGAAAAGAAAAGCGAAACCGTAGGCTTGTGGATGAGTGTTTGATGATAGCTCTGCTTCTGATCTATTCTACAAGACATCCATGTCACCCTCCTAACCAGCAGACATTTATCAACCACCCCCCCTCCCCGTAATCCCCCCCGTGCTCTGCCGTATATAGTGTTGGCTCTTTTGTTTGCCTCTCCTTTTAGACAGCCCTTTCTCCCCCTCCCTCCCTCCCTCCCTCCCACCCACCCACCCACCCAACCACTCAACCACCAACCCACAATGCATCAGAACACGCATAGCTTCCTTTGTCCCAGCCCAGGTGTGGCGGTAGTACCAAGTGTTAATTGATTTCTGAAAGAAAGTTCTGTCAACACAGCTTTTACCGTATACTGCCCAGGAGGAGAGATTGTCACAACAGCAGGTTCCTTATTCTCTGTATTTCTTTCTCTGAGTTCCCCAAAAAGCCCTCTTTCTCCTTTCTAATAATCTCTCTAACACAGCATACTGTACAAAAGAAATACACCTGGAATAATCATGCATGGTTACAGCTTTGGTTTTCAAGGAACCATTATTTTTCAGATTGTATTTAAAAGAGGAAAATGTAGCACATTTCTTTGTAATTGTTTCACTTTTTCATATTCCATATGGAGCCTTATTATTATTATAATACTGCATTGAAAACAACCCCTGAAATCATTCCAAATGAACCATATATACTATACTGTATAGTCCTAGCTAGTTAGAACCCGTCATTTTTTTTGCCTCTACACAAAATCTCGTTGACGAAATTAGCAGATCTACGAGGTCACAATGTGTCTAGTCTTGAGCTTGTAGGTCTGCGATTTCCACGGGACCTTCAGCAAACATCAAAAGCCAAATCAGACAAAGGAAAGGAAAGGTACTATGTTTACCCAGGGTAACTGGACTACGCTCAAGAACTTGTTTACAGCCAGGCCCTGCTCATAGAACATTTCATGGTAGGGGTTCAATGCCTTGCTCAAGGGCACTTCAGCGGTGGTAATTCTAACGTGCCTAGTGTCCGGGGATAAGAACTACGTAGCGACCTTCCGATATCAAGACCGCTCCGCAAACCGTTCGGCCACCGCTGCCCCCTAATCCCTTTACAAGACTGAAAGCTGTACTAATATGTAACTTCATTTTAATCAATGAATACAACATTTGTCCAATCTGTATACTGTATACAATCGGGGTGGTTGCATATTATTGTCTCCCTGTTCTTCTATTGAGATTTTTTATCGTGTCTCTCCTAGACACAGGATCTGACATGAATTTGGACCTGATGGTCAAGCAGAGTCAATGTATTCCCTGAGCATAAGGACCAATAGCTCAGTGTTAAAACGTTTTTTTATTTTTTTTATTTTCTCCACCACTCGTGCCGAAAACCGGGGTCGAATCCGGGGTGGAAGTTAAGAGGAAAGTTATGGTGCAGCTTGAAGTACTGAGTGACCGAAATGAGCAGCGACCACCAACGGACGACAAAACTGTAAACAGTTTCCGACTGTAAACACTGTGTGTGTCTCCGGAGAGATGGACGGCTCACATATGCCGAGGGAGACATTAAGGGGGAACTAATGCCCCCACCCACCCCCCTTAAAGATGCCCCCCCACCCGCCCCTTCAACATGCAGTCATTCCAGTCTCTCGGGAGGGGGGGGGGAGGAATGGAGGGGGGGGAAGTGTGACCTTCCTTAAATCACCCGTCATGTTCTGACACTCCAAAGCCCCAGGCTTCAAGGCACCCCAGGCAGGGGTTAAGAGTAGTGCAAAGCGATCAAATTACTCCACAATGCCTTTAAGTGAGAATAAGTGCAGCTTAGTGACAACACGACGGATTGATTTGTGGGCGTCCCACATGTCAGCGTGGCGTTATGCATGGAGGCAGACTTTTGGAATAAATGTGTCGATATTTTCAAGGGCTTCAAAGGCCGACTTTAGGTTAGCTCGATATACCCAAAAAAAAAGAGATCAATTTGATGTCTCCACGGCCGCAGGGCCCAAGCATATAAACGTATAAAGTGGAAAATAGCAGATCTACGAGACTTGAGAAGGTATACATAGTTATGGTTCAAAATCCAGCTCTTGTCAGATGTTCTGCTCTGCGTGAGTAACATCTGATAAGGCCTAAGTGATTACCATAGTTGTCACATTCATCTTCCGCAGGTGTCTGCAGGGGGAAACGTTGATGTTTTATGACCACAGGGTTCAAAACCAGGTGTGTTTTCATTAATTTTTTTCCCCCCTCTAAGTTTGTGCAGCCCTGGCTCTGAGGATTCGTTCACTGAAGGAGCGTGCAGGATAACTGATTTAGCTGCTGGTACAGTGGTTAAGAGATAGAGAACTTTGGAAAAACAGAGACTCATGTGAAGGTACTGTACTTGGTTCAAATCCACCTTAAATTGTTTTGGGGGAACAAAGCTTATAGCTTATACCCAAAATAAAGATTTGGTTCAAAATTCTTATAGGAACAAAAATAGCCTAGACTAGAGATCCGTTTTTAAATAAATCAACACAATTTCAATACACACAAGCATAAGCATATAAGCCAAAACAACAAACAAAACCCCAACGCTACCTGGGAAGGAAAGGAGCTAAGCTACACCAAAAATAAATCCCTGACTAAACAAAAACAATGGGCCAAAAAGGGGGGGGGATAAAATAAATGGCAGCACACCCTTACCAAGCTTCTCTCTTCTGAATACAAGAAATGGTTTGAAATACTGCAGTCATGGTTTCACTACAGAAAGATAGCCTACTGTGGTCTGTACTTTAAACCCTCAGCAAATAAAGATATGAGCACTAAGCCGATATGGCACACAGCAGTGTTGTTTTCGTCGACTAAAACTATGACGAGAAATGTTCGTCGACTACCTTTTTTCACTGGCGGTAACTAAATGAAAACTAAGCTATGATGACTAAAACTATAAGACTAAATATACTGACAATTTCGTCAACACGTAAAAACTAGACTAAAATGTTGTAGGAAGGGCCTAGTGGACAAGAGTATAAGACACATGGATGCTCTATAATAATAAGGAAAACGTTGTACAGTCGACATAACGTCTGTCCTCTTCTTCACCCTTCTCTTCACTTTTCCAGAGGTTTCCATGTAAACTAAGCCCCACCCCCACACCAACCCCACCCCCCTCTTTGTCGTGTCCGAAAAGAGGCCAGTTTTGCACCTGGCACCGTTCCTCTCTTGGCACACCCCCCCCTGTTTGTCCGTGACAATGCATGGACCGTCCACTGATGTTCCACAGCAGAGCCAATGATGGCATGCTCTCTGAAACGGTGGAAAGTCACATCTGTGAATGAAAAGAATGGCTTAAACTAACTAAACAAAAGTCTATTTATACAGTAGGACTTATTTAGTATAAATAGTAATACATTTCAACTGAACGCAAAAACACCTTTCTTGTACAGGTACAACAAGAGCCGTTTATAGTGTGAATAGTGACACAAGCTGCCCCTGCTAGCTGCCTGGCTCCAAACAACAAAGCTTAACATTTTGACAAAGATGTCAAAATGTTAGACAGCAGAATGAACGGCCATCCAAACTAGACACATTCAAATAACATTAACCCATTTAGGCCTGACTTCGACATTTAAAAGAATGTCTTCTAAATCCTCCAGTTTTCTGAAATACCTCATCGTTTCTGTATCAGTGGTGCTCCATATTTCATGTCAAGGACCCCAAAAGTAATGTAATTGGCCCATCTGAAAATATGTTATTCCAGGAACCCTTCAGAAGCAAAGAAAAACGTTCGCTCTGAAAGAATATATATTCAAAGATTTGAGGCACATTTTCACGGGGTTTTTCAAAAATAGCAGACCTACAAGCTCATAGCGCGCCACTCGGTGGCGCGCTACGAGCTTGTAGATCTGCTATTTCTCAATAGCTAAAGCATAACCTATAATGCTCCCGCCCAGAATGGGTTAAAGGCTAAGAACCATATGCCGTGCTGCCAAAAGGACGAAAGGGGGGAAAAAAAAGAAATCATGACTTCCATGCCTCAGAAATGAGTCTTTTCTTGGCAGGAAAAAAAAAAAAACTTTGACAAGTATGAGCTGAGCTTGGCAGGCAGAGAGAAAGAGAGCGAGGTCATCACAGACCACATGTGTTTCATGGCTATATGTACAGTATATGTCTCCATTCTGATTGGTGCAATATGAGATGTTGCACAATTACCCCTCCGTCTCCTATACATGTACGTGTATATATGGAAGAGGATGTTTAGTAGTGCACTGCTAGGTTCTCAACCTGGAGCCCGGGGACCCCCAGGGGGTCCTTGAGGGGGGTAGGGAGGGGGTGTTCTAGTGCCTCGACAGGAAAATGAGGAACCGTTTAAAACACAGTATCCCAATTTTGTTATGGGTCAAAAACGGTAAATGGTGCATTTATACAGTGCCTTTATCCAAGGCGCTCTACTTATAGCATTACACATTCACACATTCACGCACACATTCATATACTGTACATCGATGGCAGATGAAACTATATTATGCAAGATGCCAACCTGCTCGTGCTCATTGGGAGCAATTACAGTACGGGCGACAGCCATACCAATTGTCCGGAAGTGCATTATTATTTTGTCTATGGGACCCGGTGACTATACCGGCTATGGGACCCGGTGACTACCGGCTATGGGACCCAGTTTGTCGAAAACGTCGCCCGAAAAGATACAATTTATTCATCTTTTTTGGTGCGATGACGGGCGATTGGGCGATGTGTCGGCCGATGCTCGCCAGCTGTTAAAACGTATACTGTTGGGGGAGCAATCAGAGTCTTGCTCAAGGACACTAACTCTGGGGGAGCCCACAGGGATCGGACTGGGAACCTATATCGATTCCCAAGCAGCTGCTCTTATACCCCTGAGCCACTGACACCCCCATATAGACATGCCTTTATAGCATTTAGTTTGTAATTATTATTTGAAAACTGAAAATAGCCGATCTATAATGTTGCATCGTGACTCTTGGCGACACGTTGTGAGCTTGTGGATCTGCTATATGGACTATACTACCGTCCTGGGGTCCTGCAGGGCAGACATCAACATCCTCCTTTGGGTCTCGAGCTAAAATGTTTGGGAACCAAAACACATACGTTTTATTTTTCAGAAATAATTCGAAAATAGCGGCTCTATAAGCTCACAAGCTTAGGACAAGATCTTCTATTACTGGGATAGTTGGCTGGCAGTGGCACAACCTCTTTTCCAGTGGGGACCCGCTGCCAAATACATATATACATTATTTGGGGGTGACCTTAAAAAGAAAGAATTTAGTGTACTCGGAGCAATGAACATCGGTCTCCTTTTTTTAGTTCTTACAAAATGTTCAAGAGTATATAGCGTTTAACCTGCCACTATTTCAACCTATACTTGTATCTCACTTCTGACCCCATGTAGAAATATCACTCTTTATTTCAACCTAATTGTATCTCACTTCTGACTCCATGCATGTAGACTTAAAGAATGGTTCAGATGAAGCCGTGTTCACGTTCACTCATCGGAATGAAAAGACTCCAACCTGATCCCCGTCTCCTGAAAAGTCTGCCTACTTCACGCAGCGCATTAGTCTCTCTTTCTCCGCTGCCATACGGTCGACTGCTTTCACAGAGCGTTCCATGATTGCAGTGTTGCTGCTAATATATACAGTCACAACTGCTCCTCTATATAAACGCTCTTTGTTTCTATGATTTTTAGTAACAGGTTTACCAAACACCCAGTCAGCACTGCAAAGTGATTCCAATTAGCACAGGTCTGATGGAGTGACGGACCCATTTCCTCCGTTTAATCAAGTTTAACCCATAAAGACCTGAGGCTGATTCTACAAACTGTCTAGACAGTTTTTCTGGAAAAACCTGTATATGTTGTTGCAGTGGTGCTCCAACGTATAGTCATGTTGTCGAGGAGGACGGGCCACATTTATATGTATTTGGGCCACAAACTGCCGCCTCAAAAAAGGGACCCCCAGACGCAAAGATTTGAGTAAAAAAAAATAATCCGTGGCACTAAGTGACCCACTATGAGCTTGGAGATCTGCTATTTTTGAACAGTACAATATATGGTTAAAACAAAATATTGTAATGCAAAAATGATGTTAAAAGGACACATATGCTTAACCCATTCTGACCGGGAACCCATTTTGGTGTTTAGCATCATGTTATGCTTTAGCTATTGAAAAATAGCAGACCTAAAATCTGCAGTAGGCCTATACGTTGTCCCGGATGGACGTACAGGATGATGACTGATCTTCATTAATGTTTCAGTGGAGCTTCACAACAGGACTCTGATTGCTAATTATGAAGTCGTGTAAACGTCTTTAACGGGATCTGAGGAGCCATGCATGCATTCATTTATAACTCTTTATTTAAACAACAGAATCACGGTGAGACCAGGAGAGATGGGGAGGAGGAGGAGAGAGCTAGGGCCCCGTGTGTGTGCGTGCGTGCGCGTGCATGCGCGCGTGCACAAGGCTCGTATAACCCATTTTGACCCGAGATCAGATTCTAAAAACGTCTTCTACATCTTGACAGTTTTCTGAAAAAGCTATGTTTCTATGTCAGTCATTCTTCGATTTTTCAAAAAACAGCAGACCTACAAGCTATAGTGGAGCGCTACGAGCTTGTAGATCTGCTATTTTCCAATAGCTATAAAGCATAACATAATGCTAACACCAAAAGGGGGTTCCCGCCCAGAATGGAATAAATCAAAGTATAGCCTATACACGTCCTACGAACCCTGAAAATGTAAAATGAGGTCACGGTGAGTCAACCATATGCAGGACAACACATGCAGGGAGCACAGTCAGGAGACACGGACTGGAGACAACATTATACACACAACAACACATTCTGAATAATATTAAAGGCTGAGGTTTTTTTTTAGGTATAGTCTTTTTATTTTATTTTCCGTCGCCCTATACTTTTTTCGGATCGTTTCGACCACTAATGAAGAGAGAAACGTGAATGGAACCGCATGGTTACATCCAGAGGGTCAATCTGGTCATATACAAACTATGTGTCGGTATTTGTTTGTCTGTGTGTTCGTTGTACCAACCGGAGACCATAATATTAATATAATATACTGTATTTGGCATGTACGCACGCACGCACGCAGGCAGGCAGGCAGGCAGGCCGACAAGAAGATAGTAATCAGGTCTAACCAGCTTTGCCTGGTTGTCATGAACTAATTCATAGCATTTAATTTGTATCACCTTTGATTTGTGGTCTGTTAAAAAAAAGGTGAAAAAAACAAATCACTATAGGTCTAATGATCGTTCATCATTATTATAGGATGATGTCGTGCAGCGAAAACAGCCGCAATCTTCAAGCTCGTGCAATGTTGTCGATCTGCTATTTCTTTATTTTATATTTTACTTTTTTTTTGGGGGTGGTGAAACGTTCGCCCATAACATCTGACTCCAGATCAGAAAGCGGTCAGAGAAAAGCATGCAGAAAGCCTGTGGATATAAAGTGTTTGGGATGAAATAACACGGCCTTCGTGTGTGAAGAAGAAGGTTGTCCTGTGGTTTTTTTGGGGCTGGAATTCGATCAGTTTCTGGGGCCGCGTAAACACAGCTATTCCACATGTAATAAATCCTACTGCAGTCCCCCCCTATAGCTCCACCCCAGAAACCCCCCTCCTCAATGTGGGGCCGGCCGCTGCGGGCCCCTAACCCCCCTCCCCTGTTGTTCCAGACTCGCGTGGATGATTTACAGTCCCTCATAACTTTTCATTATGCCGAGAAAACATGATCGCTCACGTTCGTCGCTGACCCATTTTTTCACAGATCAGCCGCCGCGTCGAGGCTCTGTGACAGTCTGTAGGGGCTTTGAGGAGCACAGCGTACGTCCGTCCAGGGGCTTTTGACTTTGGCGTGCAACGTTGGTGCGTGTGTGTGTGTGTGTGTGTGTGTGTGTGTGTGTGTGTGTGTGTGCGTGCGCGCTCGTGTGCGTGTGCGTGTGTGTGTGCATGTGTGTGCGCGCGCACACGGGTGTTTCACTCAAATCCGTCGCACCTTTGTCCACCCATAGCGTAACTTGAAGATACGCAGCATATGGTTTGGATTGGAGTGGCATCTGGTAGCAATATGCAAGGTTTTCCGAAACGCCGTTTTTATGAGCTTATTTTGTGTGTGTGTGTGTGTGTGTGTGTGTGTGTGTGTGTGTGTGTGTGTGTGTGTGTGTGTGTGTGTGTGCATGCGCGCGTGCTCGTGCGTGCACTCTGCGTACATGTGTGTGTTGGGGCCTATGTGTGTGTGCGCACTGGGCAGTGCCGGATTATGTAATTAGTCTTTTGTTTATTTATTGGCCTTTTTGTGTTTTTTTTTTCTCCCCCTGGCAAAAATAATATTTCATTTATCATAATGTTTCAAATAGACAACGACAAAGAAGCCAGTCAGTTAGGCAGACCGCTGCCCTAAGGCCTAAAATATCTCCCACTACTTTGCTCATTTGGAAGTTTGCATTTAGGCCTGACGTCGAAAAAAAAAAAAAAATGTCTTCTAAATCCTGACAGTTTTCTGAAAAACCTGTTTCTATATGCTCAATATTTCATGTCAAGGACCCCAAACATTATATGTGATTGGCCACCGACCCCCATTTGAAAATATGTTATTCCAGGATCCCCTCAGAAGTTAAAAACATTGGCTCTGAAAGAATATAAAGAATATATGCAAAGATTTGCGCCACCTTTTCATGATTTTTCAAAAATAGCAGACCTACAATCTGCTATTTTTCAATAGCTAAAGTATAACATTAACACCAAAAGGTGTTTCCGCCCCAAAATGGGTTAAATGCCAGAAATTGTGAAAACGGCAGATCTGCATTTTTCTCAGCTTTTCTAAATTTAAGTGACTACAAGTGCACGGTGTTGGAGTATGCCTATGCCAAAAGTATAGCCAAGAAAAAAATGTCCAGTACACTTTGTCTTCTTTACCATTTGCCAGTTCCATACAAGATTAAACAGTTTTGTTGCAGTTTCATCCTGTCTTGGCATTTCTTAAAGGAGCCACTTTCTTCAGCCTCGTCTTCATAAGGCCCTCATTAATGCGATGGCACCGTTTCCATCTGCTCACTGGGTGCTCCGGAAAGAAAGCGGCCGACCAGCGGGTCAGGATGTGCCACCGATGGGGATTCCAAGCTAATAGCATGCAACTAAAACATTTTGATATTATTGCGTGCATGGCTGTGTCTCAGGAGGCAGAGCAGGTCGTCCAATGATCCATTGGACGGTGCGAGCTCGCCACCGTTAATGTGTGAATGTGGGAACTGAGAACGCTGCCTGGTGTCGACTGTTCGCCGCTTCACCTCCCAATTTGTGAATGAATGAACCATTGTAAAGCGCTTTGAGCACTTGGAAAAGCCTGCTATGAATGTGCAATTCATTCATGTCAAGGACCTGAAAACTATAGGAATGTATTGGTCCGCAGACCCCCCCCATCTGAAAATATTTTGTCCCCCATGCAATCATGTCATGGTAAGTATCATGGCCAGTATCATGTCAGTATCATGGTCGGTATCATGTCAGTATCATGGCCAGTATCATATCAGTATCATGGTGGGTATCCTGTCAGTATCGTGGTCAGTATCATGGTCAGTATTATGACAGCATCATGTCAGTATCATATCATTTAGTTCATATTAGTTTAATCCTGTTTTTCTCATGTCAGGGACTTCCAAATTATGTATAATTAATTTGTCTGCACCACTCTGCGGACCCCTATCTGAAAATATTGTGTGCCAGGGGGACCCACATTTGTGTTATTAATCAAATGTTTCTGAAATATTCCAAATATTTCACATTATTCTTTCAAGTTAAACAAACAAATAAATATTGCAGATCTACAATCTCACATCGTGTTGATGCCATATTAACTAATTCTACTGGCGACCCCCTGGAACCCCCTCAAAGCTATGCAGATGTGTCAATAATTCTAACCTCAGCCCTGACAAGCATTCAAGACTGGCTTATAGATTCATGTCTGCTCTTGAATGCCAAACAAGGCCTTCTCCAATTCCAAAAGACCAGTTGTGTTGGAGTCCTCAGGTGTGTTTCTGGGTGGAGAGGAACTTGACCTTGTCCCAGAGTTCAAGTACCTCAGAGTCATATTAGACTCAACACTAACCTTTAAAAGACATAGTGAAGAAAGTCACTAATACGATTAAATTCTACCTTCAACATTTTAAACAAATTAGACGATTCCTGACAGTTGGAGCGGCCAGATGGTATCTTCACTGCATGATCCTATATCACACGTTGAATACTGTTTCACCAACTGCTCTTGCACAGGTGTGACTACTCTCAAACCCATAGAACAGCTCTACAATAGTGCGCTCAAAGTGATTGACAGGAAGCCCCGATACTCTGTATCGAGTTGGCTCCATAATGTTCTACAACTGCTCCCACTAGAACGGCTCACACATGTTCTCCAAGGAGACATGGATGGATTCTTCTTGGTTTGGGGCCCAGTTGTGGAATACATGGGAGTAGAATACGCGGAAATAGTATCAAGAGGTTTGGCAAATTAAGGAACTATTCATGTTAAGAACAAAGGCTTTATGATTTCTAAGACTACATGAATAATTATATAAGTAGTAAGAAGAAGATGATGTATGGACATATGTATGTATAATGTATGTAGGTATGTCGGTTAGTCTGTGTTTGTATATGTGAGTCATGTATCAGTTTGTGCAAAAATGAAAAAAATTAAATGATTGAAAGAAAGAAAGGAAGCCCCACTCATATCATCATTGTAACATCCTTCGTACATGTGAATGTAATCCACTGTTTGACTGTCTGTTTTTCCGTTTTGTGTTTCCTGTGAGGACTGCGAATGAAAATTAGCAACTGTGCTACAGTATATCCGGTGTATTTACGTCCATGTGACGTCCATTAAAATGCATTGTCCTGTCCAAATAAACAAATAAAGTAAAGGAAAAAGGACCCCTGGGGGATCCTCGGACCCCACTTTGAGAACCACTGGACTATGTCACTGCAGTGCTGGTAAGCAGTGTTGTTTTCGTCGACTAAAACTAAGACGAAAAACGTCCGTCGACTACCTTTTTCCACTCATGAAAACTAAACGATGACTAAAACTAAGACTAAATATACTGACAATTTCGTCAACAAATAAATACTAGACTAAAATGTTAGGAAGGGACTACTAGTGGACAAGAGATCCAGTATCCAGTCATTTTACACTTGGTTGGCATGCTGAAAATAGCAGATCTACAAGCTCGCTGCGACACGTTAATGTGAGCCTTGTAGATCGGCTATTTTCAGCAAGTGTAAAATCAGTCATTAGTTACGACGGCATCAAGGCACCACCAAAATACATTTCAGTCGACTAAATCAACTGTAGATTTAGTCGACTAAAATCTCATGACATTTAGTCGACTAAAACTAGACTAACACAAAAAGGTGACGAAAATGTGACTGAAACTAAATGAAAAATATTGAAGAGAGAATATTATGACTAAAACTAAAATAAAAACGTGCTGCCTAAAACAACACTGCTGGTAAGGGGAGATGCCAGCTACCATATCACATTCACCATGATGACTCATGGCATGCTCACCACCAATGATTCACATGTTGTGACAATGACAAACATATTTACATCAATCCCTCCCCAGTGTGGAGAGAGACATCTGTTCCAGTGGCTATGGTACACATTCTGCTGTTTGCAGACGCTTAGAACTTCAAGAAAGGACCAACACTAGTATGCTGTCAGATTGTCACACAGTCAATATTGAATTAATGTGCAGAAAGGGTTCCAGTAAAGACACAGTACTGTAAGCCATACATGTCCATCAGACGTTACATCACCCTCAGAATTAGCATGCATCGTTCTGTGTCGTTGAATACCTTCATTTTCCTGTCATGTCTTGTATCGTCTTATTTCGTTATTTCCCATTTGCATGCAGCGGTCTCTCTCCGGTCTGTCTCCAAGCAGATCACAGGAACCGCGTTGGGTGGTCATCTGTCGCCATCTGCTGGACACATTGTTGTACTGTAAGTCATGTGAACAGTTGCAACAATAGTTGCTTTCTAGAAAAACTAGACCAATATTAAATTGTTTAAATAGGCAATACAAGTAAATGAATACATGGAAATCCTTCCACAGTAGTAGTAGCAGCTTTTTCATATTTTCTATTATTTTTCATATTTTCCTATACACAATGCCTCATTTGCATATTTAAAAATGTAAAATGTGTAATACAATAAATCATTGTCTTCGTGCAAGTAATCAATTGGGGAAGTTTCATTAAAAAGAACTGAACCGGTTCCCATTGGGAACCAACCGGTGGAAAAGGGGCCTCAGTGCTCCTGGTTTCATCCTGTAGCAGTTGAAATGTAATGTACCCATTCTACATAGTTTATTTTATTAGTACTCTCAATATTAGTTCACTAATTACTTTTACTGTCTTGGGGACCACTAGACTAGAGGGCACTGCCGCTTTGGAGTTGATTGTTTCATCATGACAGTGAAATATTCTGCCATTAAGTGCCATTTGTCAAGAACATTATAATGGTGTGTAAAACATAAAAATCTAATATAATACTGTTAATACACATTTGACCTCTGAGAATATTACATAACTGCCATACCAGAACAATACATGCAGTGCTAGCCAGCCCAGACAACCGCTGCACTTATTCTAATGTTATACAAGTTATCACTTCATGACAGAGTACAGTAGATAGGAGTACGTGCTTCAAGCCAAGAGCCCTTAAACCATTCTGGGCTGAGGTCGATTAAAAAAAAGGCTTCTAAATCCTAACATTTTTCTGAAAGACCCATGTTTCTATGTCAGTTGTGCTCAACCTTTTTCATGTCAAGGACCCCCAGAATTATCTCTATTGGGCCACGGACCCCCATCTCAAAATATGTAGTTCCAGTAACGCCCCAGAAGCAAATATTTTAGTTAAAAATGTTCACTCTGAAATATATATTCAATGATTTGCGCCACATTTTCACGACTTTTCAAAAATAGCAGACCTACAAGCTCGTAGCTCGCCACTCAGTGGCGCGCTATGAGCTTGTAGATCTGCTATTTTTCAATAGCTAAAGTATAACATAATACTTAAAACACCAACATGGGTTCCAGCCCAAAATGGATTAAAAATGAAATATAATGTTACTAATACACTTCTCTGCTCTCTCATCTTTATCCCATCATCATCGAGGTGGAGTATGGAACCCTGAGAGGCTAATCTAATCTCCCACTCCAGCAGCTTTTATATGTGTCAACGTTCAGTTCAGTTCCAGCAACAACCCAGAGCACGAGAAACATGGAGGAGAACCGTTTCAAAGTGGATGTACTGGAAACTCTATGATCTATGTATAGGCGTTAGTCTACTTCACGCACGCACGCACTCACACATGCACAGTGCACACACTACACAGAATCAGGCCGTATAGTGCATTTGCAAAAGTGTCTAAATCAAACAAACCAAACTGAAGATGACAAAGATAAAGACACACATCTGCTAACACACACTTTCATACATGCGTCATTGAACACAAGAGTTGTGTAGCCTAAGGTGATCTTTATTATGCCCACTATTTATTGTAACTATATGTTTTTAACCACTTTAAAAGGGCTCAGGAGGTAGAGCGTCCATCTTAGAATACGAAGGTTCCAGGTTCGAATCCCTGACTCCTCTGGCTAAGTGCCAAAGTGTCCGTGTAGTGGAGGAGCTTATAGGGAGAGATAAGGGTGATTTAGCGCTAATTCGTCTAAAAGCGCCACATTTTGCACAGATGCAGGCGACCCACATGCTCTAATAATTTAGCTAGGGCGCCTGAGCCGGGACCTTCGGGGTCGCCACATAGCGGCCATAGCCAAAATGTGCTAAATAGCACAAGCTCATAGCTTGTGCTCATAGCACGTAGTAGGGCGTTCATTTACGGGGAAAATAAATAAAATATGGAGACAACAATATACCGTTATATAAATAGCTCAAAAATCACATCCACAAGCTCCCAGCACATTGTCACTTGTCGTGAGCTTGTCGATCCTCTGCTATTCTCCCTATATTTTCATGGAATGTTCTCCTATCATTATGACATGCCACAGAGTAAGACATGTCAGGTGACAGCAATAAACAAGCGCTCCACAAAGCACAATTAATTTGGATTATATAGTTTTCTTAAATTGTGATCCAATCTTAAGACGTTTAGACGTACATATACAGTATGGTTCTATATAACGAGGAAAAGGTCAAATTGGGCTTCGATGTGTCACATTAAATAGACATCAAGCACCTTGTTCTGCACTCACTCACTCAGTCAGTCTCACAAAGACGATAATGAGCTGTTTTCACTCTGGGTTTGTCTTGAGCCACTCCGATAATGAGAAACGTCATGTCCCCGTGCTGCTCATTAGCCCATTCTGAACGGGAACCCATTCTGGTGTTTAGCATCATGTTATGCTTTAGCTTTTGAAAAATAGCAGATCTACAAGCTCGTAGCGCGCCACCGAGTGGCGCGCTACGAGCTTGTAGGTCTGCTATTTTAAAAAATCGAAGAACGACTGACATTTTTAGAATCTGATCTCAGGTCAGAATGGGTTAATCAGACCAGTGTGTGTGTCCAGTGGAAACCTCGTATGAATCTGATCTCAGGTCAGAATGGGTTAGACTACCAAACACAAACATGTGTAAAGTACTGGAAAATATGAAGGGAAACGATAAACGCCCAGGAGGACTTTGGCATACTGTACGTACGTGTAGAGGAATAAGAGCGTACCTTTCTTTTTGCTATAGTTACTGACGGTTGCTCCTCTAAAGAATCAAAGTATAGACATATATTGCCGTAGGCATTATGATAATATAAGTTATGATGCTCTCTGATGATTTCAGCTTTACAGCTTCTATACAGTCAAGCTCCTTAGCACTTATATTGACACATATCAAAACATTTAAACACAAAGGAAATGGATATTGCACCGACTTAATTGGTTAGCAGACATTTTCTCAAATTTGTACCTAAATGTAGCACTTGGCCTATAGGCATTGATGCCACACAAGTTACAATAACATTGTTTGTTGTCATCAATTATCTATTTTGTTTTGAGTCTGTTGGTGGAAATGAGTCTGGTCCCCGGTCTGCCCAGTCCCCGTGGCAGACCAGGGACCAGATGGGGGGTCCCTGTGGCAGACCAGGGACCAGATGGGGGGTCCCTGTGGCAGACCAGGGACCAGATGGGGGGTCCCCGTGGCAGACCAGGGACCAGATGGAGGGGTTAATATCTCCAAACTGGCCTTGGGACGCCTGGGGATCCCCCAGAGAGGTGGGGGAATTAAAAGATTTCAGTGCACTGTGCCTACACATGTCGCGACCGCAGGTCGCGACATGTGTAGGCACAATGCAAGGAATAAATGCATTCGCCATGTATCCGAAGGAAGTCTGATCCAATCACTTTTAGATTTCTCCAGTTTAATCCTGAGTTTAAGTTTTTTAGTGTTCAAGATCTAATTTTAGGCATGTTTAAGCCTCGAGGAAAATCCGTGTTGAGGTTCTTAATCCACTGTTTTTCATTAAAACGTCTTTGTCCTACTGTCCAGTTAGGATTGTGTTGAAGTCCAGCGCATTTTAGAGCTCCAATGCCGTGCGCCATAAAATGTTGCACCAATCTTGTGGTTGTCTTTTTGGCATTGTTAATATTGTATCTGTGTCGTCCCAGCCTAGTACCTATTGTTTTACCTGTCTCTCCGACATATTGTAAACCACATTTTTCACATGTGATTAAATAAATGCAGTTGCTGGTTCTGGCTGTTATTGTTGTTTAATCTCCAAGACGCGTTTGTGGTTCTATTTTTTACTAATTGTTTGGGTTTGAAGTATTCTGGTCCCTGGCGTGCTGGTGTGTTGATTTCTTTTAGCTTGCTGTGTACTAGATAATCTTTAAGGTTTTTATTTTTTCTGTAGGCCGATATAATTTTATAATCTTTTAGAAGATCGTCTGTTCGGTTCTCAAAATTCCTTTTTATTCTGTTGTTGGCTAGTGTGCTCTGTGTTGAATAACTGGTTATCAGGGCCAATTTGGGGCCTGTATCTCGCACTTTTATTTCTAAGAAGGTTTTTTGGGCTTTCCGGAGGAAGGTCCTAGTGTATCCTCTTAGTCTGAGGGCATTAAATAGAGTTTTACAAGCTATTTTGAAATCACTTCTTTGCGTGCAAATCCTATGGAATCTTAGTAGTTGTGATTTGACTATTCCTGTGTAGGAGTGTGTCGGGTGGAATGACGTTTTGTGTAATAGGGCGTGAGTGTCTGTTTCTTTAAAGAATACTTTTAAGTCTAGTTTCCCATTTGTGTTAAAGTTTGGGCCCTTGAAGATTGTTACATCAAGAAAGTCAATCCTTTCTGTGTGTGTCACATATTTTATCGTTATGGATCTATGATGGCTATTTAAAACATCAATAAATTCCTGGAATTCTTCTTGGCTATGTTCCCATATTCCAAATATATCATCTAGAAATCTATAGTAATGTGTCGGTTTAAGTCTGCATTTTTGGAGAAAGAGAGGTGGGGGGGGGGGTGGGGGGGGGGGGGGGGGGGGGGGGGGGGGGGGGGGGGGGGGGGGGGGGGGGTTGCTAATGTTGATTTGGAAAGGGAAGACTGGAAATCTCTGTTGGAATTGTTACCCCCGCAACCCGATTCCGTATAAGCGGTTGAAGATGGATGGATGAAATTACACAGCACCATGCATAATTACAGAACAGCTCCCACACGGGCACCAATATTCCCAATCAGGAGAGAACTCCACAAACATACTGTGTAGTTTTCACTTCAATTTTATACTAGCGTTCCGGTTCCAATTTTGTTTCATCACTTCCAATTTCACCAGATTGGGCACAGAGCGACAGACAGATAGACAGAGAAATAGACTTGCACGAACAAACACATGCACGCGTGCACAGTGTACACAAACACACACGTACACACACACACACACGCGCACGCAGGGGCCATGCACGCACTCACGCACGCACACACAGACAGACACACACACAGCTGTGAGCCTGGTGGTGACGACAGCAGCAAAAACAAACCCGATTTCATACTTCCGTGCTTCTGTGTAGAAAATGGTCGATAACAGATATGTGTTTGTATAACTGACTGTGGTGATAAAATGGAAGGTAAAAAACAAGAAAGGAACAATGTGAGACACTCGCAAGCTGTTAGTTGTCAGTACTGTGTGTGTGTGTGTGTGTGTGTGTGTGTGTGTGTGTGTGTGTGTGTGTGTGTGTGTGTGTGTGTGTGTGTGTGTGTGTGTGTGTGTCTGGGGCAGTGACCAGTATGCCTTAGGCTTAAAGAACAGCATAGAACTAGAGTTTTGGCATCATCATCATCAGATCATATACTACTGCATGCCCTTGTTCCACTGGCTGCTGCTTTTTGTTCTATATATTATAGACTCTATTCGTCAGAAATGTACACAAAGTGGTACAGTGAGATGTTTCGGCTAAAAGGACAACACAACTAAATCCTAGGGACTTGTTTCCATTGTGGTCCCATTCGGATTCACAATAAAGTGTGAATCTGAATCTGAATCTGATACGCTGACACTTTCAGAATTTTTTTTTAATGTACAGGGCTATGTATTTGATTCATTAACATAGCATAAAAGATTAAACACATTATATATATATAATGCGTACATGTCATCAATAAATTGACCTTCCTGGTCTGGGTTAATCAGACCAGTGTGTGTCCGCAGTGGAAACCTCGTATGAATCTGATCTCAGGTCAGAATGGGTTAAAGCCAGAAACCATGCAGTTACACATCTTTTAATGGATAGTGTCGGAGGATAGATAGATAGATTATTTATTTATGTGTCATGATGACTCATGGCCCACATGGACTTATAGGACACAACATAATATAAATCATTGCATCAATATTGCAAAGTTCAATCATATAAAAGCTCAGTTTTTCAAACTCCATTTCAAGAACGTTCTGCCTTTCCCCCCCAAGCCTTGCATAAGAAATCTGCTAAAACAAAAATGCCTTTACTGAAACATAACTCAAGTTTTTCCATAATCTCATCTAACCAGAAAAACTTAACACAAAGAGTTTACAAAATAATATATGTCTTACTTCATCATATAGAGGACAGTAACACAGCAAATTTATTTCCTTTTCAATTTCTTCCAAATCACACAAATTAACTCATTCTGATGTCCTTCGCAGGAGTGCCAATGAATCTACCCGTTTCTAAAGCTAATGGAAATAAGGTCCCAGGTGGCAGAATAGTAGAAATTGTAGAATTAGTAGAATTAGTTCTAAATGTAGTACCAGATCATGGACCATATGGGCTGCAGCCCAGTGGTACATCCAGCCCCGGCAATCAGTCAACTTAACCCATTTTTACCCGAGATCAGATTCTAAAAATGTCTTCTGCATCCTGACAGTTTTATGAAAAAGCTGTCAGTCGTTCTTCGATTTTTCAAAAATAGCAGACCTACAAGCTCGTAGCGCGCCACTCGGTGGCGCGCTATGAGCTTGTAGATCTGCTATTTTTCAATAGCTAAAGCATAACATAATTTGCTAACACCAAAAGGGGTTCCCGCTCCAAAATGGGATAAAGAGCAGGCACGGACGGCCTGCTTGGCTTCAAGTGCAAAACAGCACAATAGTGTACAGTATAGGTCAACATACTGTAAGGCAGTCATAGTCTGTCATACACTAGGTCCGTTTACAGTGCAGCTACAGGCCAGTGACCTTGTAAATGGCATGCAATTAAAACAAAAAAAAACACAACCCGTCTCCCTCCATGCAGTGCATACAGAACTCACGCCAGGAGGAAGAATCTGTCAGAGGAAGATTGCTAGCAACACGCACGGACGCACGCACGGCCGCACGCACGCACGCACGCACGCACGCACGCACGCACGCAGAGATAACATTACAAGTATAGGAACCATGCACACAGCACCCGAGCACCTCAAGCATACTGTGACCAATGTATCGTACATAATACTGTACATTGGCCCGGCTCATGACTGAGGAGACTATTCTATGTTGATATTATAGCTTTTGAGGGATCTGTGGAATAAATGACTGGATGGATGGATGGATGGATGACTTTTTTGCAGACTCATGGTCCATGGAAAAAGGTACATTTACACACAACAATAAAGTCCAAACAAACACGTTAGACATGCCATTAATGTGACAGACTGACAGTTATAATTAAACGCAAGCTTAACAAGCTCACAATGCATCGCAGATTTACTATTTTCAGGTTGAGGACATCACCTGAGCAGAACCAAACATTAAATGACTTGTGTCTTTTAGTTCTACTGGATCTCTGCTCCAATAATATATACGCCACGATGTAATGGTTGAGAAATAACACCCGACGACAGGATCATTCAACACCGAGGCGAGGCAGAGGTGTTTAACCACACTGATACAAACTAACAAACAAACATCTATGGACAGCTTGGATGGACCCATAGGGGTCTGTCTGTCTGTCTGTCTGTCTGTCTGTCTGTCTGTCTGTCTGTCTCTCTCTGTCACTCACTCCCCCACCCCACCCCCACCCCCGCTACATAATGGACAGACAGAGAGATCACTTGTTTTAGCCTACTTAGCTTGTCCCATTGACACATATCTCCATATCCCTCACAATCCAGACAGCACAATCATTCCCCCTCCCTCTCTCTCTCTCTCTGTCTGTCATGCGCTGGCAACAGCCCCTCCAATATACAGGTTTAATGTTTGTCTTGTCTAGACAAACATGAAAATCACCATTGACAATGGACAGAGATTAAAATGAGTTAATTTCTTAATCACATTATCGTTTCTGTAATTCATTAATCAAAAATGAATCAGTTAAAGCCCCAATAGCTTTGGACCCACGGTGGGGTCACGGTGGTCAGAGTGGGGTCACAGCTAGAAGGTCCTGGGTTCGTGCCCATATACCCGAGGCGGGGTTGGCCGAAAGGGCCTTTCTGTGTGGAGTTTGCATGTTCTCCCCGTGTCCCCTAGGGTAGGTATACCCTCACAAAAACATGCAGTAATCCTGGTCTCTAAACTACCTCCCCCTGGTCAGCCAGGGCGCCTGATGGAGGGGAAAGGAACTGGCCATTCAGCCAACCAGCCTTCCAGCCATTCAGCCAGCCAGCCTTCCAACCATCCAGCCAGCCAACCAGCCAGCTGCCAGGATATGAATGTGGTCTATCGGAAAGGGAGATTACACAAATTTAATCCCCAGATCAGATCAAATCATGTGATGCTCCTAAAAGCCATGCAGTGCATTGAAGTCAGTGCCCCGCCCCCCCCGGGTACACCAACAGCCCCAAAATAGACCCCGCAGCCTCTACGCCTCGACAGCTGGGAGAGGAGAAAAGCTGAAACACAACAGGACGAAAACAGCAGATCTACAAGCACACGGCACGCTGAGACAGGGGCGCGCCGTGCACTTTTAGATCTGCTGCCGTTAATCAGCGAGGATACAAACTGAATGGATTTCCTCGGACAGTCAATGAGTCCGAGAGAAGCTTTCGTTTTTTCTGCAGCAGATAATCCTGCGTTCATTCATCAAGTCACTGGTGGCGGCTCGCTTGCTGCAGGCCTCTCGTTTATAACCTTCGTGTTGACCCACCCAAACCACACTGACCCAAAAGCCATATAGTCAATAAATACTATAACGTATTGATTTCAGAACGTCACGTCGTCTTGTCTTACTTACGTCATGCCTTGCTTTGAGGACATTGATTGGAACTGAAACCCATATGGTGGTTTAGCTACATCACCACCAGCAGTGGTGTAAAGTAACCAAGTAGACAATCTAGACATGATGTAACCTTCTGTCTTAGTTCACCCCAAGAAATGATCGATTTTAGTATAGAACACATTTAAAAAGCAAACTGCTGCACAGCATAACAAAGCATTATGCAATAGACAATACAACACTTTAGTAAAAAGAGTACAACAACACTAAATTCTAATTTTTGAACGAATTGCATTTTTAGGCCAGAGGGCAAATCTCTCTGTCTACCTTGAGCAATCTTCATTCCTACTCTCGACATGACATGCCATCAATAGAGACGCCATGTTGAAAGTGGTTAACTAAAATGCCCCCCCCCCCCCCCCCCCTCGCTAACTAACTGATAACTGACTCATTTTAACCAAATGTAACCACAGTTGACGTATAAGGGTCCAATCTATGTACAGGTATATACATTTGAGCCGGTAACAAGTTGTGAGCGCACACTTCATTCGCGGTTCAGTTGGGAAAGTCATATAGACCGTGACGCGTGCTGAGCATGCAGAGTGAGGCCTTATAGTCCGACACCCTAACCTCACAGGAGGTATAAGCCACAATACATTGACAGCGACATAAACAGAGTAACTCCAATAAAATCAGTATACAAACATCATGCAAGCCTCAGCCTGCAAGACAGGCAGGTTAGTCAGGTAACAGCTAATCAGGGCCACAGGGGAGTCTTAACCGGCCACACATGTCTAATAGCCGGCAACACATGTCGGGAGCCACGGGTTATATGATATGATATGATATGATATGATATGATATGATATGATATGATATGAACTATTTGTATAGCGCTTTTCAAAACAAGGTTCCAAAGTGCTGCACATCTTAAAAACAGCAGAACAAGAAACAACAAACAAAAGCAATATGAAAATATGACACAAAAACCAATAACAAGAATGTAGGCTGTGTGTACAGTAGTACAGTATATACAAATGGCTATAGAGCAGTTAAAAAACGCTGCGACTGCACTGGCAGTGCATGCGTTCCACAGTCTAGGTGCCCGAGCGGAAAAAGCCTGATCACCCCGGGTAACTATATAGGTTCGTCCGAGGGGCGTCCAGGAGGGCCTTGTCCGAGGGTCTAAACTGAATAACTGACTGACCTAATGTGATGTGAGGGCACTACAAAGGTACAGGTCTAGGGGTGAAGACTATTTGAGGGGTGCTGCTGGGATTCTCAAGGTTATTATTCTCAAGGTTTTCCCAAAACATCGACTCATATTGTCTTGGAAGATTGTTTTACACGGACACACATTTGTTCTGTAAAGTGATAGAAGCAAACACAAAGGACACCCACCACCACACCTCTAAGGTTTCGTCCTTGGGTATTAATATACCAAACTGATTGATGTCGTCTGCGATTATACATATAGCGGGTGGAACGTAGATCGCAATGCCGTTTAGGAACATGTGAACTTGGAGATCTGCTATTTGGCTATTTAAAAAATAATAATTGAATCAGGTTTCCAACCCGACAGAGACAGAGATGTTTTGATACCATGGCGTGCACATCAAATGTCCTTCCTTTGTCCGGTCCAGCATTATAGAAGGTGGGACAGCCAGGTAATCATAATCTTTTATTCCTTATTAAAATACAATTGTACACAACACGTATGAGCAAGAATATTTCTTTATTCATATGGATCCCCATGAGCAGCTATACTCTTCCTGGGGTCTTGCAAAAAAAATACATTCAAAATACGAATACATTCAAGACGTTAAAAGTGAAAAATAAAACCACACCCGTCTGAAGTGAGGGGCACTCTTATCATCATACATCATTCATCATCTCATTCTGGCCAATCACAATATGCGTCCTCACTTTTGTCTTCAATGTACTTGTGTTTACACACTTTTGTCTTCGATGTTGTTTGTGTTTACACAAACTCTCAAAGCTGGGCACAGCATGGTCAGTAAATTAAAATTAAAATGACTTTCAAGGAGCCTCTTAAAACTAGTGCTTCGGTGATCATCGTGGAACAACCTGACGGTCCTGACAGTAACACTGAGCACCGCTTTGACCACGAGGTTTCAAAGCTGCCGGTGGCGGTCAACATGGTCCCATATATCCCTCCATCCGCCTCTTATAATCCCTCATACAGCTACCTACTGTACCAGCCTCATGATAAGTTATGATAACACAGCTCCCTCAGGCCTGGCTCCAGGTTGTCCATAGTCCATATTTACTGTAGATCAATTCATCAACATTCCCAATGAGGAGTGCAGCTACTTATACGCCCCATTAACCCATTCTGAACGGGAACCCATTTTGGTGTCATGTTATGCTTTAGCTATTGAAAAATAGCAGATCTACAAGCTCATAGCGCGCCACTCGGTGGCGCGCTATGAGCTTGTAGATCTGCTATTTTTGAAAAATCGAAGAACGACTGACATTTTTAGAATCTGATCTCAGGTCAGAATGGGTTCATCAGACCAGTGTGTGTCCAGTGGAAACCTCGTATGAATCTGATCTCAGGTCAGAATGTGTTAAAAGGTCATATCGTCCTATAACAACCTTCAGGGATCTGCGGGTGTCCGTCCGTCCGTCCGGACCATAATAGCCTCCACATGATTCCAGGGATTCCTCATCCGGGCTGAGCGTTCAGGCTCGTCTCTTAATCTGGGCAAATATAAGCTGTTGTAGCTTCAGCCACAAATCCCTCTGAGATCCCTCCTTTTTTTTGTAGAGAGAGATAAAGACGATGAGAGATGCAGATTGCGTTCTCTTCTCTCCTCATTTTTTCATCAGAGAAGAAGCCATCCTCATCTGTTTGTTCATCAGAGAAGAAGCCATCCTCTTCTGTTTGTGGTTCCTACTGGACTTATTTGTTTCTTTTGTTTTTGTGTAGTCTGGACATTGGATAGACAGGCTCCGGTTTGGTTTAGATTAAGCTTTCGAGTAAGACGAATACCAACTTTGTAAGTGCTTTTAAAAAGAAAATACTTCTGTGCAACATTTTTGACATCGCTCGTAAACCTGGAAATTTTCTTGGAATCATTGATGAATGATGACATAGGCCTACTTTGGAAATTAAAATTCAGAGAGAGGAACAATCAAACAAAAATAAAATAGAAGGTTAGATTGGAGATCGTTCGTTGATTGGTTGGTGTGTGCCAACGGAACAGTGGAAATGTGAGCACTTTGTCCTCCAGTGGGTTATTGGATATGCTGACCTTTTTGGGGATGTTTTCTCTCCAATTCCTGTGTCTGTCTGTGATATGAACACTGGATGTTGGGTATAGCAGCACTCCACTGAGACAGAACCCATTGTCGACGCACAGCCACTTTCTCCAATTTGATTTTAGTTAAAAAAAGTATATATATCATTAACATTTCCATACTTTATCCTCCAGTGGGATAACGGATATGCTACCTTTTTTGGGGGATTTATTTTTAAATTCCTGTGTCTGATATGTACACTGGATTCTGGGTTCTAGCAGCACTCCACTGAGAGAAAACCCATTGTCACCTCTTTGGTAAAAAATAATTCTGTAACAATTTCCATCCACTGACCACCCAACGATGTCGGGTCGAGGAGGAAAGGGAGGGAAACTCATGGACGACCTGTACGGCATCAGCAGGAAGCCGGCGGTCAAGAACTCCTCCTCCACCGCCAGCACGACGGCGAAGACCGGGAACTCCTCGTCCCGCGGCGGCGGCGGCGGAAACCGGAGCAACGGCGGCGGGCACAAGAGCGAGTCGGAGGCCATGGCCGCGGAGATCCTGGAGGCGGCGCACCGGCTGGTGGAGCGGCGCCGTCTGGAGCTCTACCTCAGGGAGTGTGGCCTGTCCCTGGGAGACCTGGAGGCCGAGCGCACCGCCATGACCTACAGGTGAGACGCAGCTCCTCCAGGACCACATCTTTACCCTCCAGAAGAACTTTGGTTCTATAGAAGTAGTGGCTCAGGAGGTAGAGCAGGTCGTCCAATGATCCATGGGTCGGCGGTTCGAATCCCGGCTCCTCCTCCTGTCTACATGTCGAAGTGTCCTTGGGCAAGACACTGAACCCCAAATTGCTCCCGATGTGCTGGTTGGTATACCTTGCATGGCTTCCGCCGCCATCGGTGTATGAATGTGTGTGTGTGTGTGTGTGTGTGTGAATGGGTGAATGTAATGCACAATCTATGTAAAGCGCCTTGGATGAAGGTGCTATATAAATGCAGCATTTACCATTTATGATGGTTTATATATCACATCTGCATCTTCCATAACCTGAAGAGTGACACGCCCACGTTGGTTCCCACATCAGGGGCAAGAAGGCCTTTTTTTTTGGCAGTGAGAAAGCGCTAATGTTACCGCCGCGCCGCCGAATTAATTACATTTTCACCGGAAACAGAACTGTATCAAATATGAGTGACTGACTATCGTAAACAATACAGAGCGGACTGACAGTACCGCTGGGGCAGTTTGTTCATTTTTGGACCATAATTCTTATATGAGACGATTCTAACATGACCCAATGTTATTCTCCATATAGAGAAAATACTTCTGTTAACCAGGGGATGAGCGAGTGACATTGGGACTTAACTTCGGTACTCTATACTAGAGAGAGAGAGAGAGAGAGAGATGGAGCAGGGACCCCTTAGCTGAGAGAGAGAGAGAGAGAGACAGAGAGAGAGAGCGAGAGAGAGAGAGAGAGATGGAGCAGGGACCCCTTAGCTGAGAGAGAGATGAAGCAGGGACCCCTTAGCTGAGAGAGAGAGAGAGAGAGAGAGAGAGATGGAGCAGGGACCCCTTAGCTGAGAGAGATGAAGCAGGGACCCCTTAGCTGAGAGAGATAGATGGAGCAGGGACCCCTTAGCTGAGAGAGAGATGAAGCAGGAACCCCTTAGCTGAGAGAGATGAAGCAGGGACCCCTTAGCTGAGAGATAGATGGAGCAGGGACACCTTAGCTGAGAGAGAGATGAAGCAGGGACCCCTTAGCTGAGAGAGATGAAGCAGGGACCCCTTAGCTGAGAGAGATGAAGCAGGGACCCCTTAGCTGAGAGAGAGATGGAGCAGGGACCCCTTAGCTGAGAGAGAGAGATGAAGCAGGGACCCCTTAGCTGAGAGAGAGATGAAGCAGGGACCCCTTAGCTGAGAGAGAGAGATGAAGCAGGGACCCCCACTAACTACATATTGGATTCATGTTAAATGTGTGTTTTCAGACATTTAGCCTCAAACCCTAAATACATAAACTTGACCTTTGGCCTCTGTACTTGGTCTTCTCCTCATTTCCCCTCTACACCAAACCGTAAATAGCCGATCTACAAGCTCACAATGTCCTTGCAGCGTGGGCCATTGGCCCATTGTGAGCTTTGTAGATCGTCTATTTTCGTCTAATGTTCCCCCTGGAACAGGGGTGGTTAATGCAATCACTCTATACTGATTGATAAGTTGAAGGCAATCGTTTGGTAAACTGGACGCGATCCTATCTTAAAGAACTCATCGAGTTTTAACTTGACCCCTTTTAGTTTAGCCTAGCTGGGTCCCATGGAATTGTTTGTTGCCCATGCTGTTTTTTTATGCCGTGCTTTTAACCTTGTAGCACTCTTGAATGTGAAGTGATTTAGTAAATAAAATGCATTCTTTTCTGGAAGGGAGAGAGAACAGGGGGTGGAGGTGAACGGAACACTGTCCTCACCCCTGACGTTCTGGAGAGGCAGTTTTAGAAACTAAATGAAATCGCAAAACCCCCATTGTGAAAAGATAGATAGATCTTTATCTGTCATTGCTTGCATGAAACAACAAAATTCAGTTTAGAGCTTCACCACTACAGGCATCAAAAAAATAACCATACTGTACAATAACCCAAGTGCAATAGTGCTGGTGCAATGTACAGTAATAGTGCAAAGTTCAGTGCAAGACCAAGTACATTTTCAGTACCCTTTTAATACTATAGAGGGGGCTGGGCGAGGGGCAGGTTGTTCATTCAGCAGCCTGACAGCCTGTGGGTTCAGTCTGTTGGACAGTCTGTTGGTTCTAGACCGGATGGATCCATATAAAGGCTGGCCGATGGCTCTAAGCTCAACAGGTCCACAAATACACTTTTCAAGTATGGATTTATTTACGGTACTTCCAAAATATTGAGACAGTGGAAGCAGGGTGTCATTATACAATAAATAAATAAATAAGACAAAAGCAAAGTTACAGTAATAGGAAATAACAAACACTTGAAAAGCTATAACTAAGAAAGGAAAAAAAACTAAACCCTCAGACTTAAGAACTGAAACTCAGGCAATGCCCTTTCTATCCAAGCACTTGACTGACCGCTCTCCCCCTAAGTGTTGTCACCTGTTCTAGCCCCAAGCCAAACTAAACTAAACCATCTGTAGCCTGCCTGCATTTTACACAGGTGGGTTAAACCAAGCACAATGCAAGTCAATTATCAATTATCTCAAACAAAGGCAAACCAATGAGGCCCATGAGTCGATCTACGATTACATAAATGCTTCTTCATAGTTTACGTTAAGTATAGGGTTAGGTTTAGGTATTTTTCTACCGAGGTTAAGGTTAGGAATAACCTTTAAAACCTTTAATAACCGTTTAACCCATTCTGAACGGGAACCCATTTTGGTGTCGGCATCATGTTATGCTTTAGCTATTGAAAAATAGCAGATCTACAAGCTCATAGCGCGCCACCGAGTGGCGCGCTACGAGCTTGTAGGTCTGCTATTTTTGAAAAATCGAAGAACGACTGACATTTTTAGAATCTGATCTCAGGTCAGAATGGGTTCATCAGACCAGTGTGTGTCCAGTGGAAACCTCGTATGAATCTGATCTCAGGTCAGAATGGGTTAATAACCGTTTAAGCATTATTTACTTCAGGAATACCAGGCCACGCCGTTCCGCCGGCTGTACGCCCGGGGCGAGTTGGTAAAGGGGTCGACTATAAGGAGTGACAGACAGAGACAGACAGACAGGTGAAGTGATCACCCCCATTATTACCACCCTGTTTAACAACCCATTAAATATACTGCAATGCTTTAAAAACAAAATGTATGTCACACACATGTCCATAAACAGACCACATATAGGCCTATATAGTCACTTCCAAGCCGGCCAGCCGTGTTCATTAGTATTAAATTGCGAAGCATCAGTGTAGTTCGGTAGGTGTGGTGTGTGTGTGTGTGTGTGTGTGTGTGTGTGTGTGTGTGTGTGTGTGTGTGTGTGTGTGTGTGTGCGTGCGTGCTGCCCTGTGAGTGACACCCGTACCTCATGGCTTATAAAGCGGAGAGAGAGACACACACAGATATCCTCCTTGGAACTCTGCCAGCCATGATGTGCATAATGCATTTTGAGTCCAGCTGTTCGTGTACTGTACTTACATAACATATTTATTCACCACTAAGGACATGTACAGTATGTTTACATAACATATCACCACTACTATGCCTACTACGTATGCTTATGTACTTATGCATAACGTACACGGACATCATGTACGTAACGTATGTCCCACAGACAGAGAAGAGAGAGAGAGAGTGAACCCAGATGAGAAACAGCCTGAGGAGAGATCCATGGATGATGAAACATGTAATAACTGACTGCTTGAGCTGTGTTTTCTAACATGGTTCGTTTCCAGTGGTGGAGAGTACAACTAAACTACATTTACTTAAGTTGAGTTTGAGGTATTTGTACTTAGGCACCTTTACTTCTACTCCATTACATATTGGATCCAAATATTGTACTTTCACTATACTTGCATTTATTTGAATACATTAAGCTACAAGCTCACAATGTGTCGCGATCATGCGACACATTGTGAGCTTGTAGATCTGCTATTTTCAAACGATTTTTTTAATACATTTGAAAAGTTGAAACGGGACATCCTGCATAATGAATGAGTACTTTGTACTTTTAGTACAACGCTGGGAGGGTACGAGTATATTTGTACCTGGTGCAGAAAAAGTACTTTTTATAAACCTCTGCATGTTTCAGACAATCTTGGCGTGGCAAACCCTGCCCACGCCAACATTTTGACCTCAATGTTTGACCTTTTCAAAGCAGTACGTATACCCATCTCCTCAAAGGCAGCCTGCTGATATAATTACCGCCGAGTTTCACGAAAATCCGTCCTTCCGTTCTCAAGGTTTTTGACCTTTGACCTTGATGGTGACCTTGATCGTTGACCTTTTAAAACCGGATCCGACCGTCTGTTTTCGAGTTAATCTCGTTAACAAAACACAGAAACAAACGGATTACTGTACCCAATCCAATCCAATCCACTTTATGTACAAAGCACATTTTAACCCATTCTGTACGGGAACCCGTTTTGGTGTTGGCATTATGCTATGCTTTAGCTATTGAAAAATAGCAGATCTACAAGCTCATAGCGCGCCACCGAGTGGCGCGCTACGAGCTTGTAGGTCTGCTATTTTTGAAAAATCGAAGAACGACAGACATTTTTAGAATCTGATCTCAGGTCAGAATGGGTTCATCAGACCAGTGTGTGTCCAGTGGAAACCTCGTATGAATCTGATCTCAGGTCAGAATGGGTTAACAGGTTCCGTCCATCCGACGTGTCCACATGTCATAAGCAATGATCCACTTCATCATCTTCAATTCCAAGTGAACATGCATGTTCCTTCCTTGTTATACAACTCACTGCCTTCAACAGGTACAACTCAACGTACAGTCATACACACAGTACGTTCACTTCAGCCACAGTCACTGAACATCAGCCACCCGGTTATTGGGTCCCCAAATAACAGCAATAGTACACCTTGAATCACATTAGTATAGGCCTGGCTACGGCACGGCTTACAACAAGCAGCAGCAGCAGCAAAGAAAGGAAACACAGGGACAGACATCCGGATGGACACACATAGCTGTTCATAGGAGTGGCTAGCACCACTCAAAATATATGAAAACCGTTCCTACCTTCAGCCGTCTTCTACTGGACGTCATCAGTTGTGTAGGACAGGTGATGGCCATGGGGTCAGGGGTCAAACTGTGACGTCATCAGGTGTGTAGGACAGGTGATGGCCATGGGGTCAGGGGTCAAACTGTGACGTCATCAGTAGTGTAGGACAGGTGATGGCCATGGGGTCAGGGGTCAAACTGTGGAACAGTTAAAGAGACAGAGTCCCTCTCTCTCTACAGTGATCCTCGGACGAGCCCTCCAGCGGCATCTCCAGTCATCTCCATCCTCCATACTGTACATCCTGTATCCTGTCAAAACATACAGTACACATGCAGCTTAGAACTCTACAGACAGGTACAGTCACTGAACAGGTTTAATGTCCTGCCAGTCAATAATAGGGCTGCCGGTACACGTCCTAGGGTGTGTACACCACGTCCTAGGGTGTGTACACCACGTCCTAGGGTGTGTACACCACGCCCTAGGGTGTGTACACCACGTCCTAGGGTGTGTACACCACGCCCTAGGGTGTGCACACCACGCCCTAGGGTGTGCACACCACGCCCTAGGGTGTGCACACCACGTCCTAGTGTGTGCACACCACGTTCTAGGGTGTGTACACCACGTCCTAGAGCGCATCTTCAATGATATCAAACGAGAGAAGAATATTCTGAATTATTTCCTTTTTTTATTTTTGAGTGGGACTCTTAAGGCCACTGTACGCTTCGCTCTTCGTTCATGCACAGTCCGGTCCGGTCTGTTTATACCTCTGCAGAAAGCATGCCTCGTCTCTCCTAATCCCGGGATCTCTCCGTGGTGGTTTTGATCTGATGGATATACTAAAGCTCTTCATTTCTGACTTCTCAACTGCCTGTATCTCGTTCAAAATATGAACGCGAGGGATTATTCAGCGATAATATTGAAACGAGATGAAAGGTATAAGCAAGCAAAAACATATCTCTGTTTTTGAGTGGTGCAACCACTCCAAGGAACAGCATTAATCACCCACCCATATGTGTTGGTTCACCCACCTATGTGACGTTAATGAGCACCAGTATATGACTGAGTACCAGTAGGTGGCGCTGTTGTGCCAGAAACAGAGAGAGAGAGACAGTACTGCACTGTTGCCTGCTAATGAGACCACTCAGTTCACACGGGTGTGATTTATTCTGGAACAGAAGGGGGCGGGGGGGCTTTACAGAGTAAAAGCGGTCATGTCTTCCCGGCAGCCCAGAGCTCCTATTTTGAAGGAATCCTGGGGCTGATTGTGTTAAACTACAGTGCTGGACCAAAGTGCTGAACACACAAAAAAAGAGAAAGAAAAACACAAAAAAATTCAAGAGCAAAACATCAATACAGAATAAACGAGAGCAACATAATTTAAGACATAAATACAGTGGAAACAGTCATGTTCGAACACCAGGGAGTACAAGTGAGGTTTTCAGATGTGATTGAGTTAAACACAGGTAAAGGTTTGCAGGGAATCTCTGATAATGAGGTGGAAGATGGTTTCACAGCGGGAGCGCTACAACGGAAAATGATCTGTCTCCACGGGATTTCAGCTTTGAGTTAGGGATCTTAAGAAGTGACTGTATGGCCATTAGACCTAGAAGAACGCTTGTCCTATTATTTAGGAGGTACAATGTGTTATATATATATTTCGAGGTGTATCATGGGTGTTTTTTTAGCTGTTCTGTAATACATTTTTTGTAATGTTTTTTTTTGTGGTTTTCGCCTTAATTTTACATATTTTTTTTGGAGGGACAGACAGTGTAGGCTGACAGGAAGGGGGGAGAGAGATGGGGGGAGGGAGGGTGACATGCAGTGGGGGCCGTCGGGATCGGGAGTCGAACCCGCGGCACACTGCCAGACTGGATTACCACCAGCCAAGGAGCCTGGACCGCTGAGCCACGGCCCAGGGGCCAGGCCTCTGTAATTATTTTGACATGTATTGAAGTGTTATTTCTGCCTCACTTGGCCAGTTCCCACTTGTAAAAGAGACTCTGGGCTGTATTTTGCGTGTCTTAAGTACCAGATCTTATTACTTAACTTAAGACCGGGAGGTGTGGTCAATGCTCTTTGGCCACTCAGAATAGCCAAATGGCATCTTAAGTTAAGTAATAAGACCTGGTACTTAAGACACGCAAAATACAGCCCTCTGCTCAATGTGTTTTACTGTTTAAATAAAGGTTAAATAAGCCCTGATATGTACAATGGTACCAATTCCCATTTAAAGACTTAAAGGGACACATCACCCTTTTTGCTATACAAATATATATCCATGACCTTTATAAGATTTAGAACACTTTCCTGGCATTATTTTTTGTGTAATCTCTGGTTTTAGATTTTTGAGATTATCCGAGTGCGGCTCTGACGTCAGAGAGACACTCGGATAATCTCAAATATCTAAAACCAGAGATTACACAAAAAAATAATCTTAATAAAGGTCATTGATATATATTTCTTTGCACAAAGAGTGAAGTGTCCCTTTAAAAATAAACAAATTAAAATCTTAAACTACGCAGCCAGCATGCATCGATGCAGGCACATTGGTTCTCAAACTATTTAACGTCAAGGAGAGCCTAATTAAAATAAAAATCAGAAACCTCTTATCTCCATATTCTAACTTCGTGTGGGGTTTTTTTTCTCAAAACTGAACGTCCTACTTGATCATATCTCTGCTGTCGGGAAGAAATCACCTATAACTCCAAAATTAGGTTTTGTCCGAAGTGCTTTTTTTCTACTTGTCATTGGTTCAGTATAATCTTTTTAACCGACACACAGACGCAAAGGGTGTTCAATATAGCAGATCAGTTCAGCAGCAGATCTACAAGCTCTAAACGTGTCGCTTCGCGCCACGTTTCGAGCTTGTAGATCTGCTGCTTTTGAATTTGAATCCTGAAAAGTAACCGTTTTTGGACATAGTATGAGGTTTCCACCCGACAGAGATATATGTGGTCGCGGACCTCCATCTAAAACTATTTAGCACCTTGGCACCAATTGGACCCCGTTAAAGATTTTGTTATAGGTTTCTGCACGACAGCATCGACGTTATTTCCGAGTGAATTAATAGCGTGCGCGACAGGAAGAAAAACAACCCCCTCCAGGTCTACGAGGACATTCACAGTGAGTGACCGAAACGGAAAGGTCTCACTTGACCTCCTCGCTATTGTTATGCAAATACCCTTGAGCAACACGGCCACTAAACTAAACGTCACAGTTTGACAGGCCACGGCTGCCGGTTTGTACTTTTACAGTCTACTTCAATATACATTTCAGAGTCAAATATTGTACTCTTATACTCTTATACTTATGAAAATAGCAGATCTACAAGCTCAAGCTTGAAGACCTGCTATTTTCAACAGATTTTTATACATTTAGAGATTCTGCATATAATGAGCACTTTCTACCTTTGGTACACTTTACGAACATTTTGATGGCAATACTTTTGAATTTTGAATTCCGGACGTTTACTATAGTAACATAGCACGTCTTCTACATGGCAGTATTGATACTTTTACTGAAGTAAAACATTCGAGTAGTTTCTCCAACCACTGCCCTCTCTCTCTCTCTCTCCTCTCAACAGCTTGTGTTGTCAGCATGGCGTGTCATTTAAGCACAGCTCTTAGCGGAACAATAATCGTTCCGGTTTGAGCTCCCTGGAGTGTCCCATCCCGCCCGCCCCGTCCTGTCCTGTCCTGTCCTGTCCTGTCCTGTCTCTGTCCTGTCCTGTCCTGTACAGGAACACCGTGGCTGTGCCCTCTGCTTGTCATTTGGGCTGACAGGGCGTAGCAGGGAGCTGCTTGAACGGCACAGCTTGGCGCTCAACGGGCGCAGCGGTGAAGTGCCATTCCCCAGTCATGCCCTCCACCCTCACCATCACCACCACCACCACCACCGTGGAGATTGTGGGCTCTCAGCACCGTGGTGTGTCCAGGCTTTGTCGAGTGTCTCAAGATTCAATAATGTATTTGCCATGTCAACAAGTTGATAGGAATTTGTCTTGGTTCATACTCAACATATACAGACAACCATAGATACACAAACAAAAAGGATAGTACAACAATACAAAAACAAAAACCAGCAGCATAGGAAATTACATCCAGTTTTTTAAAGTGCTATATGCATATACTATATGAGTTCAGATGTCTAATGGCAACGGGGTAAGTGCTATCCCTGAAGCGACATGTAGAGCTCTGGATACTTCTATATCTCCTGCCTGATGGGAGGAGATTGAAGAGGTGATGTGCAGGATGGGAGTTGTCTGCAATGATTTTATTTGCCTTCCTAATTATTCTGGTGGAATAGAGTGAGGAAAGTGTAGGGAGTACAGGGGTGCCCAGACTTTTTGGACTTGAGAGCTACTTTCAAAATGACCAGCGAAACAAGATCTATACCCACCAAAAAAAATATGATCTGAAAATAGTTTAAAGAACATGACAAACACACTTAGTAATATAGAAATATAGAGTTGGGAAATGGAAATGCTTTTTGTTTTTGTACGTAACTTTCTAATGCTATACGGATCTTTGTGCTCAACACTCTTGAAAACAAAGTAATCTGTTGTGGGTTAACAAACAGGCCCTTTTTATGTCACTCAATCAAGTCACCTTAATTCAAGTGTCAGATGCCAAATTATATATTTTTATATAAATTATATATGTTTTATAGGGCCATGTCATGTCAAATCTATACGTTTGCATTGTTACCGGGGAGGACAGGGTTTTTATTTTCTCCAAATCACCCAAATCACTGAACGCTCCTTTAAGTAGGCCTACATTTTGAAGCCAACACTTTTGTAGGCTACTTTTACTCATGTGTATTTTGAATTCTGGACGGTTAACTTACTTGTATAACAAGAGTGTTTCCACATTGCGGTATGTTGATACTTATACAAAAAAAACTGTGAGTAAATAGTTTTTCCTTCGCTGCAGGTTGACGGTACCTGATGTGACAGTGTGCTGAGAGGAGACGCTTGTTTTGTGTCACACGCACACACACACACACACACACACACACACACACACACACACACACACACACACACACACACACACACACACACACACACACACACACACACACACACACACACACACACACACACACACACACACACACACACACACACACACACACACACACACACACACACACACACACACACACACACACAGCTGCTCACGCTGCTGAAGCTATTTTTAGGATGAAGGTTTTTGCCTCTTTTTTTGTGTTTCTGCTCTCTCGTAGAACTATCTATACCACATCATTTCATGTATTTTTAAACCATTTTACTTTCAACCTTGCGTGTGCATGAGTTATGTCAGCGCTGTGTACGTGTCTCTATTTTGAGCGTTTGAGGATGAAAATGTCTCTATGGGCTATTTTACCCCCATACCGAAAATACCAGATCTATCGGATAACGATGCATTGTGAGCTCGTAGATATAGGCTATTTAATTTGACCCAATTTAGACCAGAAGACGATTCTATATGAATGTCTTTCTAAATACTGACAGTTTTCAGAAAAAACCTCATGTTTCTAATGTCACTCATTCTCAAACATTTTCATGTCGAGGACCCCAACAACTATGTAATTGGCCGCCGACCCCCATCTGAAAATATGTAGGCCTACATCCAGGGACCCCCACCCCCCTTTAAAAAAAAGCTGATCGCGCGCGCGCGCACACACACACACACACACACACACACACACACACACACACACACACACAGCTTATAAAGCGAATGTTTCAGAATGTGAATGTGACATTTTTGAGGTGATCTCTTTAAAAAATGTAATAAAATAAATAATACAAAGTACAGGAAGCAAAACAAAAATTAAATAAATTGTCTAATAAAACTAAACAAAGATGATTATCCAGTTTGGTTGTTCCATATAGGACAAACTACTGGAATAGTGTGTGAATAAATAATATTGTGGTTCAACAGTTATTTAATGATCATGGCCATCAACATAAGTGAAAGTGATCCAGCCAGGAGGTGGCACTGTTGTCCCGGTATGATTATTATGAATCCAACTTCGCTGCCTGCTGTGACTGCTGTGCATGACACATTGAGTATGAGCAATACAAACTGACCCTCCCAGTCCATTCACAGCTTCAATAAAACCATCACCATGATGACCACAACAACACTTCACGTGAACAGTGCAATGTTTAGCCTCTCTAGGGTACTTATATATCCCCAGCGTCAAAACACGTCTCCCCGAACTTAAGTAACAACTCCTCCAGCATAATGCATTTCATTTAACATGTCTATTATTACGGTTAGGTGTGCCAATGTTTTTTGTATCCCCCCCCCGGGGCGGTGGGAGGGCACTCTGGGACAGACATGGGAGAAGTATTTTTGGCACGTCGATCGTCATTGTTTACACAATACACACCGTGTGCAGTACTGCTCTGTCTGCAATGACTGCACTGACTGCTCTGTTCTGTCTGCACTGTCTGCTCTGTCTGCACTGTCTGCTCTGACTGCACTGTCTGCTCGGGTCTGCACTGACTGCTCTGTCTGCACTGACTGCACTGACTGCACTGACTGCTCTGTCTGCTCTGTCTGCTCTGTCTGCACTGTCTGCACTGACTGCGCTGTCTGCACTGACTGCACTGCTCTGTCTGCACTGACTGCTCTGTCTGGTTCTGTCTGCACTGACTGCTCTGTCTGCACTGACTGCTCTGTCTGTACTGACTGCTCTGTCTGCACTGACTGCTCTGTTTGCTCTGACTACAGTTCAATACACACCGTGTGCAGTACTGCTCTGTCTGCACTGACTGCACTGACTGCTCTGTCTGCACTGACTGCTCTGTCTGCACTGACTGCTCTGTCTGCACTGTCTGCACTGACTGCTCTGTCTGAACTGACTGCTCTGACTGCACTGTCTGCACTGACTGCAGTTCAATACACACCGTGTACAGTACTGCTCTGTCTGCAGTTCATGTGGCCTGAACGAATGAATGTGCATGTGATATTATAGCAGATGCTTCTATATAACCAGGGGAATTATTAATTATACATATACACATCTATATGCGTGTGTCCGTTCTACACATTAAATATACAACATCCCTCTGCGGTGTTCCATATACATGTATATATCCTGTCCATGGGGGGAATGTACAGTATGCCTAGATTTACAGCATAATGAGTTAAAAATCTGAACACATTTTGTTCTCACAAAATGACAAATTGTCTTTGGAAGATTGGATTTTTTTGAATACTTTGTTCCTGACAAAAGGTCCATGACCCAGAGCTATTGCTGCATGTCTATGAAATGAATCTGATTAAATATTGATTTAAATAAATCTAAAATAATCAGATTGTGCACAGATCTGAGTGTGTGGAGCCTCCTTTTCTTTCCCCATGCTAGACTTTGCTCATTAAATGATAGTAGCAAACACAAGAAGTCCACCTCTACACCTCCAAAAGCAGTGTTTCTTTTTACCAGTGGTCCGGGGACCACCAGTGGTCCTTGAGGGGGTTCCAGGTGGTCTCCAGTTAAAGTTATAAATGGAGAGTTGGTAACCAAATGGACCCTTATATAGGTTTGTTTAATTTAAAATGCTCTCGAGAGTTTAACTATTATTGTTAAACATCTGCATCAGTTATAATACTGTCATGCTGCCAACCCGGAAAGTATATGTGGAACCAAATGAGCAGAGAGTGAACACCAAAGAATAGCCTAATAAACTTTACTTCATAGGCCTAAAGTTGGCTCCCCACCAAACAGTCTATAGGGCCTAAAGCTGGCTCCCCACCAAACAGTCTATAGGGCCTAAAGTTGGCTCCCCACCAAACAAATGAAGTGAAGGGAGGTGTGAAAAGAAAAGTTGCCGAATGCGCTTATGGGTCTGTATATCTGAGAGCGTACAAATGGAAGCAAATTGACCCTGACGGGTCCATTTGGCACGCACGCATGCACACACACATGCACACACACACACACACACACACACACACACACACACACACAAACACACACAATACAGAGCACAGTTTCTTCTCCAGATAGAACGTGTTCTGTTGGATGTGCAGTCTGCAGAATCAAATCTGCTATTAGTATTAGAGAGAGATGCTTGGGGCAGCAGCAATGATGCAAGGGTTCTGCAAATGTGTCTGTTAGTGTGATGTGTGTGCGTGTGCGTGCGTGTGTCAGACAGACAGACAGACAGACAGACAGACAGACAGACAGACAGACAGACAGACAGACATGCATGGTTCTGTCTCACTTGTGTACACTTAGTGACTAATTGCTATTTGCCACTGAGTGACTGAGTGTATTATTACATTTGCATAAAAGTATCCACTGTGGACTATGTGGAGAATGGAGTGGAGTGGAAACGGGACAGTATAGGAAAACATGATTATCAGAGGATATAGGCCATATATATGTAGGATATCTGTCAATGCAATCAATATATATGCAATCATGTGCTTTAGCTAGTATTTTGAGGGTGTCAATATAAACAGACCTTTAGGCTATTATACAGAAACTAAATCTAATTCGCGATGAAGCAGATGATGGAAATGTATAGAGAGAGAGAGAGAGAGAGAGAGAGAGAGAGAGAGAGAGAGAGAGAAGAGAGAGAGAGAGAGAGAGAGAGAGAGAGAGAGCGAGAGAGAGAGAGAGAGAGAGAGAGAGAGAGAGCGAGCGAGCATCTTGCAAGCCTTCACGCGTTGCGTGAAGATTCTCTCTCGGAGCATCTGCTAAGGAGGAGGAGAGCCAGCTGATCAAGAGAGAGTGGAATGTGGATGTATTGATCACTGATTAGATTCAGCCTCCTCCAGAGAGAGAGAGAGAGAGAGAGAGAGAGAGAGGGAGAGAGGGAGAGAGTCAGAGGAGGTAGGAATGGATCGAACGGTTTGATTGGTCTGCCGCCGCTCCGGCTCAGCTCAGCGTGCCGGTATGTTTTTCAAACGGAACGATCATCTACATAGCATGAGGTGAGCCTTTATCTCCACATGATTCAGAAACAGAACAATATCACGCCGCGTAGCCTATAATAATAATAATAATACCATGCCTGACCGCGTTATAAGGAGAAATGACTGGAATGAATGACGCGCGGATGGACAGCCACACAGACAGACAGACAGAAACGGTGCATGTGCGGCCGCTATTTTTTTAAATATTGGTAGCCTATCCCTTTTTTTAATTATTGCGTAAAGCTTAATGCTGGCGTGACGCCGCGGGGGGATATTTAAATTAATTGACTGTAGAAGCAATTAAGTTAATTGCGTGCACACACGTTACACGTACACAAAAAAAGGGGTTCGCCGTTCCGCGTCAGCGGCGTCAGGCAGGAGGAGATTCGTGGACTGAATTAACATGTAAATGCTTTGCGCCAAAGCCCAGTGTTTTCGTGCAGATTGAGTGACACGCACGGCGGGGCACGCAGATCATCATGTGAGGATACATGCGCGTGGCTGGCCGTGGATTCTGTGGTCGTGTCATCATCGCTGCTGCTTCTGCGGCGGTACGGAGCGGTGCGGCCGGGTACCCCCCTTCCTCCTCCTCCAAAACACTGTTGTTGAAGAACGTATACACAAGAAGAGGAACCAGGAGATCACTGACTGACTGCAGGCTGGCTGGCCACACGCGGAAGAAGAAGACCTGTCCGCCCCTGCTGCGTGTACGCGTGCATGTATTGCATGTGAGACGAGAGAATTAGGAAGCAGGCCGGAGGGGACAAGCAGCCAAGCCCTCCTCCTCCCCTCTCAGAACCTCTTAAGACGCAGCAAGGAGGAGGTCTCCCCTGGTGCACCACCAATAAGGCTTCTGGAGGAGCTCCAACAAGAAGAAACCACATTCCATGATCTGATATAATCACCACCAGCAACGTCTCCTCGCTTTGGACAAGACGTCCAGAACTCTACTACACACTGCAAGGTTTCCTTCCTTCCTTCCGGGGCTGTTCTGTTTTGGAGGAGGAGAGAGCCCAGTCCTCACGGAGTGTTTTGTCGCCCAGCCCAGAGAGAGAGACAGACAGAGAGAGAGGATCCCTTATTGCAGCCCAGCCCTCAGACGGAGCAGATGGTGCCTCCTTCGGCTCCTTGGTTTGTGTGTCAGCTTTAAAAAAAGAAAAGAAAAGGCCTGGATTCCTGCCCGGTGGGCAGGCATATAGTGGCACTCATTGGCAACCCCGCGCTAACTGCTGCCCAAAACCTGTCCCCACACACACACACCTTCCCCTCCCTGCGTGGACAAGCTACTCAACTTCAAAAGAACAGCTTCTAATCTAAAAAAAAGTCACTCCGGGTCCATCTTTATTGCCTATAAAACCACCGGGGACAGTTTCCTATAAAAGGACACCTAGCGGGTCTTCCAGGATGCAGGTGTCGTTCGCGTGCACCGAGCACAACCTCAAGAGCCGCAGCGAGGACCGGCTCTGCGGCCTCCGCACCGCGCCTCCCCCCGGGGGGGGAAGTGGGGGGCCGGGGGGAGGAGGAGGAGGGGGCGGCGGTGGGGGGGGAGGAGGAGGAGGAGGAGGGACCGGAGGAGGGGGGACCGGAGGAGGGACTGGAGGGGGACACGGGAACAACGGAGGATACACTCACGTGACGCAGGCCATGTCCAAGAGCGGGCCGGGGGCGCGGCCCAGCGGCCCGGGACACTCCCACATGAAGGAGGCCATCGGGAGACACAGCAGCATGAAGTACAGGTGAGCAATAAGGCCCTCCTCCAGGGGCCCCCAATTATGTGTTTTTTTTGTGGGGGTCCCCAGATGGTATCTGCATGGAGAACTTGCCGGTTTTCCAGCTATTGGCTATAGTTCCAAACATTGGAGCTATATCCCATTGAGACAAAGCGGGGTGCTATTGGCTATAGTTCCAAACGTTTGGAACTATCCCATTGAGACAAAGCAGGGTGCTATTGGCTATAGTTACATACAGTACATTTTAACTATCCCATTGAGACAAAGCAGGGTGCTATTGGCTATAGTTCCATACATTTGAACTATATCCCATTGAGACAAAGCAGGGTGCTATGGGCTGTAGTTCCAAACATTGGAACTATCCCATTGAGACAAAGCGGGGTGCTATGGGCTGTAGTTCCAAACATTGGAACTATCCCATTGAGACAAAGCGGGGTGCTATGGGCTATAGTTCCACACATTGGAACTATCCCATTGAGACAAAGCGGGGTGCTATTGGCTATAGTTCCATACATTTGAACTATCCCATTGAGACAAAGCAGGGTGCTATGGGCTATATATTCCAAACATTTGGAACTATCCCATTGAGACAAAGCAGGGTGCTATTGGCTATAGTTCCAAACATTTGGAACTATCCCATTGAGACAAAGCAGGGTGCTATGGGCTATATATTCCAAACATTTGGAACTATCCCATTGAGACAAAGCAGGGTGCTATGGGCTATATATTCCAAACGTTTGGAACTATCCCATTGAGACAAAGCAGGGTGCTATGGGCTATATATTCCAAACATTTGGAACTATCCCATTGAGACAAAGCAGGGTGCTATGGGCTATAGTTCCATACATTTGAACTATCCCATTGAGACAAAGCAGGGTGCTATTGGCTATAGTTCCACACATTGGAACTATCCCATTGAGACAAAGCGGGGTGCTATGGGCTATAGTTCCATACATTGGAACTACCGGTATCCCATTGAGACAAAGCGGGGTGCTATGGGCTATAGTTCCAAACATTTGGAACTATCACATTGAGAATTGAGATAGAATGAGCACTTCCGCATTCCATTGAACGCTAGTGTCGTCACTCTCACACTAGATCACACTGGTCAGACTAACGCGTGTGTGTGTATAGGGTACATTGTGCACATTTCTGACTTGTAAGACCTTTTTAATACCACATTGTCAAATATTAAGTAAGAAAAAGTGCTTGTCAGGCTGTGTGTGTGTGTGGGGGTCCCCAGTTCAAATATTATTTTGGGAGGGGGTTTGGGAACCCTTGGGCTACGGAATAGGCTGGGCAATTAACCTAAACTATATCGAAAAAAAGATATAATATATATAATATTTAGAAACCAATAACGTAATAGGTTAATTGAATAGTATATAGGTTATATAGGGCTTTAGGCAATAAAACCAAAATATTCATCAAAAACCCAATAGCCTATTTAGAACCAATAACCTATTAATCTGGCTCATATAGGTTAAGCAGGGTTTTTTATCCTATTGACACTCACACAAAATATATAATTAAAGGATTTATTTCATCACAAAATTGATTAGTCAGAGTAACCACTTAAGCCCTATATTAAATTTCAATGGTGGTGTACAAAGAATAGTGGAAATAGATTATCTACATTCTACGAGCTCATAATGTGTGTGTCATTGCAACGCTTGTGAACTTAATGATCATATATATTCACACACTCACAACAATAATTAATTAACCGTTCATCATAATAATTGATAATCATAATATGATGTTTATGTTTATGTCATGATATCGCAATGATGTGAGATGATAAGGGTTGTTAAAGCGCCCCTAACTTCACATGGGTGTGATAAAAAAAAATCATATTTATGATTTATGATTTTTTTTAATCATATAGGCCTATCAGATTTACAGCAGGGGTTGGCAACTTTGACGATGGACAGGTCCACAGGCCACTATATTTCCACACTCAGAGTCACTCCAGAGGGCAACATTGCATATTAGTGTTGTCGCAAAAAACAGTCGATCTTCAAGCTTGGAAATCCTGAATTATTTATTTTGCAATGTCTAAATTGCAATCCTGAAAAGTAACCTTTTTATTTAATTTCTATACCTTTCAAATGACCCCCACCCCTACAGCAGGGGGCGGGCAACTTTGACGATGGAGAGGGCCACTATATTTACACACTCACTCCAGAGGGGCCACATTGCTGTCGTAGCAAAAATAACAGATCTACAAGCTCCAAACGCGTCGCACTGCGACACGTTTTGAGCTTGTAGATCTGCTATTTTTGCTATATTCAATTTGAAATCTTGAATAATTATCTTTTGCAGATTGTTTTTCATGTCATTTCAAATGTCTTTAATTAGGCTATACCTGTGTTGAGCAGTGAACTACTAATTTAGACTGAAGTAATTAAAGCGGGTCATGTTTGCATGTTGTGGAACAGCTGAAACCAATATTATATCAGTATTCTGATATTAACCTGTGGTCCGCATTAAGTGAAGGTGGAGGCCGCATGTGGCCCGCGGGCCACCAGTTGCCCATGTATATGTACTATTTTTAAATTACATATTTTGCTTGTACATCTGCTACTTTTGATGCTTTTGAATTTGAATCCTGAAAAGTCACAGGTTCAGACGCCTGACAGAGGTGATTCATAGTTTGTAGTATGATTGACCATATGGGGTATGAATATGTATTTTTACCTGTGGAAAACGTGGGCACTCAGTTCTATATATTGTTTTTGGGTGGGTGTGTGAGCGACACGGCTGGATGGAGTTAAGTATTGACGGGCGCTTTAGGGATGCACTTTAGGGAATTGAAGGTTTTGGTTTCAGTGGAAGTGCGAATCCCCCCCACCCGCTGCCCCCTTAGCTTGACTTCCTGAGAGATGATAGATTAGACCTCCTATTATCGTCATGAGTATCTGAGAGAGAAACAATCTCCCCCCAACCTCCCACCCCTCGTTCTCGTTGAGAGCGTGTTGCTTAAATGTGAGAGGAAGATATATCCTCTCGACCCCGTGCCTGCATGCTCGTGGTTCCTCAAGCAAAGCTCGACTCCATTTGGAATTTCCTTTTAGGTTGATTGTTTCCATTTCGCTAAAGACATTCTTAAGGACGGAAAGCTGGTTTGCACTTTACAGCGAGGCTCCATAGCTCAACGCACATACAGTACACACACAGGCAATAGTCGAATACACTGACACATTGCTCAGAGTCTGAGGGGTCCCCACATTCGCAGTGGGCACAGACAGTGCCCACTGCGAATGTGGGGACCCATTACAGACTGGAACACGTGCTGACCAGCTGCCCCATATATACCGGCCACCGAATGGCGATCATGGGCTAATTGACCTAGACAATGACACACTGGACTGGCTTAATTGCTGCAACGGAGCTGAAGGTCTATGGACATACGACAGAAGAAGAGACTGAGGAAAGGCCTTCCTCTGCCCCTCCAATTGTTTATATTGTGTTTAGTTTCCAAGATGGCCGCAGCACCAGGATGGTGGGGGGTGGGGCGGAGGTGAGGGTGTGGGGTTGACATATTTATACCCTTAACTGGGGGCTGCGTTCACACATTCAAGACACCTGTCTTGTGCCTGGTTTGCACTTTGCAGCGAGGCTCCATAGCTCAACGCACATACACAGGCATGATAGTCAAGTACACTGACACCGGGTGGGTTACACATTGCTCAGAGTCTGAGGAAAGGCAATAAGGGCCTTTTCTCCGCCTAACTAAACCCAATATAAACAGTGGGAGAGGGATGTCGGGCCGAGAAAGGTCCCTTTATTCCCACGCTCATACCTTCACTTGCAACCCGACTGCACGTCCACAATGACAGTTTATAAGCTGCCATAAGCTGGTTGTATGCATGTTGTCGGCCCTGCTCTTCTTATTGAGACGTTTATAGCGTGTCAAAGGTCACGTCTCACTCAGACACAGGATCTGACCCGAATCCTGACCCGCAGGTCAAAGATTCAATTCCTCCCCTGAGCAAACAGGGTATAAATTATGAGCTCAATGGTTAAGAATGTCAGCACTCACTCAGCGCAGGAAAACTGGGAGTTCACATCCGTGGTAGACGAGGAACGCTACATAGTGGCTTTAAGCTTTAACGCAAGCTTATTTGTTTTCTGAAAATACCTAAGTATATATGTAATTCATTGGCCGCGGACCCCGATCTGAAAAATATGTTGTTCCAGGGAAACCCGGCCCCAGAAGCAAAGATTTGAGTTAAAAACGTTCGCTCTGAAAGAATATATATTCAAAGATTTGTGCCGCATTTTCACAATTTTTCAAAATCAGACCTACAAACTCGTAGTGCGGCACTTGGTGCCGCGCTATGAGCTTGTAAAATCTGCTATCTTCCATCCAATAGCTAAAGCTTAACATAATCCCAGCCCGCCCAGAATGGGTTAAAGGTGTCATGTTAACGCAGAACTGGAACTGCATGGTCTTCTATTAAAGTGTAAAATGTGTAAAAAAAAAAAAAAGACCACAAAGAGTCCATCTTCTAAATGGACACTCTGATGGATTACAGTTTGGGATGGGGGAGGACGGAAGGATTTCACGGCACGATCCACAGCGTTAATTTACCCCATTTGTTACAAATGGAGCCCAAATGGAGCTGCATGTAATGGTCCATTTGGTTCTTCTTTTTATCTCAGAGTTGAATGAACAGGGCTTTTACAGTGGATTAGAGGCTGCTATCATGATGAATAGTGCATTAGTGTTGTTTTTGGCATTCAAATTTAGATTTTAGTTTTAGTCATATAGTCTGTTGAATAGTTTTCATTTAGTTTCAGTCACTTGATTCTAGTCACCTGGAATATGTTTTAGTGTTAAGTCTAGTTTTAGTCGACTAAATGTCATACGAGTTGATGTCATGCGATTTAGTCGACTAAAATGTATTTTGGTGGGCCTTGATGCCGTCATAATGACAGTTTCTTTTCACATAGCCGATCTACAAGCTCACAACGGATCTGAGACTGAGATGCCATCAAAAAGTGAGTTTATAATGTCACTTAATGCAATCAGAGAAAGAAAAAAAAAAAAAGCAATTCATGTCATTAACAAAGTATTGGCTCTGGCACCGTTTAAAACATTACCGGGTTTAGCACCGGTAATTCGGTCGGATGAAACCCGACCGACACCCATCCCTAATATCACAATGACGTGTTCAAAGTTACTGTACATAATCATACTGTGTATACAGTACAGAGAACAGCTTGTGTTCAAAAGCAACACCAGATTCATACTAAGTGCATGGGCGGCTTGAAACCGACCCAGTAAATGGCAGGGATCCAATAATTGACCAGAACGGATCAAAGGTCAAGACTTAACCCATTCTGAACGGGAATCCATTTTGGTGTTAGCATTATGTTATGCTTTAGCTATTGAAAAATAGCAGATCTACAAGCTCATAGCGCGCCACCGAGTGGCGCGCTACGAGCTAGTAGGTCTGCTATTTTTGAAAGAATGACTGACATTTTTAGAATCTGATCTCAGGTCAGAATGGGTTAATCAGACCAGTGTGTGTCCAGTGGAAACCTCGTATGAATCTGATCTCAGGTCAGAATGGGTTAAATTCATTACCAGGCTCCTTAACGACAGAGCAGTATATGCTTTGAACGACGATGAGAGAGATTTTAGAAATGAGTAGGGAGGGGAAAAAAACTCAATACGGCGTTCTTCTCCAACCCTCCTGTAATTGGACGGCATCTTAGACGGCTATACTTAGAGAGAGGAGAGCCTTTTCAATTAGAGTGATGGACAGAAACCCTCCCTCGCCGCTCTGACGCCTTTCACTTTCCCTTTTTAAGAAGATCTTTCAAACCGGATACTTTGTTCACAACATGCACGCACGGAATGGGCAGGGAGTTCTGGAGTTAAAGCTGCACTACGCAACCTTTTATCTTCTTAGGAATAAAATGCAATTCTGTAGCGTATGTTAATACAATATAACTTATACAATTTGAATGGTATAATGTGTGTTAAGACCTGAAGACGATTCTATTTCATGTGAAGGACCACTAGAATTATCTGTAATTGACCGCCGCAACCCATCTGAAAATATGTTGATCCAGGGACCCACCCCAAGAAGCAAAGATTTGAGTTAAAAATGTCCGCTCTGAAAGAATATATATTCAACGATTTGTGCCACATTTTCACGATTTTTCTACAAGCTTGTAGCGCGGCACAGAGCTTGTAGATCTGGCACAAATCTTTGAATATATATATTCTTTCACAGCCAACGTTTTTAACTCAAATTTTTGCTTCTGGGGGTTGCTCAGAACAACATATTTTCAGATGGGGGTCCGCGGTCAAATACAGATAATTCCAGGGGCTCCTTGACATGGAAAAGGTTGAGAACCACTGACATAGAAACAGAGCTTCTAACAGGTTTTCAGAAAACTGTTAATTGATAATTAAGTATACATGGATGCTCAGGGATTGTAGCTACGTACCGTGTAAAAAAAAATGGGATACCTTTTATGAGGTCAAGCTCATGTATTATTGAAAACACTGATCATATACAGTATTTTGTCCTGCTGTTTGCATCAAAGCAGTGTCCGCTTCATATTCTAGACGTAATATGCTGTTGCCAGCATCAGTCTCTCTCTCTCTCTCTCTCTCTCTCTCTCTCTCTCTCTCTCTCTCTCTCTCTCTCTCTCTCTCTCTCTCTCTCGCTCTCTCTCTCTCTCTCTCTCTACTACTCAGGGATTGATGATGCATTCCGTTTCTGTCCCGCTTCTTTGAAGCTGCAATCTGTCTTATGTTTTATGTTTTATGTCCGGACCCGGGATTCGAACCCTGGTCAAACATATTTTTGAGATTGGGGTCCGGGCGGGGCCAATTACATATAATTCTGTGGGTCCTTGACATGACATATAGTTTGAAAACCAGTGATATAGAAACATAGTGTTTTTCAGAAAACTGTCAGGATTTAGAAGACATTTGTATAGAATCATAATCAGGTCTAAATGGGTAAAACATTTAGACGAGGACAGACTGAATGACCATAGTGGACGAGGACAGGCTGAATGACCAGTGAACAGGACAGACTGAATGACCATAGTGGATGAGGACAGACTGAATGAACAGTGAACAGGACAGACTGAATGACCATAGTGGACGAGGACAGACTGAATGAACAGTGAACAGGACAGACTGAATGACCAGTGAACAGGACAGACTGAATGACCATAGTGGACGAGGACAGACTGAATGACCAGTGAACAGGACAGACTGAATGACCATAGTGGACTAGGACAGACTGAATGAACAGTGGAAGAGGACAGACTGAATGAACAGTGGAAGAGGACAGACTGAATCACCAGTGGACGATGACAGACTGATTGACCAGTGGAAGAGGACAGACTGAATGAACAGTGGAAGAGGACAGACTGAATGAACAGTGAAGAGGACAGACTGAATGAACAGTGAAGAGGACAGACTGAATGACCATGTGGAAGAGGACAGACTGAATGACCATGTGGAAGAGGACAGACTGAATGAACAGTGAACAGGACAGACTGAATGAACAGTGAACAGGACAGACTGAATGACCAGTGAACAGGACAGACTGAATGAACAGTGAACAGGACAGACTGAATGAACAGTGAACAGGACAGACTGAATGAACAGTGAACAGGACAGACTGAATGACCAGTGAACAGGACAGACTGAATGACCAGTGAACAGGACAGACTGAATGACCAGTGAACAGGACAGACTGAATGAACAGTGAACAGGACAGACTGAATGACCAGTGAACAGGACAGACTGAATGAACAGTGGAAGAAGACAGACTGAATGACCAGTGAACAGGACAGACTGAATGAACAGTGGAAGAAGACAGACTGAATGACCAGTGGAACAGAACAGACTGTGTTGTGAACAGGACAGACTGAATGAACAGTGGAACAGGACAGACTGAATGAACAGTGGAACAGAACAGACTGTGTGTTGTGAACAGGACAGACTGAATGACCAGTGAACAGGACAGACTGAAGGAACAGTGAACAGGACAGACTGTGTGTTGTGAACAGGACAGACTGCCTCCATCTTCTGTGCCCCAGTCAGACAAATGACTGTGAAACCAGATCGATAAGTCTCTATAGAGAGACGTTTAGGGTGCGCTAACTTGAGGATGCATTACATAACGACTGAACCTGCTTTGCCTAGTAATAGTATAGCCCTTATTTATCTGCATTGTGATGTTTCTTTCCTTTTAATGCTGGCCATTACATTGCACTTTATTTAAAATTGAAGATAAATAGCCTACTATGGGGAGCTTGCCACAAATTTAAAAAAAAACGTTTTCATGCCGGGGAATTTGGCAGAATAAAGGCGCTCGAGTGCCAAGCAAAATGAGGGGTCAGTTTTACTCCGCCAAAACCGGGAGGTATAAATAATGTTCCATTACTACCTGTTTTAACCCATTCTGACCTGAGATCAGATTCATACGAGGTTTCCACTGGACAACACACTGGTCTGATTAACCCATTCTGACCTGAGATCAGATTCATACGAGGTTTCCACTGGACAACACACTGGTCTGATTAACCCATTCTGACCTGAGATCAGATTCTAAAAATGTCAGTCGTTCTTTCGATTTTTCAAAATAGCAGACCTACAAGCTCGTAGCGCGCCACTCGGTGGCGCGCTATGAGCTTGTAGATCTGCTATTTTTCAATAGCTAAAGCATAACATGATGCTAATACCAAAAGGGGTTCCCGTTCAGAATGGGTTAAGGCATATATTTGTCTTATTAGCCAGGGATCCTTTTAATATTCTAACCGAGATGCATGATGAAGTCATCAAAACCACGGACAGCAGCGTCGTATAGATTTAGAGAGCAATAAATAGCAAGATTTGTTGGCCCGTAAACCAGGAAGTAACGCCATGTGTCCATGCATATCATTAACAACAAGGGGCTGAAAAACGTGCAGTCCACGCAGAAAACGTGTCCTACGGGTGTAATTATAAAGACACGTGTGTGGACAACGTCTTTAGTGTTCAGACTGGAGGTTGTTGCCGACACACACAGGTGGATCACACTTACTGTATACATGATTCAATAATCATATTCATTTATGTATGTATGTATTCATTGCACACTGCATGATGGCATGCGGTGCATTTAATTGGATGGTGCCTGCTGCTCTGCTCCACAGCTGAAATCCTCAGTGTTAATTAAGGAGAGAGTGCAGGCTACAGATACAGTATGGATACAGTACAGGCTACAGATACAACCACACTGACCCTTCACAGCGTCCTCAGTGTTAATTAACCCATTCTGACATGAGATCAGATTCAGACGAGGTTTCCACTGGACACACACTGGTCTGATGAACCCATTCTGACCCGAGATCAGATTCTAAAAATGTCAGTCGTTCTTCGATTTTTCAAAAATAGCAGACCTACAAGCTCGTAGCGCGCCACTCGGTGGCGCGCTATGAGCTTGTAGATCTGCTATTTTTCAATAGCTAAAGCATAACATGATGCTAACACCACAAGGGTTCCCGTTCAGAATGGGTTAAGGAGAGAGTCCAGGCTAAACAGATACAACCACTGACCCTTCACAGCGGTGGAAGAAGTACTCACATTTTATTTTAAATGTTTTTTTAGTGTGTGTGACTATAGCCAAGGCTGGTATAGTCCAGTCCAGACTATATCAACTACAAGTGACTTTGTATCTTCATGTTCCAGGTCTGCCCATGAGGGGCACGTGGGGCGCGTAGCATAAACATAAATAAATAAAACAATCCAGGTCTAGTCGCCCGTGGGCGCGCGGCAATTTCACGGGACCGCGGCACGAAATGCAAGCACGCTGCCTGCCTGACGCAGCGATACGATAGGTCCACATACACACACACAAACCACACGGCAGCCTGACGCAGCCATACGATAGGTCCACACACACACCACGGCCACAGCATCCACTGCAGTTGCCAGGGGCAACACCCCGAGGCATCGCCTTTAGTTTTGTCTGCCTTGTTTCCTCTAATCGTCAGCCAGGCCAGGCTGCACTCTGATGATGTGTTCCTTATCCCAGCATCCTTCTGTATCCTCCTCTCCTCTCCTCTCCTCTCCTCTCCTCTCCTCTCCTCTCCTCTCCTCTCCTCTCCACTCTGATGATGTGTTCCTTATCCCAGCGTCCTTCTGTATCCTCCCCTCCTCTCCTCTCCTCTCCTCTCCTCTCCTCTCCTCTCCTCTCCTCTCCTCTCCTCTCCCCTCCCCTCCCCTCCTCTCCTCTCCTCTCCTCTCCTCTCCTCTCCCCTCCATCTACCCCCCACTCTCCTCTCCTCTCCTCCTCTCCTCTCCTCTCCTCTCCCCTCCCACCCCCCACTCTCCCCTCCCCTCCCCTCCCCTCTACACCCCTCTCCTCTCCATCTACCCCCCACTCTCCTCTCCTCTCCTCTCCTCTCCTCTCCTCTCCTCTCCTCTCCTCTCCTCTCCTCTCCTCTCCTCTCCTCTCCCCTCCCCTCCCGGTTGGAGTTACTATTGATTACATCAACTT
>NW_027666232.1:0-1000 GCF_963924005.1 Protomyctophum bolini
CTCTCCCTCCCTGGCCTACATCTCTCCCTCCCTCCATCTCTCCCTCCATCTCTCCCTCCCTGGCCTACATCTCTCCCTCCCTCCATCTCTCCCTCCATCTCTCCCTCCCTGGCCTACATCTCTCCCTCCCTCCATCTCTCCCTCCATCTCTCCCTCCATCTCTCCCTCCATCAGTGAGCCCACCCCAATGCAGGGGGTTGGGTCCAGGTCGGCCCTGCAGCCCAGTGAGCCCACCCCAATGCAGGCCGTATTAACCTCGGAGAAAAGAGCCTGGGGACAGAGAAAGGGAATGAAAAGAGGTGGAAATTGCCACCAGAGGGTGTTTTTTTTTCTTCTTTCTTTCTCTCTCTCTCTCTCGTTGAGTGAAAACGGTAAAATGGCCAGCGCTTTGGCTCGCTTGCATGGCTGTGCTTAGCTATATCTATGAGGGGGAGCTTAACGCACCAAACCCTCCTCATCCTCACTGCACACCCCTTCCTCACACACCACACACACACACACACACACACACACACACACACACACACACACAGGCAGCCTTGAAAAGAGCCACACACACATATCAACTCCTTTTGTGTTGTTCCTCTTCTCCACGGTGCTGAATGAGTGACTCGCTGCTGCATTTAACCCCCCACCCCGCCCCCAACCCCACCCCCCCCGCGCTTCCCCCCCGAGAGGGATGGAGAGACGAAGGAGGAGGATTTTGAGAGAGAGAGAGAGACAGACAGACAGAGAGAGAGAGAGAGACAGAGAGAGACAGAGAGACACAGAGAGAGAGAGGACAATGAGACAGAGTTGAGGGGAGGGCAGCGATGGAAGGCATGGCTTGTGCGCGTGTCAGTTTCCTTTAAAGAACCATCTGTGAGAGTTTGTGTTGACGAGAGAGAGAGAGAGAGAGAGAGAGAGAGAGAGAGCAGCAGCAGCGGGACGGGAAACTAAAAGGAAAGTTAGAGTCATTGTTTTGACTCTCCGGCCCGGTTACTGCACAAGCTGCACGACG
>NW_027666231.1:0-52372 GCF_963924005.1 Protomyctophum bolini
CATACGGTACATTAGTTTTTCAAGTTACAGACTAAGCTAAGCAAAAGTGAACCAGGCCTTTTTACTGTGAAAATGGCACTTTGGGACTGTGAAAGTGACATTTTGGCCCTGTTCGTTCCCTGTTGTCCCAAACTGCCCCAGCTCTTGCCACAATGCTCAAAGTGGCTAGCTTTCATCCCAACACAGTTTATAGGGCCATACGGTACATAGTTTTCAAGTTACAGACTAAGCTAAGCAAAAGTGAACCAGGCCTTTTTACTGTGAAAATGGCACTTTGGGACTGTGAAAGTGACATTTTGGCCCTGTTGTCCCAAACTGCCCCAGCACTTCCCACACTGCTCAAAGTGGCTAGCTTTCATCCCAACACAGTTTATAGGGCCATACGGTACATAGTTTTCAAGTTACAGACTAAGCTAAGCAAAAGTGAACCAGGCCTTTTTACTGTGAAAATGGCACTTTGGGACTGTGAAAGTGACATTTTGGCCCTGTTGTCCCAAACTGCCCCAGCACTTCCCACATTGCTCAAAGTGGCTAGCTTTCATCCCAACACAGTTTATAGGGCCATACGGTACATAGTTTTCAAGTTACAGACTAAGCTAAGCAAAAGTGAACCAGGCCTTTTTACTGTGAAAATGGCACTTTGGGACTGTGAAAGTGACATTTTGGCCCTGTTGTCCCAAACTGCCCCAGCACTTCCCACATTGCTCAAAGTGGCTAGCTTTCATCCCAACACAGTTTATAGGGCCATACGGTACATAGTTTTCAAGTTACAGACTAAGCTAAGCAAAAGTGAACCAGGCCTTTTTACTGTGAAAATGGCACTTTGGGACTGTGAAAGTGACATTTTGGCCCTGTTCGTTCCCTGTTGTCCCAAACTGCCCCAGCTCTTGCCACAATGCTCAAAGTGGCTAGCTTTCATCCCAACACAGTTTATAGGGCCATACGGTACATAGTTTTCAAGTTACAGACTAAGCTAAGCAAAAGTGAACCAGGCCTTTTTACTGTGAAAATGGCACTTTGGGACTGTGAAAGTGACATTTTGGCCCTGTTGTCCCAAACTGCCCCAGCACTTCCCACACTGCTCAAAGTGGCTAGCTTTCATCCCAACACAGTTTATAGGGCCATACGGTACATAGTTTTCAAGTTACAGACTAAGCTAAGCAAAAGTGAACCAGGCCTTTTTACTGTGAAAATGGCACTTTGGGACTGTGAAAGTGACATTTTGGCCCTGTTGTCCCAAACTGCCCCAGCACTTCCCACATTGCTCAAAGTGGCTAGCTTTCATCCCAACACAGTTTATAGGGCCATACGGTACATAGTTTTCAAGTTACAGACTAAGCTAAGCAAAAGTGAACCAGGCCTTTTTACTGTGAAAATGGCACTTTGGGACTGTGAAAGTGACATTTTGGCCCTGTTGTCCCAAACTGCCCCAGCACTTCCCACATTGCTCAAAGTGGCTAGCTTTCATCCCAACACAGTTTATAGGGCCATACGGTACATAGTTTTCAAGTTACAGACTAAGCTAAGCAAAAGTGAACCAGGCCTTTTTACTGTGAAAATGGCACTTTGGGACTGTGAAAGTGACATTTTGGCCCTGTTGTCCCAAACTGCCCCAGCACTTCCCACATTGCTCAAAGTGGCTAGCTTTCATCCCAACACAGTTTATAGGGCCATACGGTACATAGTTTTCAAGTTACAGACTAAGCTAAGCAAAAGTGAACCAGGCCTTTTTACTGTGAAAATGGCACTTTGGGACTGTGAAAGTGACATTTTGGCCCTGTTGTCCCAAACTGCCCCAGCACTTCCCACATTGCTCAAAGTGGCTAGCTTTCATCCCAACACAGTTTATAGGGCCATACGGTACATAGTTTTCAAGTTACAGACTAAGCTAAGCAAAAGTGAACCAGGCCTTTTTACTGTGAAAATGGCACTTTGGGACTGTGAAAGTGACATTTTGGCCCTGTTGTCCCAAACTGCCCCAGCACTTCCCACATTGCTCAAAGTGGCTAGCTTTCATCCCAACACAGTTTATAGGGCCATACGGTACATAGTTTTCAAGTTACAGACTAAGCTAAGCAAAAGTGAACCAGGCCTTTTTACTGTGAAAATGGCACTTTGGGACTGTGAAAGTGACATTTTGGCCCTGTTGTCCCAAACTGCCCCAGCACTTCCCACATTGCTCAAAGTGGCTAGCTTTCATCCCAACACAGTTTATAGGGCCATACGGTACATAGTTTTCAAGTTACAGACTAAGCTAAGCAAAAGTGAACCAGGCCTTTTTACTGTGAAAATGGCACTTTGGGACTGTGAAAGTGACATTTTGGCCCTGTTCGTTCCCTGTTGTCCCAAACTGCCCCAGCTCTTGCCACAATGCTCAAAGTGGCTAGCTTTCATCCCAACACAGTTTATAGGGCCATACGGTACATAGTTTTCAAGTTACAGACTAAGCTAAGCAAAAGTGAACCAGGCCTTTTTACTGTGAAAATGGCACTTTGGGACTGTGAAAGTGACATTTTGGCCCTGTTGTCCCAAACTGCCCCAGCACTTCCCACATTGCTCAAAGTGGCTAGCTTTCATCCCAACACAGTTTATAGGGCCATACGGTACATAGTTTTCAAGTTACAGACTAAGCTAAGCAAAAGTGAACCAGGCCTTTTTACTGTGAAAATGGCACTTTGGGACTGTGAAAGTGAACATTTTGGCCCTGTTGTCCCAAACTGCCCCAGCACTTCCCACATTGCTCAAAGTGGCTAGCTTTCATCCCAACACAGTTTATAGGGCCATACGGTACATAGTTTTCAAGTTACAGACTAAGCTAAGCAAAAGTGAACCAGGCCTTTTTACTGTGAAAATGGCACTTTGGGACTGTGAAAGTGACATTTTGGCCCTGTTGTCCCAAACTGCCCCAGCACTTCCCACATTGCTCAAAGTGGCTAGCTTTCATCCCAACACAGTTTATAGGGCCATACGGTACATAGTTTTCAAGTTACAGACTAAGCTAAGCAAAAGTGAACCAGGCCTTTTTACTGTGAAAATGGCACTTTGGGACTGTGAAAGTGACATTTTGGCCCTGTTGTCCCAAACTGCCCCAGCACTTCCCACATTGCTCAAAGTGGCTAGCTTTCATCCCAACACAGTTTATAGGGCCATACGGTACATAGTTTTCAAGTTACAGACTAAGCTAAGCAAAAGTGAACCAGGCCTTTTTACTGTGAAAATGGCACTTTGGGACTGTGAAAGTGACATTTTGGCCCTGTTGTCCCAAACTGCCCCAGCACTTCCCACATTGCTCAAAGTGGCTAGCTTTCATCCCAACACAGTTTATAGGGCCATACGGTACATAGTTTTCAAGTTACAGACTAAGCTAAGCAAAAGTGAACCAGGCCTTTTTACTGTGAAAATGGCACTTTGGGACTGTGAAAGTGACATTTTGGCCCTGTTGTCCCAAACTGCCCCAGCACTTCCCACATTGCTCAAAGTGGCTAGCTTTCATCCCAACACAGTTTATAGGGCCATACGGTACATAGTTTTCAAGTTACAGACTAAGCTAAGCAAAAGTGAACCAGGCCTTTTTACTGTGAAAATGGCACTTTGGGACTGTGAAAGTGACATTTTGGCCCTGTTGTCCCAAACTGCCCCAGCACTTCCCACATTGCTCAAAGTGGCTAGCTTTCATCCCAACACAGTTTATAGGGCCATACGGTACATAGTTTTCAAGTTACAGACTAAGCTAAGCAAAATGAATCTTTTTTTTTTTACTGTGAAAACGGCACTTTGGGACTGTGAAAGTGACATTTTGGCCCTGTTGTCCCAAACTGCCCCAGCACTTCCCACATTGCTCAAAGTGGCTAGCTTTCATCCCAACACAGTTTATAGGGCCATACGGTACATAGTTTTCAAGTTACAGACTAAGCTAAGCAAAAGTGAACCAGGCCTTTTTACTGTGAAAATGGCACTTTGGGACTGTGAAAGTGACATTTTGGCCCTGTTGTCCCAAACTGCCCCAGCACTTCCCACATTGCTCAAAGTGGCTAGCTTTCATCCCAACACAGTTTATAGGGCCATACGGTACATAGTTTTCAAGTTACAGACTAAGCTAAGCAAAAGTGAACCAGGCCTTTTTACTGTGAAAATGGCACTTTGGGACTGTGAAAGTGACATTTTGGCCCTGTTGTCCCAAACTGCCCCAGCACTTCCCACATTGCTCAAAGTGGCTAGCTTTCATCCCAACACAGTTTATAGGGCCATACGGTACATAGTTTTCAAGTTACAGACTAAGCTAAGCAAAAGTGAACCAGGCCTTTTTACTGTGAAAATGGCACTTTGGGACTGTGAAAGTGACATTTTGGCCCTGTTCGTTCCCTGTTGTCCCAAACTGCCCCAGCTCTTGCCACAATGCTCAAAGTGGCTAGCTTTCATCCCAACACAGTTTATAGGGCCATACGGTACATAGTTTTCAAGTTACAGACTAAGCTAAGCAAAAGTGAACCAGGCCTTTTTACTGTGAAAATGGCACTTTGGGACTGTGAAAGTGACATTTTGGCCCTGTTGTCCCAAACTGCCCCAGCACTTCCCACATTGCTCAAAGTGGCTAGCTTTCATCCCAACACAGTTTATAGGGCCATACGGTACATAGTTTTCAAGTTACAGACTAAGCTAAGCAAAAGTGAACCAGGCCTTTTTACTGTGAAAATGGCACTTTGGGACTGTGAAAGTGACATTTTGGCCCTGTTGTCCCAAACTGCCCCAGCACTTCCCACATTGCTCAAAGTGGCTAGCTTTCATCCCAACACAGTTTATAGGGCCATACGGTACATAGTTTTCAAGTTACAGACTAAGCTAAGCAAAATGAATCTTTTTTTTTTTACTGTGAAAACGGCACTTTGGGACTGTGAAAGTGACATTTTGGCCCTGTTGTCCCAAACTGCCCCAGCACTTCCCACATTGCTCAAAGTGGCTAGCTTTCATCCCAACACAGTTTATAGGGCCATACGGTACATAGTTTTCAAGTTACAGACTAAGCTAAGCAAAAGTGAACCAGGCCTTTTTACTGTGAAAATGGCACTTTGGGACTGTGAAAGTGACATTTTGGCCCTGTTGTCCCAAACTGCCCCAGCACTTCCCACATTGCTCAAAGTGGCTAGCTTTCATCCCAACACAGTTTATAGGGCCATACGGTACATAGTTTTCAAGTTACAGACTAAGCTAAGCAAAAGTGAACCAGGCCTTTTTACTGTGAAAATGGCACTTTGGGACTGTGAAAGTGACATTTTGGCCCTGTTGTCCCAAACTGCCCCAGCACTTCCCACATTGCTCAAAGTGGCTAGCTTTCATCCCAACACAGTTTATAGGGCCATACGGTACATAGTTTTCAAGTTACAGACTAAGCTAAGCAAAATGAATCTTTTTTTTTTTACTGTGAAAACGGCACTTTGGGACTGTGAAAGTGACATTTTGGCCCTGTTGTCCCAAACTGCCCCAGCACTTCCCACATTGCTCAAAGTGGCTAGCTTTCATCCCAACACAGTTTATAGGGCCATACGGTACATAGTTTTCAAGTTACAGACTAAGCTAAGCAAAAGTGAACCAGGCCTTTTTACTGTGAAAATGGCACTTTGGGACTGTGAAAGTGACATTTTGGCCCTGTTGTCCCAAACTGCCCCAGCACTTCCCACATTGCTCAAAGTGGCTAGCTTTCATCCCAACACAGTTTATAGGGCCATACGGTACATAGTTTTCAAGTTACAGACTAAGCTAAGCAAAAGTGAACCAGGCCTTTTTACTGTGAAAATGGCACTTTGGGACTGTGAAAGTGACATTTTGGCCCTGTTGTCCCAAACTGCCCCAGCACTTCCCACATTGCTCAAAGTGGCTAGCTTTCATCCCAACACAGTTTATAGGGCCATACGGTACATAGTTTTCAAGTTACAGACTAAGCTAAGCAAAAGTGAACCAGGCCTTTTTACTGTGAAAATGGCACTTTGGGACTGTGAAAGTGACATTTTGGCCCTGTTCGTTCCCTGTTGTCCCAAACTGCCCCAGCTCTTGCCACAATGCTCAAAGTGGCTAGCTTTCATCCCAACACAGTTTATAGGGCCATACGGTACATAGTTTTCAAGTTACAGACTAAGCTAAGCAAAAGTGAACCAGGCCTTTTTACTGTGAAAATGGCACTTTGGGACTGTGAAAGTGACATTTTGGCCCTGTTGTCCCAAACTGCCCCAGCACTTCCCACACTGCTCAAAGTGGCTAGCTTTCATCCCAACACAGTTTATAGGGCCATACGGTACATAGTTTTCAAGTTACAGACTAAGCTAAGCAAAAGTGAACCAGGCCTTTTACTGTGAAAATGGCACTTTGGGACTGTGAAAGTGACATTTTGGCCCTGTTGTCCCAAACTGCCCCAGCACTTCCCACATTGCTCAAAGTGGCTAGCTTTCATCCCAACACAGTTTATAGGGCCATACGGTACATAGTTTTCAAGTTACAGACTAAGCTAAGCAAAAGTGAACCAGGCCTTTTTACTGTGAAAATGGCACTTTGGGACTGTGAAAGTGACATTTTGGCCCTGTTGTCCCAAACTGCCCCAGCACTTCCCACATTGCTCAAAGTGGCTAGCTTTCATCCCAACACAGTTTATAGGGCCATACGGTACATAGTTTTCAAGTTACAGACTAAGCTAAGCAAAATGAATCTTTTTTTTTTTACTGTGAAAACGGCACTTTGGGACTGTGAAAGTGACATTTTGGCCCTGTTGTCCCAAACTGCCCCAGCACTTCCCACATTGCTCAAAGTGGCTAGCTTTCATCCCAACACAGTTTATAGGGCCATACGGTACATAGTTTTCAAGTTACAGACTAAGCTAAGCAAAAGTGAACCAGGCCTTTTTACTGTGAAAATGGCACTTTGGGACTGTGAAAGTGACATTTTGGCCCTGTTGTCCCAAACTGCCCCAGCACTTCCCACATTGCTCAAAGTGGCTAGCTTTCATCCCAACACAGTTTATAGGGCCATACGGTACATAGTTTTCAAGTTACAGACTAAGCTAAGCAAAAGTGAACCAGGCCTTTTTACTGTGAAAATGGCACTTTGGGACTGTGAAAGTGACATTTTGGCCCTGTTGTCCCAAACTGCCCCAGCACTTCCCACATTGCTCAAAGTGGCTAGCTTTCATCCCAACACAGTTTATAGGGCCATACGGTACATAGTTTTCAAGTTACAGACTAAGCTAAGCAAAAGTGAACCAGGCCTTTTTACTGTGAAAATGGCACTTTGGGACTGTGAAAGTGACATTTTGGCCCTGTTCGTTCCCTGTTGTCCCAAACTGCCCCAGCTCTTGCCACAATGCTCAAAGTGGCTAGCTTTCATCCCAACACAGTTTATAGGGCCATACGGTACATAGTTTTCAAGTTACAGACTAAGCTAAGCAAAAGTGAACCAGGCCTTTTTACTGTGAAAATGGCACTTTGGGACTGTGAAAGTGACATTTTGGCCCTGTTGTCCCAAACTGCCCCAGCACTTCCCACATTGCTCAAAGTGGCTAGCTTTCATCCCAACACAGTTTATAGGGCCATACGGTACATAGTTTTCAAGTTACAGACTAAGCTAAGCAAAAGTGAACCAGGCCTTTTTACTGTGAAAATGGCACTTTGGGACTGTGAAAGTGACATTTTGGCCCTGTTGTCCCAAACTGCCCCAGCACTTCCCACATTGCTCAAAGTGGCTAGCTTTCATCCCAACACAGTTTATAGGGCCATACGGTACATAGTTTTCAAGTTACAGACAAAGCTAAGCAAAATGAATCTTTTTTTTTTTACTGTGAAAACGGCACTTTGGGACTGTGAAAGTGACATTTTGGCCCTGTTGTCCCAAACTGCCCCAGCACTTCCCACATTGCTCAAAGTGGCTAGCTTTCATCCCAACACAGTTTATAGGGCCATACGGTACATAGTTTTCAAGTTACAGACTAAGCTAAGCAAAATGAATCTGTTTTTTTTACTGTGAAAATGGCACTTTGGGACTGTGAAAGTGACATTTTGGCCCTGTTGTCCCAAACTGCCCCAGCACTTCCCACATTGCTCAAAGTGGCTAGCTTTCATCCCAACACAGTTTATAGGGCCATACGGTATATAGTTTTCAAGTTACAGACTAAGCTAAGCAAAAGTGAACCAGGCCTTTTTACTGTGAAAATGGCACTTTGGGACTGTGAAAGTGACATTTTGGCCCTGTTGTCCCAAACTGCCCCAGCACTTCCCACATTGCTCAAAGTGGCTAGCTTTCATCCCAACACAGTTTATAGGGCCATACGGTACATAGTTTTCAAGTTACAGACTAAGCTAAGCAAAAGTGAATCTGTTTTTTTTTTACTGTGAAAATGGCACTTTGGGACTGTGAAAGTGACATTTTGGCCCTGTTGTCCCAAACTGCCCCAGCACTTCCCACATTGCTCAAAGTGGCTAGCTTTCATCCCAACACAGTTTATAGGGCCATACGGTACATAGTTTTCAAGTTACAGACTAAGCTAAGCAAAAGTGAACCAGGCCTTTTTACTGTGAAAATGGCACTTTGGGACTGTGAAAGTGACATTTTGGCCCTGTTGTCCCAAACTGCCCCAGCACTTCCCACATTGCTCAAAGTGGCTAGCTTTCATCCCAACACAGTTTATAGGGCCATACGGTACATAGTTTTCAAGTTACAGACTAAGCTAAGCAAAAGTGAACCAGGCCTTTTTACTGTGAAAATGGCACTTTGGGACTGTGAAAGTGACATTTTGGCCCTGTTGTCCCAAACTGCCCCAGCACTTCCCACATTGCTCAAAGTGGCTAGCTTTCATCCCAACACAGTTTATAGGGCCATACGGTACATAGTTTTCAAGTTACAGACTAAGCTAAGCAAAAGTGAACCAGGCCTTTTTACTGTGAAAATGGCACTTTGGGACTGTGAAAGTGACATTTTGGCCCTGTTCGTTCCCTGTTGTCCCAAACTGCCCCAGCTCTTGCCACAATGCTCAAAGTGGCTAGCTTTCATCCCAACACAGTTTATAGGGCCATACGGTACATAGTTTTCAAGTTACAGACAAAGCTAAGCAAAATGAATCTTTTTTTTTTTACTGTGAAAACGGCACTTTGGGACTGTGAAAGTGACATTTTGGCCCTGTTGTCCCAAACTGCCCCAGCACTTCCCACATTGCTCAAAGTGGCTAGCTTTCATCCCAACACAGTTTATAGGGCCATACGGTACATAGTTTTCAAGTTACAGACTAAGCTAAGCAAAATGAATCTGTTTTTTTTACTGTGAAAATGGCACTTTGGGACTGTGAAAGTGACATTTTCGGCCCTGTTGTCCCAAACTGCCCCAGCACTTCCCACATTGCTCAAAGTGGCTAGCTTTCATCCCAACACAGTTTATAGGGCCATACGGTATATAGTTTTCAAGTTACAGACTAAGCTAAGCAAAAGTGAACCAGGCCTTTTTACTGTGAAAATGGCACTTTGGGACTGTGAAAGTGACATTTTGGCCCTGTTGTCCCAAACTGCCCCAGCACTTCCCACATTGCTCAAAGTGGCTAGCTTTCATCCCAACACAGTTTATAGGGCCATACGGTACATAGTTTTCAAGTTACAGACTAAGCTAAGCAAAATGAATCTGTTTTTTTTTTACTGTGAAAATGGCACTTTGGGACTGTGAAAGTGACATTTTGGCCCTGTTGTCCCAAACTGCCCCAGCACTTCCCACATTGCTCAAAGTGGCTAGCTTTCATCCCAACACAGTTTATAGGGCCATACGGTACATAGTTTTCAAGTTACAGACTAAGCTAAGCAAAAGTGAACCAGGCCTTTTTACTGTGAAAATGGCACTTTGGGACTGTGAAAGTGACATTTTGGCCCTGTTGTCCCAAACTGCCCCAGCACTTCCCACATTGCTCAAAGTGGCTAGCTTTCATCCCAACACAGTTTATAGGGCCATACGGTACATAGTTTTCAAGTTACAGACTAAGCTAAGCAAAAGTGAACCAGGCCTTTTTACTGTGAAAATGGCACTTTGGGACTGTGAAAGTGACATTTTGGCCCTGTTGTCCCAAACTGCCCCAGCACTTCCCACATTGCTCAAAGTGGCTAGCTTTCATCCCAACACAGTTTATAGGGCCATACGGTACATAGTTTTCAAGTTACAGACAAAGCTAAGCAAAATGAATCTTTTTTTTTTTACTGTGAAAACGGCACTTTGGGACTGTGAAAGTGACATTTTGGCCCTGTTGTCCCAAACTGCCCCAGCACTTCCCACATTGCTCAAAGTGGCTAGCTTTCATCCCAACACAGTTTATAGGGCCATACGGTACATAGTTTTCAAGTTACAGACTAAGCTAAGCAAAATGAATCTGTTTTTTTTTACTGTGAAAATGGCACTTTGGGACTGTGAAAGTGACATTTTGGCCCTGTTGTCCCAAACTGCCCCAGCACTTCCCACATTGCTCAAAGTGGCTAGCTTTCATCCCAACACAGTTTATAGGGCCATACGGTACATAGTTTTCAAGTTACAGACTAAGCTAAGCAAAAGTGAACCAGGCCTTTTTACTGTGAAAATGGCACTTTGGGACTGTGAAAGTGACATTTTGGCCCTGTTGTCCCAAACTGCCCCAGCACTTCCCACATTGCTCAAAGTGGCTAGCTTTCATCCCAACACAGTTTATAGGGCCTTACGGTACATAGTTTTCAAGTTACAGACTAAGCTAAGCAAAAGTGAACCAGGCCTTTTTACTGTGAAAATGGCACTTTGGGACTGTGAAAGTGACATTTTGGCCCTGTTGTCCCAAACTGCCCCAGCACTTCCCACATTGCTCAAAGTGGCTAGCTTTCATCCCAACACAGTTTATAGGGCCATACGGTACATAGTTTTCAAGTTACAGACTAAGCTAAGCAAAAGTGAACCAGGCCTTTTTACTGTGAAAATGGCACTTTGGGACTGTGAAAGTGACATTTTGGCCCTGTTGTCCCAAACTGCCCCAGCACTTCCCACATTGCTCAAAGTGGCTAGCTTTCATCCCAACACAGTTTATAGGGCCATACGGTACATAGTTTTCAAGTTACAGACTAAGCTAAGCAAAAGTGAACCAGGCCTTTTTACTGTGAAAATGGCACTTTGGGACTGTGAAAGTGACATTTTGGCCCTGTTCGTTCCCTGTTGTCCCAAACTGCCCCAGCTCTTGCCACAATGCTCAAAGTGGCTAGCTTTCATCCCAACACAGTTTATAGGGCCATACGGTACATAGTTTTCAAGTTACAGACTAAGCTAAGCAAAAGTGAACCAGGCCTTTTTACTGTGAAAATGGCACTTTGGGACTGTGAAAGTGACATTTTGGCCCTGTTGTCCCAAACTGCCCCAGCACTTCCCACATTGCTCAAAGTGGCTAGCTTTCATCCCAACACAGTTTATAGGGCCATACGGTACATAGTTTTCAAGTTACAGACTAAGCTAAGCAAAAGTGAACCAGGCCTTTTTACTGTGAAAATGGCACTTTGGGACTGTGAAAGTGACATTTTGGCCCTGTTGTCCCAAACTGCCCCAGCACTTCCCACATTGCTCAAAGTGGCTAGCTTTCATCCCAACACAGTTTATAGGGCCATACGGTACATAGTTTTCAAGTTACAGACTAAGCTAAGCAAAAGTGAACCAGGCCTTTTTACTGTGAAAATGGCACTTTGGGACTGTGAAAGTGACATTTTGGCCCTGTTGTCCCAAACTGCCCCAGCACTTCCCACATTGCTCAAAGTGGCTAGCTTTCATCCCAACACAGTTTATAGGGCCATACGGTACATAGTTTTCAAGTTACAGACTAAGCTAAGCAAAAGTGAACCAGGCCTTTTTACTGTGAAAATGGCACTTTGGGACTGTGAAAGTGACATTTTGGCCCTGTTCGTTCCCTGTTGTCCCAAACTGCCCCAGCTCTTGCCACAATGCTCAAAGTGGCTAGCTTTCATCCCAACACAGTTTATAGGGCCATACGGTACATAGTTTTCAAGTTACAGACTAAGCTAAGCAAAAGTGAACCAGGCCTTTTTACTGTGAAAATGGCACTTTGGGACTGTGAAAGTGACATTTTGGCCCTGTTGTCCCAAACTGCCCCAGCACTTCCCACATTGCTCAAAGTGGCTAGCTTTCATCCCAACACAGTTTATACGGCCATACGGTACATAGTTTTCAAGTTACAGACTAAGCTAAGCAAAAGTGAACCAGGCCTTTTTACTGTGAAAATGGCACTTTGGGACTGTGAAAGTGACATTTTGGCCCTGTTGTCCCAAACTGCCCCAGCACTTCCCACATTGCTCAAAGTGGCTAGCTTTCATCCCAACACAGTTTATAGGGCCATACGGTACATAGTTTTCAAGTTACAGACAAAGCTAAGCAAAATGAATCTTTTTTTTTTTACTGTGAAAACGGCACTTTGGGACTGTGAAAGTGACATTTTGGCCCTGTTGTCCCAAACTGCCCCAGCACTTCCCACATTGCTCAAAGTGGCTAGCTTTCATCCCAACACAGTTTATAGGGCCATACGGTACATAGTTTTCAAGTTACAGACTAAGCTAAGCAAAATGAATCTGTTTTTTTTTACTGTGAAAATGGCACTTTGGGACTGTGAAAGTGACATTTTGGCCCTGTTGTCCCAAACTGCCCCAGCACTTCCCACATTGCTCAAAGTGGCTAGCTTTCATCCCAACACAGTTTATAGGGCCATACGGTACATAGTTTTCAAGTTACAGACTAAGCTAAGCAAAAGTGAACCAGGCCTTTTTACTGTGAAAATGGCACTTTGGGACTGTGAAAGTGACATTTTGGCCCTGTTGTCCCAAACTGCCCCAGCACTTCCCACATTGCTCAAAGTGGCTAGCTTTCATCCCAACACAGTTTATAGGGCCTTACGGTACATAGTTTTCAAGTTACAGACTAAGCTAAGCAAAAGTGAACCAGGCCTTTTTACTGTGAAAATGGCACTTTGGGACTGTGAAAGTGACATTTTGGCCCTGTTGTCCCAAACTGCCCCAGCACTTCCCACATTGCTCAAAGTGGCTAGCTTTCATCCCAACACAGTTTATAGGGCCATACGGTACATAGTTTTCAAGTTACAGACTAAGCTAAGCAAAAGTGAACCAGGCCTTTTTACTGTGAAAATGGCACTTTGGGACTGTGAAAGTGACATTTTGGCCCTGTTGTCCCAAACTGCCCCAGCACTTCCCACATTGCTCAAAGTGGCTAGCTTTCATCCCAACACAGTTTATAGGGCCATACGGTACATAGTTTTCAAGTTACAGACTAAGCTAAGCAAAAGTGAACCAGGCCTTTTTACTGTGAAAATGGCACTTTGGGACTGTGAAAGTGACATTTTGGCCCTGTTCGTTCCCTGTTGTCCCAAACTGCCCCAGCTCTTGCCACAATGCTCAAAGTGGCTAGCAATGTGGGAAGTGCTGGGGCAGTTTGGGACAACAGGGCCAAAATGTCACTTTCACAGTCCCAAAGTGCCATTTTCACAGTAAAAAGGCCTGGTTCACTTTTGCTTAGCTTAGTCTGTAACTTGAAAACTATGTACCGTATGGCCCTATAAACTGTGTTGGGATGAAAGCTAGCCACTTTGAGCAATGTGGGAAGTGCTGGGGCAGTTTGGGACAACAGGGCCAAAATGTCACTTTCACAGTCCCAATGTGCCATTTTCACAGTAAAAAGGCCTGGTTCACTTTTGCTTAGCTTAGTCTGTAACTTGAAAACTATGTACCGTATGGCCCTATAAACTGTGTTGGGATGAAAGCTAGCCACTTTGAGCATTGTGGCAAGAGCTGGGGCAGTTTGGGACAACAGGGAACGAACAGGGCCAAAATGTCACTTTCACAGTCCCAAAGTGCCATTTTCACAGTAAAAAGGCCTGGTTCACTTTTGCTTAGCTTAGTCTGTAACTTGAAAACTATGTACCGTATGGCCCTATAAACTGTGTTGGGATGAAAGCTAGCCACTTTGAGCAATGTGGGAAGTGCTGGGGCAGTTTGGGACAACAGGGCCAAAATGTCACTTTCACAGTCCCAAAGTGCCATTTTCACAGTAAAAAGGCCTGGTTCACTTTTGCTTAGCTTAGTCTGTAACTTGAAAACTATGTACCGTATGGCCCTATAAACTGTGTTGGGATGAAAGCTAGCCACTTTGAGCAATGTGGGAAGTGCTGGGGCAGTTTGGGACAACAGGGCCAAAATGTCACTTTCACAGTCCCAAAGTGCCGTTTTCACAGTAAAAAAAAAAGATTCATTTTGCTTAGCTTAGTCTGTAACTTGAAAACTATGTACCGTATGGCCCTATAAACTGTGTTGGGATGAAAGCTAGCCACTTTGAGCAATGTGGGAAGTGCTGGGGCAGTTTGGGACAACAGGGCCAAAATGTCACTTTCACAGTCCCAAAGTGCCATTTTCACAGTAAAAAGGCCTGGTTCACTTTTGCTTAGCTTAGTCTGTAACTTGAAAACTATGTACCGTATGGCCCTATAAACTGTGTTGGGATGAAAGCTAGCCACTTTGAGCAATGTGGGAAGTGCTGGGGCAGTTTGGGACAACAGGGCCAAAATGTCACTTTCACAGTCCCAAAGTGCCATTTTCACAGTAAAAAGGCCTGGTTCACTTTTGCTTAGCTTAGTCTGTAACTTGAAAACTATGTACCGTATGGCCCTATAAACTGTGTTGGGATGAAAGCTAGCCACTTTGAGCAATGTGGGAAGTGCTGGGGCAGTTTGGGACAACAGGGCCAAAATGTCACTTTCACAGTCCCAAAGTGCCATTTTCACAGTAAAAAGGCCTGGTTCACTTTTGCTTAGCTTAGTCTGTAACTTGAAAACTATGTACCGTATGGCCCTATAAACTGTGTTGGGATGAAAGCTAGCCACTTTGAGCAATGTGGGAAGTGCTGGGGCAGTTTGGGACAACAGGGCCAAAATGTCACTTTCACAGTCCCAAAGTGCCGTTTTCACAGTAAAAAAAAAAAGATTCATTTTGCTTAGCTTAGTCTGTAACTTGAAAACTATGTACCGTATGGCCCTATAAACTGTGTTGGGATGAAAGCTAGCCACTTTGAGCAATGTGGGAAGTGCTGGGGCAGTTTGGGACAACAGGGCCAAAATGTCACTTTCACAGTCCCAAAGTGCCATTTTCACAGTAAAAAGGCCTGGTTCACTTTTGCTTAGCTTAGTCTGTAACTTGAAAACTATGTACCGTATGGCCCTATAAACTGTGTTGGGATGAAAGCTAGCCACTTTGAGCAATGTGGGAAGTGCTGGGGCAGTTTGGGACAACAGGGCCAAAATGTCACTTTCACAGTCCCAAAGTGCCATTTTCACAGTAAAAAGGCCTGGTTCACTTTTGCTTAGCTTAGTCTGTAACTTGAAAACTATGTACCGTATGGCCCTATAAACTGTGTTGGGATGAAAGCTAGCCACTTTGAGCAGTGTGGGAAGTGCTGGGGCAGTTTGGGACAACAGGGCCAAAATGTCACTTTCACAGTCCCAAAGTGCCATTTTCACAGTAAAAAGGCCTGGTTCACTTTTGCTTAGCTTAGTCTGTAACTTGAAAACTATGTACCGTATGGCCCTATAAACTGTGTTGGGATGAAAGCTAGCCACTTTGAGCATTGTGGCAAGAGCTGGGGCAGTTTGGGACAACAGGGAACGAACAGGGCCAAAATGTCACTTTCACAGTCCCAAAGTGCCATTTTCACAGTAAAAAGGCCTGGTTCACTTTTGCTTAGCTTAGTCTGTAACTTGAAAACTATGTACCGTATGGCCCTATAAACTGTGTTGGGATGAAAGCTAGCCACTTTGAGCAATGTGGGAAGTGCTGGGGCAGTTTGGGACAACAGGGCCAAAATGTCACTTTCACAGTCCCAAAGTGCCATTTTCACAGTAAAAAGGCCTGGTTCACTTTTGCTTAGCTTAGTCTGTAACTTGAAAACTATGTACCGTATGGCCCTATAAACTGTGTTGGGATGAAAGCTAGCAACACAGTTTATAGGGCCATACGGTACATAGTTTTCAAGTTACAGACTAAGCTAAGCAAAATGAATCTGTTTTTTTTTTACTGTGAAAATGGCACTTTGGGACTGTGAAAGTGACATTTTGGCCCTGTTGTCCCAAACTGCCCCAGCACTTCCCACATTGCTCAAAGTGGCTAGCTTTCATCCCAACACAGTTTATAGGGCCATACGGTACATAGTTTTCAAGTTACAGACTAAGCTAAGCAAAAGTGAACCAGGCCTTTTTACTGTGAAAATGGCACTTTGGGACTGTGAAAGTGACATTTTGGCCCTGTTGTCCCAAACTGCCCCAGCACTTCCCACATTGCTCAAAGTGGCTAGCTTTCATCCCAACACAGTTTATAGGGCCATACGGTACATAGTTTTCAAGTTACAGACTAAGCTAAGCAAAAGTGAACCAGGCCTTTTTACTGTGAAAATGGCACTTTGGGACTGTGAAAGTGACATTTTGGCCCTGTTGTCCCAAACTGCCCCAGCACTTCCCACATTGCTCAAAGTGGCTAGCTTTCATCCCAACACAGTTTATAGGGCCATACGGTACATAGTTTTCAAGTTACAGACTAAGCTAAGCAAAATGAATCTTTTTTTTTTTACTGTGAAAACGGCACTTTGGGACTGTGAAAGTGACATTTTGGCCCTGTTGTCCCAAACTGCCCCAGCACTTCCCACATTGCTCAAAGTGGCTAGCTTTCATCCCAACACAGTTTATAGGGCCATACGGTACATAGTTTTCAAGTTACAGACTAAGCTAAGCAAAAGTGAACCAGGCCTTTTTACTGTGAAAATGGCACTTTGGGACTGTGAAAGTGACATTTTGGCCCTGTTGTCCCAAACTGCCCCAGCACTTCCCACATTGCTCAAAGTGGCTAGCTTTCATCCCAACACAGTTTATAGGGCCATACGGTACATAGTTTTCAAGTTACAGACTAAGCTAAGCAAAAGTGAACCAGGCCTTTTTACTGTGAAAATGGCACTTTGGGACTGTGAAAGTGACATTTTGGCCCTGTTGTCCCAAACTGCCCCAGCACTTCCCACATTGCTCAAAGTGGCTAGCTTTCATCCCAACACAGTTTATAGGGCCATACGGTACATAGTTTTCAAGTTACAGACTAAGCTAAGCAAAAGTGAACCAGGCCTTTTTACTGTGAAAATGGCACTTTGGGACTGTGAAAGTGACATTTTGGCCCTGTTCGTTCCCTGTTGTCCCAAACTGCCCCAGCTCTTGCCACAATGCTCAAAGTGGCTAGCTTTCATCCCAACACAGTTTATAGGGCCATACGGTACATAGTTTTCAAGTTACAGACTAAGCTAAGCAAAAGTGAACCAGGCCTTTTTACTGTGAAAATGGCACTTTGGGACTGTGAAAGTGACATTTTGGCCCTGTTGTCCCAAACTGCCCCAGCACTTCCCACACTGCTCAAAGTGGCTAGCTTTCATCCCAACACAGTTTATAGGGCCATACGGTACATAGTTTTCAAGTTACAGACTAAGCTAAGCAAAAGTGAACCAGGCCTTTTTACTGTGAAAATGGCACTTTGGGACTGTGAAAGTGACATTTTGGCCCTGTTGTCCCAAACTGCCCCCAGCACTTCCACATTGCTCAAAGTGGCTAGCTTTCATCCCAACACAGTTTATAGGGCCATACGGTACATAGTTTTCAAGTTACAGACTAAGCTAAGCAAAAGTGAACCAGGCCTTTTTTACTGTGAAAATGGCACTTTGGGACTGTGAAAGTGACATTTTGGCCCTGTTGTCCCAAACTGCCCCAGCACTTCCACATTGCTCAAAGTGGCTAGCTTTCATCCCAACACAGTTTATAGGGCCATACGGTACATAGTTTTCAAGTTACAGACTAAGCCTAAGCAAAATGAATCCTTTCTTTTTTACTGTGAAAACGGCACTTTGGACTGTGAAAGTGACATTTTTGGCCCTGTTGTCCCAAACTGCCCCAGCACTTCCCACATTGCTCAAAGTGGCTAGCTTTCATCCCAACACAGTTTATAGGGCCATACGGTACATAGTTTTCAAGTTACAGACTAAGCTAAGCAAAAGTGAACCAGGCCTTTTTACTGTGAAAATGGCACTTTGGGACTGTGAAAGTGACATTTTGGCCCTGTTGTCCCAAACTGCCCCAGCACTTCCCACATTGCTCAAAGTGGCTAGCTTTCATCCCAACACAGTTTATAGGGCCATACGGTACATAGTTTTCAAGTTACAGACTAAGCTAAGCAAAAGTGAACCAGGCCTTTTTACTGTGAAAATGGCACTTTGGGACTGTGAAAGTGACATTTTGGCCCTGTTCGTTCCCTGTTGTCCCAAACTGCCCCAGCACTTCCCACATTGCTCAAAGTGGCTAGCTTTCATCCCAACACAGTTTATAGGGCCATACGGTACATAGTTTTCAAGTTACAGACTAAGCTAAGCAAAAGTGAACCAGGCCTTTTTACTGTGAAAATGGCACTTTGGGACTGTGAAAGTGACATTTTGGCCCTGTTGTCCCAAACTGCCCCAGCACTTCCCACACTGCTCAAAGTGGCTAGCTTTCATCCCAACACAGTTTATAGGGCCATACGGTACATAGTTTTCAAGTTACAGACTAAGCTAAGCAAAAGTGAACCAGGCCTTTTTACTGTGAAAATGGCACTTTGGGACTGTGAAAGTGACATTTTGGCCCTGTTCGTTCCCTGTTGTCCCAAACTGCCCCAGCTCTTGCCACAATGCTCAAAGTGGCTAGCTTTCATCCCAACACAGTTTATAGGGCCATACGGTACATAGTTTTCAAGTTACAGACTAAGCTAAGCAAAAGTGAACCAGGCCTTTTTACTGTGAAAATGGCACTTTGGGACTGTGAAAGTGACATTTTGGCCCTGTTGTCCCAAACTGCCCCAGCACTTCCCACACTGCTCAAAGTGGCTAGCTTTCATCCCAACACAGTTTATAGGGCCATACGGTACATAGTTTTCAAGTTACAGACTAAGCTAAGCAAAAGTGAACCAGGCCTTTTTACTGTGAAAATGGCACTTTGGGACTGTGAAAGTGACATTTTGGCCCTGTTGTCCCAAACTGCCCCAGCACTTCCCACATTGCTCAAAGTGGCTAGCTTTCATCCCAACACAGTTTATAGGGCCATACGGTACATAGTTTTCAAGTTACAGACTAAGCTAAGCAAAAGTGAACCAGGCCTTTTTACTGTGAAAATGGCACTTTGGGACTGTGAAAGTGACATTTTGGCCCTGTTGTCCCAAACTGCCCCAGCACTTCCCACATTGCTCAAAGTGGCTAGCTTTCATCCCAACACAGTTTATAGGGCCATACGGTACATAGTTTTCAAGTTACAGACTAAGCTAAGCAAAATGAATCTTTTTTTTTTTACTGTGAAAACGGCACTTTGGGACTGTGAAAGTGACATTTTGGCCCTGTTGTCCCAAACTGCCCCAGCACTTCCCACATTGCTCAAAGTGGCTAGCTTTCATCCCAACACAGTTTATAGGGCCATACGGTACATAGTTTTCAAGTTACAGACTAAGCTAAGCAAAAGTGAACCAGGCCTTTTTACTGTGAAAATGGCACTTTGGGACTGTGAAAGTGACATTTTGGCCCTGTTGTCCCAAACTGCCCCAGCACTTCCCACATTGCTCAAAGTGGCTAGCTTTCATCCCAACACAGTTTATAGGGCCATACGGTACATAGTTTTCAAGTTACAGACTAAGCTAAGCAAAAGTGAACCAGGCCTTTTTACTGTGAAAATGGCACTTTGGGACTGTGAAAGTGACATTTTGGCCCTGTTCGTTCCCTGTTGTCCCAAACTGCCCCAGCTCTTGCCACAATGCTCAAAGTGGCTAGCTTTCATCCCAACACAGTTTATAGGGCCATACGGTACATAGTTTTCAAGTTACAGACTAAGCTAAGCAAAAGTGAACCAGGCCTTTTTACTGTGAAAATGGCACTTTGGGACTGTGAAAGTGACATTTTGGCCCTGTTGTCCCAAACTGCCCCAGCACTTCCCACACTGCTCAAAGTGGCTAGCTTTCATCCCAACACAGTTTATAGGGCCATACGGTACATAGTTTTCAAGTTACAGACTAAGCTAAGCAAAAGTGAACCAGGCCTTTTTACTGTGAAAATGGCACTTTGGGACTGTGAAAGTGACATTTTGGCCCTGTTGTCCCAAACTGCCCCAGCACTTCCCACATTGCTCAAAGTGGCTAGCTTTCATCCCAACACAGTTTATAGGGCCATACGGTAAATAGTTTTCAAGTTACAGACTAAGCTAAGCAAAAGTGAACCAGGCCTTTTTACTGTGAAAATGGCACTTTGGGACTGTGAAAGTGACATTTTGGCCCTGTTGTCCCAAACTGCCCCAGCACTTCCCACATTGCTCAAAGTGGCTAGCTTTCATCCCAACACAGTTTATAGGGCCATACGGTACATAGTTTTCAAGTTACAGACTAAGCTAAGCAAAATGAATCTTTTTATTTTTACTGTGAAAACGGCACTTTGGGACTGTGAAAGTGACATTTTGGCCCTGTTGTCCCAAACTGCCCCAGCACTTCCCACATTGCTCAAAGTGGCTAGCTTTCATCCCAACACAGTTTATAGGGCCATACGGTACATAGTTTTCAAGTTACAGACTAAGCTAAGCAAAAGTGAACCAGGCCTTTTTACTGTGAAAATGGCACTTTGGGACTGTGAAAGTGACATTTTGGCCCTGTTGTCCCAAACTGCCCCAGCACTTCCACATTGCTCAAAGTGGCTAGCTTTCAAGTGCCATTTTTTTCACAGTAAAAAGGCCTGGTTCACTTTTGCTTAGCTTAGTCTGTAACTTGAAAACTATGTACCGTATGGCCCTATAAACTGTGTTGGGATGAAAGCTAGCCACTTTGAGCAGTGTGGGAAGTGCTGGGGCAGTTTGGGACAACAGGGCCAAAATGTCACTTTCACAGTCCCAAAGTGCCATTTTCACAGTAAAAAGGCCTGGTTCACTTTTGCTTAGCTTAGTCTGTAACTTGAAAACTATGTACGTATGGCCCTATAAACTGTGTTGGGATGAAAGCTAGCCACTTTGAGCATTGTGGCAGAGCTGGGGCAGTTTGGGACAACAGGAACGAACAGGGCCAAAATGTCACTTCACAGTCCAAAGTGCCATTTTCACAGTAAAAAGGCCTGGTTCACTTTTGCTTAGCTTAGTCTGTAACTTGAAAACTATGTACCGTATGGCCCTATAAACTGTGTTGGGATGAAAGCTAGCCACTTTGAGCAATGTGGGAAGTGCTGGGGCAGTTTGGACAACAGGGCCAAAATGTCACTTTCACAGTCCCAAAGTGCAATTTTCACAGTAAAAAGGCCTGGTTCACTTTTGCTTAGCTTAGTCTGTAACTTGAAAACTATGTACCGTATGGCCTATAAACTGTGTTGGGATGAAAGCTAGCCACTTTGAGCAATGTGGGAAGTGCTGGGGCAGTTTGGGACAACAGGGCCAAAATGTCACTTTCACAGTCCCAAAGTGCCGTTTTCACAGTAAAAAAAAAAGATTCATTTTGCTTAGCTTAGTCTGTAACTTGAAAACTATGTACCGTATGGCCCTATAAACTGTGTTGGGATGAAAGCTAGCCACTTTGAGCAATGTGGGAAGTGCTGGGGCAGTTTGGGACAACAGGGCCAAAATGTCACTTTCACAGTCCCAAAGTGCCATTTTCACAGTAAAAAGGCCTTGTTCACTTTTGCTTAGCTTAGTCTGTAACTTGAAACTATGTACCGTATGGCCCTATAAACTGTGTTGGGATGAAAGCTAGCCACTTTGAGCAATGTGGGAAGTGCTGGGGCAGTTTGGGACAACAGGGCCAAAATGTCACTTTCACAGTCCCAAAGTGCCATTTTCACAGTAAAAAGGCCTGGTTCACTTTTGCTTAGCTTAGTCTGTAACTTGAAAACTATGTACCGTATGGCCCTATAAACTGTGTTGGGATGAAAGCTAGCCACTTTGAGCAGTGTGGGAAGTGCTGGGGCAGTTTGGGACAACAGGGCCAAAATGTCACTTTCACAGTCCCAAAGTGCCATTTCACAGTAAAAAGGCCTGGTTCACTTTTGCTTAGCTTAGTCTGTAACTTGAAAACTATGTACCGTATGGCCCTATAAACTGTGTTGGGATGAAAGCTAGCCACTTTGAGCATTGTGGCAAGAGCTGGGGCAGTTTGGGACAACAGGGAACGAACAGGGCCAAAATGTCACTTTCACAGTCCCAAAGTGCCATTTTCACAGTAAAAAGGCCTGGTTCACTTTTGCTTAGCTTAGTCTGTAACTTGAAAACTATGTACCGTATGGCCCTATAAACTGTGTTGGGATGAAAGCTAGCCACTTTGAGCAATGTGGGAAGTGCTGGGGCAGTTTGGGACAACAGGGCCAAAATGTCACTTTCACAGTCCCAAAGTGCCATTTTCACAGTAAAAAGGCCTGGTTCACTTTTGCTTAGCTTAGTCTGTAACTTGAAAACTATGTACCGTATGGCCCTATAAACTGTGTTGGGATGAAAGCTAGCCACTTTGAGCAATGTGGGAAGTGCTGGGGCAGTTTGGGACAACAGGGCCAAAATGTCACTTTCACAGTCCCAAAGTGCCATTTTCACAGTAAAAAGGCCTGGTTCACTTTTGCTTAGCTTAGTCTGTAACTTGAAAACTATGTACCGTATGGCCCTATAAACTGTGTTGGGATGAAGCTAGCCACTTGAGCAATGTGGGAAGTGCTGGGGCAGTTTGGGACAACAGGGCCAAAATGTCACTTTCACAGTCCCAAAGTGCCGTTTTCACAGTAAAAAAAAAAGATTCATTTTGCTTAGCTTAGTCTGTAACTTGAAAACTATGTACCGTATGGCCCTATAAACTGTGTTGGGATGAAAGCTAGCCACTTTGAGCAATGTGGGAAGTGCTGGGGCAGTTTGGGACAACAGGGCCAAAATGTCACTTTCACAGTCCCAAAGTGCCATTTCACAGTAAAAAGGCTGGTTCACTTTTGCTTAGCTTAGTCTGTAACTTGAAAACTATGTACCGTATGGCCCTATAAACTGTGTTGGGATGAAAGCTAGCCACTTTGAGCAATGTGGGAAGTGCTGGGGCAGTTTGGGACAACAGGGCCAAAATGTCACTTTCACAGTCCCAAAGTGCCATTTTCACAGTAAAAAGGCCTGGTTCACTTTTGCTTAGCTTAGTCTGTAACTTGAAAACTATGTACCGTATGGCCCTATAAACTGTGTTGGGATGAAAGCTAGCCACTTTGAGCAATGTGGGAAGTGCTGGGGCAGTTTGGGACAACAGGGCCAAAATGTCACTTTCACAGTCCCAAAGTGCCATTTTCACAGTAAAAAAAACAGATTCATTTTGCTTAGCTTAGTCTGTAACTTGAAAACTATGTACCGTATGGCCCTATAAACTGTGTTGGGATGAAAGCTAGCCACTTTGAGCAATGTGGGAAGTGCTGGGCAGTTTGGGACAACAGGGCCAAAATGTCACTTTCACAGTCCCAAAGTGCCGTTTTCACAGTAAAAAAAAAAGATTCATTTTGCTTAGCTTTGTCTGTAACTTGAAAACTATGTACCGTATGGCCCTATAAACTGTGTTGGGATGAAAGCTAGCCACTTTGAGCAATGTGGGAAGTGCTGGGGCAGTTTGGGACAACAGGGCCAAAATGTCACTTTCACAGTCCCAAAGTGCCATTTTCACAGTAAAAAGGCCTGGTTCACTTTTGCTTAGCTTAGTCTGTAACTTGAAAACTATGTACCGTATGGCCCTATAAACTGTGTTGGGATGAAAGCTAGCCACTTTGAGCATTGTGGCAAGAGCTGGGGCAGTTTGGGACAACAGGGAACGAACAGGGCCAAATGTCACTTTCACAGTCCCAAAGTGCCATTTTCACAGTAAAAAGGCCTGGTTCACTTTTGCTTAGCTTAGTCTGTAACTTGAAAACTATGTACCGTATGGCCCTATAAACTGTGTTGGGATGAAAGCTAGCCACTTTGAGCAATGTGGGAAGTGCTGGGGCAGTTTGGACAACAGGGCCAAAATGTCACTTTCACAGTCCCAAAGTGCCATTTTCACAGTAAAAAGGCCTGGTTCACTTTTGCTTAGCTTAGTCTGTAACTTGAAAACTATGTACCGTATGGCCCTATAAACTGTGTTGGGATGAAAGCTAGCCACTTTGAGCAGTGTGGGAAGTGCTGGGGCAGTTTGGGACAACAGGGCCAAAATGTCACTTTCACAGTCCCAAAGTGCCATTTTCACAGTAAAAAGGCCTGGTTCACTTTTGCTTAGCTTAGTCTGTAACTTGAAAACTATGTACCGTATGGCCCTATAAACTGTGTTGGGATGAAAGCTAGCCACTTTGAGCATTGTGGCAAGAGCTGGGGCAGTTTGGGACAACAGGGAACGAACAGGCCAAAATGTCACTTTCACAGTCCCAAAGTGCCATTTTCACAGTAAAAAGGCCTGGTTCACTTTTGCTTAGCTTAGTCTGTAACTTGAAAACTATGTACCGTATGGCCCTATAAACTGTGTTGGGATGAAAGCTAGCCACTTTGAGCAATGTGGGAAGTGCTGGGGCAGTTTGGGACAACAGGGCCAAAATGTCACTTTCACAGTCCCAAAGTGCCATTTTCACAGTAAAAAGGCCTGGTTCACTTTTGCTTAGCTTAGTCTGTAACTTGAAAACTATGTACCGTATGGCCCTATAAACTGTGTTGGGATGAAAGCTAGCCACTTTGAGCAATGTGGGAAGTGCTGGGGCAGTTTGGGACAACAGGGCCAAAATGTCACTTTCACAGTCCCAAAGTGCCATTTTCACAGTAAAAAGGCTGGTTCACTTTTGCTTAGCTTAGTCTGTAACTTGAAAACTATGTACCGTATGGCCCTATAAACTGTGTTGGGATGAAGCTAGCCACTTTGAGCAATGTGGGAAGTGCTGGGGCAGTTGGGACAACAGGGCCAAAATGTCACTTTCACAGTCCCAAGTGCCATTTTCACAGTAAAAAGGCCTGGTTCACTTTTGCTTAGCTTAGTCTGTAACTTGAAAACTATGTACCGTATGGCCCTATAAACTGTGTTGGGATGAAAGCTAGCCACTTTGAGCATTGTGGCAAGAGCTGGGGCAGTTTGGGACAACAGGAACGAACAGGGCCAAAATGTCACTTTCACAGTCCCAAAGTGCCATTTTCACAGTAAAAAGGCCTGGTTCACTTTTGCTTAGCTTAGTCTGTAACTTGAAAACTATGTACCGTATGGCCCTATAAACTGTGTTGGGATGAAAGCTAGCCACTTTGAGCAATGTGGGAAGTGCTGGGGCAGTTTGGGACAACAGGGCCAAAATGTCACTTTCACAGTCCCAAAGTGCCATTTTCACAGTAAAAAGGCCTGGTTCACTTTTGCTTAGCTTAGTCTGTAACTTGAAAACTATGTACCGTATGGCCCTATAAACTGTGTTGGGATGAAAGCTAGCCACTTTGAGCAGTGTGGGAAGTGCTGGGGCAGTTTGGGACAACAGGGCCAAAATGTCACTTTCACAGTCCCAAAGTGCCATTTTCACAGTAAAAAGGCCTGGTTCACTTTTGCTTAGCTTAGTCTGTAACTTGAAAACTATGTACCGTATGGCCCTATAAACTGTGTTGGGATGAAAGCTAGCCACTTTGAGCATTGTGGCAAGAGCTGGGGCAGTTTGGGACAACAGGGAACGAACAGGGCCAAATGTCACTTTCACAGTCCCAAAGTGCCATTTTCACAGTAAAAAGGTTCACTTTTGCTTAGCTTAGTCTGTAACTTGAAAACTATGTACCGTATGGCCCTATAAACTGTGTTGGGATGAAAGCTAGCCACTTTGAGCAATGTGGGAAGTGCTGGGGCAGTTTGGGACAACAGGGCCAAAATGTCACTTTCACAGTCCCAAAGTGCCATTTTCACAGTAAAAAGGCCTGGTTCACTTTTGCTTAGCTTAGTCTGTAACTTGAAAACTATGTACCGTATGGCCCTATAAACTGTGTTGGGATGAAAGCTAGCCACTTTGAGCAGTGTGGGAAGTGCTGGGGCAGTTTGGGACAACAGGGCCAAAATGTCACTTTCACAGTCCCAAAGTGCCATTTTCACAGTAAAAAGGCCTGGTTCACTTTTGCTTAGCTTAGTCTGTAACTTGAAAACTATGTACCGTATGGCCCTATAAACTGTGTTGGGATGAAAGCTAGCCACTTTGAGCATTGTGGCAAGAGCTGGGGCAGTTTGGGACAACAGGGAACGAACAGGGCCAAAATGTCACTTTCACAGTCCCAAAGTGCCATTTTCACAGTAAAAAGGCCTGGTTCACTTTTGCTTAGCTTAGTCTGTAACTTGAAAACTATGTACCGTATGGCCCTATAAACTGTGTTGGGATGAAAGCTAGCCACTTTGAGCAATGTGGGAAGTGCTGGGGCAGTTTGGGACAACAGGGCCAAAATGTCACTTTCACAGTCCCAAAGTGCCATTTTCACAGTAAAAAGGCCTGGTTCACTTTTGCTTAGCTTAGTCTGTAACTTGAAAACTATGTACCGTATGGCCCTATAAACTGTGTTGGGATGAAAGCTAGCCACTTTGAGCAATGTGGGAAGTGCTGGGGCAGTTTGGGACAACAGGGCCAAAATGTCACTTTCACAGTCCCAAAGTGCCATTTTCACAGTAAAAAGGCCTGGTTCACTTTTGCTTAGCTTAGTCTGTAACTTGAAAACTATGTACCGTATGGCCCTATAAACTGTGTTGGGATGAAAGCTAGCCACTTTGAGCAATGTGGGAAGTGCTGGGGCAGTTTGGGACAACAGGGCCAAAATGTCACTTTCACAGTCCCAAAGTGCCGTTTTCACAGTAAAAAAAAAAAGATTCATTTTGCTTAGCTTAGTCTGTAACTTGAAAACTATGTACCGTATGGCCCTATAAACTGTGTTGGGATGAAAGCTAGCCACTTTGAGCAATGTGGGAAGTGCTGGGGCAGTTTGGGACAACAGGGCCAAAATGTCACTTTCACAGTCCCAAAGTGCCATTTTCACAGTAAAAAGGCCTGGTTCACTTTTGCTTAGCTTAGTCTGTAACTTGAAAACTATGTACCGTATGGCCCTATAAACTGTGTTGGGATGAAAGCTAGCCACTTTGAGCATTGTGGGAAGTGCTGGGGCAGTTTGGGACAACAGGGCCAAAATGTCACTTTCACAGTCCAAAGTGCCATTTTCACAGTAAAAAGGCCTGGTTCACTTTTGCTTAGCTTAGTCTGTAACTTGAAAACTATGTACCGTATGGCCCTATAAACTGTGTTGGGATGAAAGCTAGCCACTTTGAGCAATGTGGGAAGTGCTGGGGCAGTTTGGGACAACAGGGCCAAAATGTCACTTTCACAGTCCCAAAGTGCCATTTTCACAGTAAAAAAAAAACAGATTCATTTTGCTTAGCTTAGTCTGTAACTTGAAAACTATGTACCGTATGGCCCTATAAACTGTGTTGGGATGAAAGCTAGCCACTTTGAGCAATGTGGGAAGTGCTGGGGCAGTTTGGGACAACAGGGCCAAAATGTCACTTTCACAGTCCCAAAGTGCCATTTTCACAGTAAAAAGGCCTGGTTCACTTTTGCTTAGCTTAGTCTGTAACTTGAAAACTATGTACCGTATGGCCCTATAAACTGTGTTGGGATGAAAGCTAGCCACTTTGAGCAATGTGGGAAGTGCTGGGGCAGTTTGGGACAACAGGGCCAAAATGTCACTTTCACAGTCCCAAAGTGCCATTTTCACAGTAAAAAAAAAACAGATTCATTTTGCTTAGCTTAGTCTGTAACTTGAAAACTATGTACCGTATGGCCCTATAAACTGTGTTGGGATGAAAGCTAGCCACTTTGAGCAATGTGGGAAGTGCTGGGGCAGTTTGGGACAACAGGGCCAAAATGTCACTTTCACAGTCCCAAAGTGCCATTTTCACAGTAAAAAGGCCTGGTTCACTTTTGCTTAGCTTAGTCTGTAACTTGAAAACTATGTACCGTATGGCCCTATAAACTGTGTTGGGATGAAAGCTAGCCACTTTGAGCAATGTGGGAAGTGCTGGGGCAGTTTGGGACAACAGGGCCAAAATGTCACTTTCACAGTCCCAAAGTGCCATTTTCACAGTAAAAAAAAACAGATTCATTTTGCTTAGCTTAGTCTGTAACTTGAAAACTATGTACCGTATGGCCCTATAAACTGTGTTGGGATGAAAGCTAGCCACTTTGAGCAATGTGGGAAGTGCTGGGGCAGTTTGGGACAACAGGGCCAAAATGTCACTTTCACAGTCCCAAAGTGCCGTTTTCACAGTAAAAAAAAAAAGATTCATTTTGCTTAGCTTTGTCTGTAACTTGAAAACTATGTACCGTATGGCCCTATAAACTGTGTTGGGATGAAAGCTAGCCACTTTGAGCAATGTGGGAAGTGCTGGGGCAGTTTGGGACAACAGGGCCAAAATGTCACTTTCACAGTCCCAAAGTGCCATTTTCACAGTAAAAAGGCCTGGTTCACTTTTGCTTAGCTTAGTCTGTAACTTGAAAACTATGTACCGTATGGCCCTATAAACTGTGTTGGGATGAAAGCTAGCCACTTTGAGCAATGTGGGAAGTGCTGGGGCAGTTTGGGACAACAGGGCCAAAATGTCACTTTCACAGTCCCAAAGTGCCATTTTCACAGTAAAAAGGCCTGGTTCACTTTTGCTTAGCTTAGTCTGTAACTTGAAAACTATGTACCGTATGGCCCTATAAACTGTGTTGGGATGAAAGCTAGCCACTTTGAGCATTGTGGCAAGAGCTGGGGCAGTTTGGGACAACAGGGAACGAACAGGGCCAAAATGTCACTTTCACAGTCCCAAAGTGCCATTTTCACAGTAAAAAGGCCTGGTTCACTTTTGCTTAGCTTAGTCTGTAACTTGAAAACTATGTACCGTATGGCCCTATAAACTGTGTTGGGATGAAAGCTAGCCACTTTGAGCAATGTGGGAAGTGCTGGGGCAGTTTGGGACAACAGGGCCAAAATGTCACTTTCACAGTCCCAAAGTGCCATTTTCACAGTAAAAAGGCCTGGTTCACTTTTGCTTAGCTTAGTCTGTAACTTGAAAACTATGTACCGTATGGCCCTATAAACTGTGTTGGGATGAAAGCTAGCCACTTTGAGCAATGTGGGAAGTGCTGGGGCAGTTTGGGACAACAGGGCCAAAATGTCACTTTCACAGTCCCAAAGTGCCGTTTTCACAGTAAAAAAAAAAAGATTCATTTTGCTTAGCTTTGTCTGTAACTTGAAAACTATGTACCGTATGGCCCTATAAACTGTGTTGGGATGAAAGCTAGCCACTTTGAGCAATGTGGGAAGTGCTGGGGCAGTTTGGGACAACAGGGCCAAAATGTCACTTTCACAGTCCCAAAGTGCCATTTTCACAGTAAAAAGGCCTGGTTCACTTTTGCTTAGCTTAGTCTGTAACTTGAAAACTATGTACCGTATGGCCCTATAAACTGTGTTGGGATGAAAGCTAGCCACTTTGAGCAATGTGGGAAGTGCTGGGGCAGTTTGGGACAACAGGGCCAAAATGTCACTTTCACAGTCCCAAAGTGCCATTTTCACAGTAAAAAGGCCTGGTTCACTTTTGCTTAGCTTAGTCTGTAACTTGAAAACTATGTACCGTATGGCCCTATAAACTGTGTTGGGATGAAAGCTAGCCACTTTGAGCATTGTGGCAAGAGCTGGGGCAGTTTGGGACAACAGGGAACGAACAGGGCCAAAATGTCACTTTCACAGTCCCAAAGTGCCATTTTCACAGTAAAAAGGCCTGGTTCACTTTTGCTTAGCTTAGTCTGTAACTTGAAAACTATGTACCGTATGGCCCTATAAACTGTGTTGGGATGAAAGCTAGCCACTTTGAGCAATGTGGGAAGTGCTGGGGCAGTTTGGGACAACAGGGCCAAAATGTCACTTTCACAGTCCCAAAGTGCCATTTTCACAGTAAAAAGGCCTGGTTCACTTTTGCTTAGCTTAGTCTGTAACTTGAAAACTATGTACCGTATGGCCCTATAAACTGTGTTGGGATGAAAGCTAGCCACTTTGAGCAATGTGGGAAGTGCTGGGGCAGTTTGGGACAACAGGGCCAAAATGTCACTTTCACAGTCCCAAAGTGCCATTTTCACAGTAAAAAAAAAACAGATTCATTTTGCTTAGCTTAGTCTGTAACTTGAAAACTATGTACCGTATGGCCCTATAAACTGTGTTGGGATGAAAGCTAGCCACTTTGAGCAATGTGGGAAGTGCTGGGGCAGTTTGGGACAACAGGGCCAAAATGTCACTTTCACAGTCCCAAAGTGCCATTTTCACAGTAAAAAGGCCTGGTTCACTTTTGCTTAGCTTAGTCTGTAACTTGAAAACTATGTACCGTATGGCCCTATAAACTGTGTTGGGATGAAAGCTAGCCACTTTGAGCAATGTGGGAAGTGCTGGGGCAGTTTGGGACAACAGGGCCAAAATGTCACTTTCACAGTCCCAAAGTGCCATTTTCACAGTAAAAAAAAACAGATTCATTTTGCTTAGCTTAGTCTGTAACTTGAAAACTATGTACCGTATGGCCCTATAAACTGTGTTGGGATGAAAGCTAGCCACTTTGAGCAATGTGGGAAGTGCTGGGGCAGTTTGGGACAACAGGGCCAAAATGTCACTTTCACAGTCCCAAAGTGCCGTTTTCACAGTAAAAAAAAAAAGATTCATTTTGCTTAGCTTTGTCTGTAACTTGAAAACTATGTACCGTATGGCCCTATAAACTGTGTTGGGATGAAAGCTAGCCACATTGAGCAATGTGGGAAGTGCTGGGGCAGTTTGGGACAACAGGGCCAAAATGTCACTTTCACAGTCCCAAAGTGCCATTTTCACAGTAAAAAGGCCTGGTTCACTTTTGCTTAGCTTAGTCTGTAACTTGAAAACTATGTACCGTATGGCCCTATAAACTGTGTTGGGATGAAAGCTAGCCACTTTGAGCAATGTGGGAAGTGCTGGGGCAGTTTGGGACAACAGGGCCAAAATGTCACTTTCACAGTCCCAAAGTGCCATTTTCACAGTAAAAAGGCCTGGTTCACTTTTGCTTAGCTTAGTCTGTAACTTGAAAACTATGTACCGTATGGCCCTATAAACTGTGTTGGGATGAAAGCTAGCCACTTTGAGCATTGTGGCAAGAGCTGGGGCAGTTTGGGACAACAGGGAACGAACAGGGCCAAAATGTCACTTTCACAGTCCCAAAGTGCCATTTTCACAGTAAAAAGGCCTGGTTCACTTTTGCTTAGCTTAGTCTGTAACTTGAAAACTATGTACCGTATGGCCCTATAAACTGTGTTGGGATGAAAGCTAGCCACTTTGAGCAATGTGGGAAGTGCTGGGGCAGTTTGGGACAACAGGGCCAAAATGTCACTTTCACAGTCCCAAAGTGCCATTTTCACAGTAAAAAGGCCTGGTTCACTTTTGCTTAGCTTAGTCTGTAACTTGAAAACTATGTACCGTATGGCCCTATAAACTGTGTTGGGATGAAAGCTAGCCACTTTGAGCAATGTGGGAAGTGCTGGGGCAGTTTGGGACAACAGGGCCAAAATGTCACTTTCACAGTCCCAAAGTGCCATTTTCACAGTAAAAAGGCCTGGTTCACTTTTGCTTAGCTTAGTCTGTAACTTGAAAACTATGTACCGTATGGCCCTATAAACTGTGTTGGGATGAAAGCTAGCCACTTTGAGCAATGTGGGAAGTGCTGGGGCAGTTTGGGACAACAGGGCCAAAATGTCACTTTCACAGTCCCAAAGTGCCATTTTCACAGTAAAAAGGCCTGGTTCACTTTTGCTTAGCTTAGTCTGTAACTTGAAAACTATGTACCGTATGGCCCTATAAACTGTGTTGGGATGAAAGCTAGCCACTTTGAGCAATGTGGGAAGTGCTGGGGCAGTTTGGGACAACAGGGCCAAAATGTCACTTTCACAGTCCCAAAGTGCCGTTTTCACAGTAAAAAAAAAAAGATTCATTTTGCTTAGCTTAGTCTGTAACTTGAAAACTATGTACCGTATGGCCCTATAAACTGTGTTGGGATGAAAGCTAGCCACTTTGAGCAATGTGGGAAGTGCTGGGGCAGTTTGGGACAACAGGGCCAAAATGTCACTTTCACAGTCCCAAAGTGCCATTTTCACAGTAAAAAGGCCTGGTTCACTTTTGCTTAGCTTAGTCTGTAACTTGAAAACTATGTACCGTATGGCCCTATAAACTGTGTTGGGATGAAAGCTAGCCACTTTGAGCAATGTGGGAAGTGCTGGGGCAGTTTGGGACAACAGGGCCAAAATGTCACTTTCACAGTCCCAAAGTGCCATTTTCACAGTAAAAAGGCCTGGTTCACTTTTGCTTAGCTTAGTCTGTAACTTGAAAACTATGTACCGTATGGCCCTATAAACTGTGTTGGGATGAAAGCTAGCCACTTTGAGCAGTGTGGGAAGTGCTGGGGCAGTTTGGGACAACAGGGCCAAAATGTCACTTTCACAGTCCCAAAGTGCCATTTTCACAGTAAAAAGGCCTGGTTCACTTTTGCTTAGCTTAGTCTGTAACTTGAAAACTATGTACCGTATGGCCCTATAAACTGTGTTGGGATGAAAGCTAGCCACTTTGAGCATTGTGGCAAGAGCTGGGGCAGTTTGGGACAACAGGGAACGAACAGGGCCAAAATGTCACTTTCACAGTCCCAAAGTGCCATTTTCACAGTAAAAAGGCCTGGTTCACTTTTGCTTAGCTTAGTCTGTAACTTGAAAACTATGTACCGTATGGCCCTATAAACTGTGTTGGGATGAAAGCTAGCCACTTTGAGCAATGTGGGAAGTGCTGGGGCAGTTTGGGACAACAGGGCCAAAATGTCACTTTCACAGTCCCAAAGTGCCATTTTCACAGTAAAAAGGCCTGGTTCACTTTTGCTTAGCTTAGTCTGTAACTTGAAAACTATGTACCGTATGGCCCTATAAACTGTGTTGGGATGAAAGCTAGCCACTTTGAGCAATGTGGGAAGTGCTGGGGCAGTTTGGGACAACAGGGCCAAAATGTCACTTTCACAGTCCCAAAGTGCCATTTTCACAGTAAAAAGGCCTGGTTCACTTTTGCTTAGCTTAGTCTGTAACTTGAAAACTATGTACCGTATGGCCCTATAAACTGTGTTGGGATGAAAGCTAGCCACTTTGAGCAATGTGGGAAGTGCTGGGGCAGTTTGGGACAACAGGGCCAAAATGTCACTTTCACAGTCCCAAAGTGCCGTTTTCACAGTAAAAAAAAAAAGATTCATTTTGCTTAGCTTAGTCTGTAACTTGAAAACTATGTACCGTATGGCCCTATAAACTGTGTTGGGATGAAAGCTAGCCACTTTGAGCAATGTGGGAAGTGCTGGGGCAGTTTGGGACAACAGGGCCAAAATGTCACTTTCACAGTCCCAAAGTGCCATTTTCACAGTAAAAAGGCCTGGTTCACTTTTGCTTAGCTTAGTCTGTAACTTGAAAACTATGTACCGTATGGCCCTATAAACTGTGTTGGGATGAAAGCTAGCCACTTTGAGCAATGTGGGAAGTGCTGGGGCAGTTTGGGACAACAGGGCCAAAATGTCACTTTCACAGTCCCAAAGTGCCATTTTCACAGTAAAAAGGCCTGGTTCACTTTTGCTTAGCTTAGTCTGTAACTTGAAAACTATGTACCGTATGGCCCTATAAACTGTGTTGGGATGAAAGCTAGCCACTTTGAGCAGTGTGGGAAGTGCTGGGGCAGTTTGGGACAACAGGGCCAAAATGTCACTTTCACAGTCCCAAAGTGCCATTTTCACAGTAAAAAGGCCTGGTTCACTTTTGCTTAGCTTAGTCTGTAACTTGAAAACTATGTACCGTATGGCCCTATAAACTGTGTTGGGATGAAAGCTAGCCACTTTGAGCATTGTGGCAAGAGCTGGGGCAGTTTGGGACAACAGGGAACGAACAGGGCCAAAATGTCACTTTCACAGTCCCAAAGTGCCATTTTCACAGTAAAAAGGCCTGGTTCACTTTTGCTTAGCTTAGTCTGTAACTTGAAAACTATGTACCGTATGGCCCTATAAACTGTGTTGGGATGAAAGCTAGCCACTTTGAGCAATGTGGGAAGTGCTGGGGCAGTTTGGGACAACAGGGCCAAAATGTCACTTTCACAGTCCCAAAGTGCCATTTTCACAGTAAAAAGGCCTGGTTCACTTTTGCTTAGCTTAGTCTGTAACTTGAAAACTATGTACCGTATGGCCCTATAAACTGTGTTGGGATGAAAGCTAGCCACTTTGAGCAATGTGGGAAGTGCTGGGGCAGTTTGGGACAACAGGGCCAAAATGTCACTTTCACAGTCCCAAAGTGCCATTTTCACAGTAAAAAGGCCTGGTTCACTTTTGCTTAGCTTAGTCTGTAACTTGAAAACTATGTACCGTATGGCCCTATAAACTGTGTTGGGATGAAAGCTAGCCACTTTGAGCAATGTGGGAAGTGCTGGGGCAGTTTGGGACAACAGGGCCAAAATGTCACTTTCACAGTCCCAAAGTGCCATTTTCACAGTAAAAAGGCCTGGTTCACTTTTGCTTAGCTTAGTCTGTAACTTGAAAACTATGTACCGTATGGCCCTATAAACTGTGTTGGGATGAAAGCTAGCCACTTTGAGCAATGTGGGAAGTGCTGGGGCAGTTTGGGACAACAGGGCCAAAATGTCACTTTCACAGTCCCAAAGTGCCATTTTCACAGTAAAAAGGCCTGGTTCACTTTTGCTTAGCTTAGTCTGTAACTTGAAAACTATGTACCGTATGGCCCTATAAACTGTGTTGGGATGAAAGCTAGCCACTTTGAGCAATGTGGGAAGTGCTGGGGCAGTTTGGGACAACAGGGCCAAATGTCACTTTCACAGTCCCAAAGTGCCGTTTTCACAGTAAAAAAAACAGATTCACTTTTGCTTAGCTTAGTCTGTAACTTGAAAACTATGTACCGTATGGCCCTATAAACTGTGTTGGGATGAAAGCTAGCCACTTTGAGCAATGTGGGAAGTGCTGGGGCAGTTTGGGACAACAGGGCCAAAATGTCACTTTCACAGTCCCAAAGTGCCATTTTCACAGTAAAAAGGCCTGGTTCACTTTTGCTTAGCTTAGTCTGTAACTTGAAAACTATGTACCGTATGGCCCTATAAACTGTGTTGGGATGAAAGCTAGCCACTTTGAGCAATGTGGGAAGTGCTGGGGCAGTTTGGGACAACAGGGCCAAAATGTCACTTTCACAGTCCCAAAGTGCCATTTTCACAGTAAAAAGGCCTGGTTCACTTTTGCTTAGCTTAGTCTGTAACTTGAAAACTATGTACCGTATGGCCCTATAAACTGTGTTGGGATGAAAGCTAGCCACTTTGAGCAATGTGGGAAGTGCTGGGGCAGTTTGGGACAACAGGGCCAAAATGTCACTTTCACAGTCCCAAAGTGCCATTTTCACAGTAAAAAGGCCTGGTTCACTTTTGCTTAGCTTAGTCTGTAACTTGAAAACTATGTACCGTATGGCCCTATAAACTGTGTTGGGATGAAAGCTAGCCACTTTGAGCAATGTGGGAAGTGCTGGGGCAGTTTGGGACAACAGGGCCAAAATGTCACTTTCACAGTCCCAAAGTGCCATTTTCACAGTAAAAAGGCCTGGTTCACTTTTGCTTAGCTTAGTCTGTAACTTGAAAACTATGTACCGTATGGCCCTATAAACTGTGTTGGGATGAAAGCTAGCCACTTTGAGCAATGTGGGAAGTGCTGGGGCAGTTTGGGACAACAGGGCCAAAATGTCACTTTCACAGTCCCAAAGTGCCGTTTTCACAGTAAAAAGGCCTGGTTCACTTTTGCTTAGCTTAGTCTGTAACTTGAAAACTATGTACCGTATGGCCCTATAAACTGTGTTGGGATGAAAGCTAGCCACTTTGAGCAATGTGGGAAGTGCTGGGGCAGTTTGGGACAACAGGGCCAAAATGTCACTTTCACAGTCCCAAAGTGCCATTTTCACAGTAAAAAGGCCTGGTTCACTTTTGCTTAGCTTAGTCTGTAACTTGAAAACTATGTACCGTATGGCCCTATAAACTGTGTTGGGATGAAAGCTAGCCACTTTGAGCAATGTGGGAAGTGCTGGGGCAGTTTGGGACAACAGGGCCAAAATGTCACTTTCACAGTCCCAAAGTGCCGTTTTTCACAGTAAAAAAAAAGATTCACTTTTGCTTAGCTTAGTCTGTAACTTGAAAACTATGTACCGTATGGCCCTATAAACTGTGTTGGGATGAAAGCTAGCCACTTTGAGCAATGTGGGAAGTGCTGGGGCAGTTTGGGACAACAGGGCCAAAATGTCACTTTCACAGTCCCAAAGTGCCATTTTCACAGTAAAAAGGCCTGGTTCACTTTTGCTTAGCTTAGTCTGTAACTTGAAAACTATGTACCGTATGGCCCTATAAACTGTGTTGGGATGAAAGCTAGCCACTTTGAGCAATGTGGGAAGTGCTGGGGCAGTTTGGGACAACAGGGCCAAAATGTCACTTTCACAGTCCCAAAGTGCCATTTTCACAGTAAAAAGGCCTGGTATTCACTTTTGCTTAGCTTAGTCTGTAACTTGAAAACTATGTACCGTATGGCCCTATAAACTGTGTTGGGATGAAAGCTAGCCACTTTGAGCAATGTGGGAAGTGCTGGGGCAGTTTGGGACAACAGGGCCAAAATGTCACTTTCACAGTCCCAAAGTGCCATTTTCACAGTAAAAAGGCCTGGTTCACTTTTGCTTAGCTTAGTCTGTAACTTGAAAACTATGTACCGTATGGCCCTATAAACTGTGTTGGGATGAAAGCTAGCCACTTTGAGCAATGTGGGAAGTGCTGGGGCAGTTTGGGACAACAGGGCCAAAATGTCACTTTCACAGTCCCAAAGTGCCATTTTCACAGTAAAAAGGCCTGGTTCACTTTTGCTTAGCTTAGTCTGTAACTTGAAAACTATGTACCGTATGGCCCTATAAACTGTGTTGGGATGAAAGCTAGCCACTTTGAGCAATGTGGGAAGTGCTGGGGCAGTTTGGGACAACAGGGCCAAATGTCACTTTCACAGTCCCAAAGTGCCGTTTTCACAGTAAAAAGGCCTGGTTCACTTTTGCTTAGCTTAGTCTGTAACTTGAAAACTATGTACCGTATGGCCCTATAAACTGTGTTGGGATGAAAGCTAGCCACTTTGAGCAATGTGGGAAGTGCTGGGGCAGTTTGGGACAACAGGGCCAAAATGTCACTTTCACAGTCCCAAAGTGCCATTTTCACAGTAAAAAGGCCTGGTTCACTTTTGCTTAGCTTAGTCTGTAACTTGAAAACTATGTACCGTATGGCCCTATAAACTGTGTTGGGATGAAAGCTAGCCACTTTGAGCAATGTGGAAGTGCTGGGGCAGTTTGGGACAACAGGGCCAAAATGTCACTTTCACAGTCCCAAAGTGCCGTTTTCACAGTAAAAAAAAATAGATTCATTTTGCTTAGCTTAGTCTGTAACTTGAAAACTATGTACCGTATGGCCCTATAAACTGTGTTGGGATGAAAGCTAGCCACTTTGAGCAATGTGGGAAGTGCTGGGGCAGTTTGGGACAACAGGGCCAAAATGTCACTTTCACAGTCCCAAAGTGCCATTTTCACAGTAAAAAGGCCTGGTTCACTTTTGCTTAGCTTAGTCTGTAACTTGAAAACTATGTACCGTATGGCCCTATAAACTGTGTTGGGATGAAAGCTAGCCACTTTGAGCAATGTGGAAGTGCTGGGGCAGTTTGGGACAACAGGGCCAAAATGTCACTTTCACAGTCCCAAAGTGCCATTTTCACAGTAAAAATAAACAGATTCATTTTGCTTAGCTTAGTCTGTAACTTGAAAACTATGTACCGTATGGCCCTATAAACTGTGTTGGGATGAAAGCTAGCCACTTTGAGCAATGTGGGAAGTGCTGGGGCAGTTTGGACAACAGGGCCAAAATGTCACTTTCACAGTCCCAAAGTGCCATTTTCACAGTAAAAAAAACAGATTCACTTTTGCTTAGCTTAGTCTGTAACTTGAAAACTATGTACCGTATGGCCCTATAAACTGTGTTGGGATGAAAGCTAGCCACTTTGAGCAATGTGGGGAAGTGCTGGGGCAGTTTGGGACAACAGGGCCAAAATGTCACTTTCACAGTCCCAAAGTGCCATTTTCACAGTAAAAAGGCCTGGTTCACTTTTGCTTAGCTTAGTCCTGTAACTTGAAAACTATGTACCGTATGGCCCTATAAACTGTGTTGGGATGAAAGCTAGCCACTTTGAGCAATGTGGGAAGTGCTGGGGCAGTTTGGGACAACAGGGCCAAAATGTCACTTTCACAGTCCCAAAGTGCCATTTTCACAGTAAAAAAAAACAGATTCATTTTGCTTAGCTTAGTCTGTAACTTGAAAACTATGTACCGTATGGCCCTATAAACTGTGTTGGGATGAAAGCTAGCCACTTTGAGCAATGTGGGAAGTGCTGGGGCAGTTTGGGACAACAGGGCCAAAATGTCACTTTGCACAGTCCCAAAGTGCCATTTTCACAGTAAAAAAAACAGATTCACTTTTGCTTAGCTTAGTCTGTAACTTGAAAACTATGTACCGTATGGCCCTATAAACTGTGTTGGGATGAAAGCTAGCCACTTTGAGCAATGTGGGAAGTGCTGGGGCAGTTTGGGACAACAGGGCCAAAATGTCACTTTCACAGTCCCAAAGTGCCATTTTCACAGTAAAAAAAAACAGATTCATTTTGCTTAGCTTAGTCTGTAACTTGAAAACTATGTACCGTATGGCCCTATAAACTGTGTTGGGATGAAAGCTAGCCACTTTGAGCAATGTGGGAAGTGCTGGGGCAGTTTGGGACAACAGGGCCAAAATGTCACTTTCACAGTCCCAAATGCCATTTTCACAGTAAAAAGGCCTGGTTCACTTTTGCTTAGCTTAGTCTGTAACTTGAAAACTATGTACCGTATGGCCCTATAAACTGTGTTGGGATGAAAGCTAGCCACTTTGAGCATTGTGGCAAGAGCTGGGGCAGTTTGGGACAACAGGGATCGAACAGGGCCAAAATGTCACTTTCACAGTCCCAAAGTGCCATTTTCACAGTAAAAAAAAAAGATTAACTTTTGCTTAGCTTAGTCTGTAACTTGAAAACTATGTACCGTATGGCCCTATAAACTGTGTTGGGATGAAAGCTAGCCACTTTGAGCAATGTGGGAAGTGCTGGGGCAGTTTGGGACAACAGGGCCAAAATGTCACTTTCACAGTCCCAAAGTGCCATTTTCACAGTAAAAAGGCCTGGTTCACTTTTGCTTAGCTTAGTCTGTAACTTGAAAACTATGTACCGTATGGCCCTATAAACTGTGTTGGGATGAAAGCTAGCCACTTTGAGCAATGTGGGAAGTGCTGGGGCAGTTTGGGACAACAGGGCCAAAATGTCACTTTCACAGTCCCAAAGTGCCATTTTCACAGTAAAAAGGCCTGGTTCACTTTTGCTTAGCTTAGTCTGTAACTTGAAAACTATGTACCGTATGGCCCTATAAACTGTGTTGGGATGAAAGCTAGCCACTTTGAGCAATGTGGGAAGTGCTGGGGCAGTTTGGGACAACAGGGCCAAAATGTCACTTTCACAGTCCCAAAGTGCCATTTTCACAGTAAAAAGGCCTGGTTCACTTTTGCTTAGCTTAGTCTGTAACTTGAAAACTATGTACCGTATGGCCCTATAAACTGTGTTGGGATGAAAGCTAGCCACTTTGAGCAATGTGGGAAGTGCTGGGGCAGTTTGGGACAACAGGGCCAAAATGTCACTTTCACAGTCCCAAAGTGCCATTTTCACAGTAAAAAGGCCTGGTTCACTTTGCTTAGCTTAGTCTGTAACTTGAAAACTATGTACCGTATGGCCCTATAAACTGTGTTGGGATGAAAGCTAGCCACTTTGAGCATTGTGGCAAGAGCTGGGGCAGTTTGGGACAACAGGGAACGAACAGGGCCAAAATGTCACTTTCACAGTCCCAAAGTGCCATTTTCACAGTAAAAAGGCCTGGTTCACTTTTGCTTAGCTTAGTCTGTAACTTGAAAACTATGTACCGTATGGCCCTATAAACTGTGTTGGATGAAAGCTAGCCACTTTGAGCAATGTGGGAAGTGCTGGGGCAGTTTGGGACAACAGGGCCAAAATGTCACTTTCACAGTCCCAAAGTGCCATTTTCACAGTAAAAAGGCCTGGTTCACTTTTGCTTAGCTTAGTCTGTAACTTGAAAACTATGTACCGTATGGCCCTATAAACTGTGTTGGGATGAAAGCTAGCCACTTTGAGCAATGTGGGAAGTGCTGGGGCAGTTTGGGACAACAGGGCCAAAATGTCACTTTCACAGTCCCAAAGTGCCATTTTCACAGTAAAAAGGCCTGGTTCACTTTTGCTTAGCTTAGTCTGTAACTTGAAAACTATGTACCGTATGGCCCTATAAACTGTGTTGGGATGAAAGCTAGCCACTTTGAGCAATGTGGGAAGTGCTGGGGCAGTTTGGGACAACAGGGCCAAAATGTCACTTTCACAGTCCCAAAGTGCCATTTTCACAGTAAAAAGGCCTGGTTCACTTTTGCTTAGCTTAGTCTGTAACTTGAAAACTATGTACCGTATGGCCCTATAAACTGTGTTGGGATGAAAGCTAGCCACTTTGAGCAATGTGGGAAGTGCTGGGGCAGTTTGGGACAACAGGGGCCAAAATGTCACTTTCACAGTCCCAAAGTGCCATTTTCACAGTAAAAAGGCCTGGTTCACTTTTGCTTAGCTTAGTCTGTAACTTGAAAACTATGTACCGTATGGCCCTATAAACTGTGTGGGATGAAAGCTAGCCACTTTGAGCATTGTGGCAAGAGCTGGGGCAGTTTGGGACAACAGGGAACGAACAGGGCCAAAATGTCACTTTCACAGTCCCAAAGTGCCATTTTCACAGTAAAAAGGCCTGGTTCACTTTTGCTTAGCTTAGTCTGTAACTTGAAAACTATGTACCGTATGGCCCTATAAACTGTGTTGGGATGAAAGCTAGCCACTTTGAGCAATGTGGGAAGTGCTGGGGCAGTTTGGGACAACAGGGGCCAAAATGTCACTTTCACAGTCCCAAAGTGCCATTTTCACAGTAAAAAGGCCTGGTTCACTTTTGCTTAGCTTAGTCTGTAACTTGAAAACTATGTACCGTATGGCCCTATAAACTGTGTTGGGATGAAAGCTAGCCACTTTGAGCAATGTGGGAAGTGCTGGGGCAGTTTGGGACAACAGGGCCAAAATGTCACTTTCACAGTCCCAAAGTGCCATTTTCACAGTAAAAAGGCCTGGTTCACTTTTGCTTAGCTTAGTCTGTAACTTGAAAACTATGTACCGTATGGCCCTATAAACTGTGTTGGGATGAAAGCTAGCCACTTTGAGCAATGTGGGAAGTGCTGGGGCAGTTTGGGACAACAGGGCCAAAATGTCACTTTCACAGTCCCAAAGTGCCATTTTCACAGTAAAAAGGCCTGGTTCACTTTTGCTTAGCTTAGTCTGTAACTTGAAAACTATGTACCGTATGGCCCTATAAACTGTGTTGGGATGAAAGCTAGCCACTTTGAGCAATGTGGGAAGTGCTGGGGCAGTTTGGGACAACAGGGCCAAAATGTCACTTTCACAGTCCCAAAGTGCCGTTTTCACAGTAAAAAAAAAACAGATTCATTTTGCTTAGCTTAGTCTGTAACTTGAAAACTATGTACCGTATGGCCCTATAAACTGTGTTGGGATGAAAGCTAGCCACTTTGAGCAATGTGGGAAGTGCTGGGGCAGTTTGGGACAACAGGGCCAAAATGTCACTTTCACAGTCCCAAAGTGCCATTTTCACAGTAAAAAGGCCTGGTTCACTTTTGCTTAGCTTAGTCTGTAACTTGAAAACTATGTACCGTATGGCCCTATAAACTGTGTTGGGATGAAAGCTAGCCACTTTGAGCAATGTGGGAAGTGCTGGGGCAGTTTGGGACAACAGGGCCAAAATGTCACTTTCACAGTCCCAAAGTGCCATTTTCACAGTAAAAAGGCCTGGTTCACTTTTGCTTAGCTTAGTCTGTAACTTGAAAACTATGTACCGTATGGCCCTATAAACTGTGTTGGGATGAAAGCTAGCCACTTTGAGCAAGTGTGGGAAGTGCTGGGGCAGTTTGGGACAACAGGGCCAAAATGTCACTTTCACAGTCCCAAAGTGCCATTTTCACAGTAAAAAGGCCTGGTTCACTTTTGCTTAGCTTAGTCTGTAACTTGAAAACTATGTACCGTATGGCCCTATAAACTGTGTTGGGATGAAAGCTAGCCACTTTGAGCATTGTGGCAAGAGCTGGGGCAGTTTGGGACAACAGGGAACGAACAGGGCCAAAATGTCACTTTCACAGTCCCAAAGTGCCATTTTCACAGTAAAAAGGCCTGGTTCACTTTTGCTTAGCTTAGTCTGTAACTTGAAAACTATGTACCGTATGGCCCTATAAACTGTGTTGGGATGAAAGCTAGCCACTTTGAGCAATGTGGGAAGTGCTGGGGCAGTTTGGGACAACAGGGCCAAAATGTCACTTTCACAGTCCCAAAGCCAAAGTGCCATTTTCACAGTAAAAAGGCCTGGTTCACTTTTGCTTAGCTTAGTCTGTAACTTGAAAACTATGTACCGTATGCCCTATAAACTGTGTTGGGATTGAAAGCTAGCCACTTTGAGCAATGTGGGAAGTGCTGGGGCAGTTTGGGACAACAGGGCCAAAATGTCACTTTCACGAGTCCCAAAGTGCCATTTTCACAGTAAAAAGGCCTGTTCACTTTTGCTTAGCTTAGTCTGTAACTTGAAAACTATGTACCGTATGGCCCTATAAACTGTGTTGGGATGAAAGCTAGCCACTTTGAGCAATGTGGGAAGTGCTGGGGCAGTTTGGGACAACAGGGCCAAAATGTCACTTTCACAGTCCCAAAGTGCCATTTTCACAGTAAAAAGGCCTGGTTCACTTTGCTTAGCTTAGTCTGTAACTTGAAAACTATGTACCGTATGGCCCTATAAACTGTGTTGGGATGAAAGCTAGCCACTTTGAGCAATGTGGGAAGTGCTGGGGCAGTTTGGGACAACAGGGCCAAAATGTCACTTTCACAGTCCCAAAGTGCCATTTTCACAGTAAAAAAAACAGATTCACTTTTGCTTAGCTTAGTCTGTAACTTGAAAACTATGTACCGTATGGCCCTATAAACTGTGTTGGGATGAAAGCTAGCCACTTTGAGCAATGTGGGAAGTGCTGGGGCAGTTTGGGACAACAGGGCCAAAATGTCACTTTCACAGTCCCAAAGTGCCATTTTCACAGTAAAAAAGGCCTGGTTCACTTTTGCTTAGCTTAGTCTGTAACTTGAAAACTATGTACCGTATGGCCCTATAAACTGTGTTGGGATGAAAGCTAGCCACTTTGAGCAATGTGGGAAGTGCTGGGGCAGTTTGGGACAACAGGGCCAAAATGTCACTTTCACAGTCCCAAAGTGCCATTTTCACAGTAAAAAGGCCTGGTTCACTTTTGCTTAGCTTAGTCTGTAACTTGAAAACTATGTACCGTATGGCCCTATAAACTGTGTTGGGATGAAAGCTAGCCACTTTGAGCAATGTGGAAGTGCTGGGGCAGTTTGGGACAACAGGGCCAAAATGTCACTTTCACAGTCCCAAAGTGCCATTTTCACAGTAAAAAGGCCTGGTTCACTTTTGCTTAGCTTAGTCTGTAACTTGAAAACTATGTACCGTATGGCCCTATAAACTGTGTTGGGATGAAAGCTAGCCACTTTGAGCATTGTGGCAAGTGCTGGGGCAGTTTGGGACAACAGGGCCAAAATGTCACTTTCACAGTCCCAAAGTGCCATTTTCACAGTAAAAAGGCCTGGTTCACTTTTGCTTAGCTTAGTCTGTAACTTGAAAACTATGTACCGTATGGCCCTATAAACTGTGTTGGGATGAAAGCTAGCCACTTTGAGCAATGTGGAAAGTGCTGGGGCAGTTTGGGACAACAGGGCCAAAATGTCACTTTCACAGTCCCAAAGTGCCATTTTCACAGTAAAAAGGCCTGGTTCACTTTTGCTTAGCTTAGTCTGTAACTTGAAAACTATGTACCGTATGGCCCTATAAACTGTGTTGGGATGAAAGCTAGCCACTTTGAGCAATGTGGGAAGTGCTGGGGCAGTTTGGGACAACAGGGCCAAAATGTCACTTTCACAGTCCCAAAGTGCCATTTTCACAGTAAAAAGGCCTGGTTCACTTTTGCTTAGCTTAGTCTGTAACTTGAAAACTATGTACCGTATGGCCCTATAAACTGTGTTGGGATGAAAGCTAGCCACTTTGAGCAATGTGGGAAGTGCTGGGGCAGTTTGGGACAACAGGGCCAAAATGTCACTTTCACAGTCCCAAAGTGCCATTTTCACAGTAAAAAGGCCTGGTTCACTTTTGCTTAGCTTAGTCTGTAACTTGAAACTATGTACCGTATGGCCCTATAAACTGTGTTGGGATGAAAGCTAGCCACTTTGAGCAATGTGGGAAGTGCTGGGGCAGTTTGGGACAACAGGGCCAAAATGTCACTTTCACAGTCCCAAAGTGCCATTTTCACAGTAAAAAGGCCTGGTTCACTTTTGCTTAGCTTAGTCTGTAACTTGAAAACTATGTACCGTATGGCCTATAAACTGTGTTGGGATGAAAGCTAGCCACTTTGAGCAATGTGGGAAGTGCTGGGGCAGTTGGGACAACAGGGCCAAAATGTCACTTTCACAGTCCCAAAGTGCCATTTTCACAGTAAAAAAGGCCTGGTTCACTTTTGCTTAGCTTAGTCTGTAACTTGAAAACTATGTACCGTATGGCCCTATAAACTGTGTTGGGATGAAAGCTAGCCACTTTGAGCAATGTGGGAAGTGCTGGGGCAGTTTGGGACAACAGGGCCAAAATGTCACTTTCACAGTCCAAAGTGCCATTTTCACAGTAAAAAGGCCTGGTTCACTTTTGCTTAGCTTAGTCTGTAACTTGAAAACTATGTACCGTATGGCCCTATAAACTGTGTTGGGATGAAAGCTAGCCACTTTGAGCAATGTGGGAAGTGCTGGGGCAGTTTGGGACAACAGGGCCAAAATGTCACTTTCACAGTCCCAAAGTGCCATTTTCACAGTAAAAAGGCCTGGTTCACTTTTGCTTAGCTTAGTCTGTAACTTGAAAACTATGTACCGTATGGCCCTATAAACTGTGTTGGATGAAAGCTAGCCACTTTGAGCAATGTGGGAAGTGCTGGGGCAGTTTGGGACAACAGGGCCAAAATGTCACTTTCACAGTCCCAAAGTGCCATTTTCACAGTAAAAAGGCATGGTTCATTTTGCTTAGCTTAGTCTGTAACTTGAAAACTATGTACCGTATGGCCCTATAAACTGTGTTGGGATGAAAGCTAGCCACTTTGAGCAATGTGGGAAGTGCTGGGGCAGTTTGGGACAACAGGGCCAAAATGTCACTTTCACAGTCCCAAAGTGCCATTTTCACAGTAAAAAGGCCTGGTTCACTTTTGCTTAGCTTAGTCTGTAACTTGAAAACTATGTACCGTATGGCCCTATAAACTGTGTTGGGATGAAAGCTAGCCACTTTGAGCAATGTGGGAAGTGCTGGGGCAGTTTGGGACAACAGGGCCAAAATGTCACTTTCACAGTCCCAAAGTGCCATTTTCACAGTAAAAAGGCCTGGTTCACTTTTGCTTAGCTTAGTCTGTAACTGAAAACTATGTACCGTATGGCCCTATAAACTGTGTTGGGATGAAAGCTAGCCACTTTGAGCAGTGTGGCAAGTGCTGGGGCAGTTTGGGACAACAGGGCCAAAATGTCACTTTCACAGTCCCAAAGTGCCATTTTCACAGTAAAAAGGCCTGGTTCACTTTTGCTTAGCTTAGTCTGTAACTTGAAAACTATGTACCGTATGGCCCTATAAACTGTGTTGGGATGAAAGCTAGCCACTTTGAGCAATGTGGCAAGAGCTGGGGCAGTTTGGGACAACAGGACGACAGGGCCAAAATGTCACTTTCACAGTCCCAAAGTGCCATTTTCACAGTAAAAAGGCCTGGTTCACTTTTGCTTAGCTTAGTCTGTAACTTGAAAACTATGTACCGTATGGCCCTATAAACTGTGTTGGGATGAAAGCTAGCCACTTTGAGCAATGTGGGAAGTGCTGGGGCAGTTTGGGACAACAGGGCCAAAATGTCACTTTCACAGTCCCAAAGTGCCATTTTCACAGTAAAAAGGCCTGGTTCACTTTTGCTTAGCTTAGTCTGTAACTTGAAAACTATGTACCGTATGGCCCTATAAACTGTGTTGGGATGAAAGCTAGCCACTTTGAGCAATGTGGGAAGTGCTGGGGCAGTTTGGGACAACAGGGCCAAAATGTCACTTTCACAGTCCCAAAGTGCCATTTTCACAGTAAAAAGGCCTGGTTCACTTTTGCTTAGCTTAGTCTGTAACTTGAAAACTATGTACCGTATGGCCCTATAAACTGTGTTGGGATGAAAGCTAGCCACTTTGAGCAATGTGGGAAGTGCTGGGGCAGTTTGGGACAACAGGGCCAAAATGTCACATTCACAGTCCCAAAGTGCCGTTTTCACAGTAAAAAAAAAAAGATTCATTTTGCTTAGCTTAGTCTGTAACTTGAAAACTATGTACCGTATGGCCCTATAAACTGTGTTGGGATGAAAGCTAGCCACTTTGAGCAATGTGGGAAGTGCTGGGGCAGTTTGGGACAACAGGGCCAAAATGTCACTTTCACAGTCCCAAAGTGCCATTTTCACAGTAAAAAGGCCTGGTTCACTTTTGCTTAGCTTAGTCTGTAACTTGAAAACTATGTACCGTATGGCCCTATAAACTGTGTTGGGATGAAAGCTAGCCACTTTGAGCAATGTGGGAAGTGCTGGGGCAGTTTGGGACAACAGGGCCAAAATGTCACTTTCACAGTCCCAAAGTGCCATTTTCACAGTAAAAAAGCAGATTCATTTTGCTTAGCTTAGTCTGTAACTTGAAAACTATGTACCGTATGGCCCTATAAACTGTGTTGGGATGAAAGCTAGCCACTTTTGAGCAATGTGGGAAGTGCTGGGGCAGTTTGGGACAACAGGGCCAAAATGTCACTTTCACAGTCCCAAAGTGCCATTTTCACAGTAAAAAAAACAGATTCATTTTGCTTAGCTTAGTCTGTAACTTGAAAAACTATGTACCGTATGGCCCTATAAACTGTGTTGGGATGAAAGCTAGCCACTTTGAGCAATGTGGGAAGTGCTGGGGCAGTTTGGGACAACAGGGCCAAAATGTCACTTTCACAGTCCCAAAGTGCCATTTTCACAGTAAAAAGGCCTGGTTCACTTTTGCTTAGCTTAGTCTGTAACTTGAAAACTATGTACCGTATGGCCCTATAAACTGTGTTGGGATGAAAGCTAGCCACTTTGAGCAATGTGGGAAGTGCTGGGGCAGTTTGGGACAACAGGGCCAAAATGTCACTTTCACAGTCCCAAAGTGCCATTTTCACAGTAAAAAAAACAGATTCATTTTGCTTAGCTTAGTCTGTAACTTGAAAACTATGTACCGTATGGCCCTATAAACTGTGTTGGGATGAAAGCTAGCCACTTTGAGCAATGTGGGAAGTGCTGGGGCAGTTTGGGACAACAGGGCCAAAATGTCACTTTCACAGTCCCAAAGTGCCGTTTTCACAGTAAAAAAAAAAGATTCATTTTGCTTAGCTTAGTCTGTAACTTGAAAACTATGTACCGTATGGCCCTATAAACTGTGTTGGGATGAAAGCTAGCCACTTTGAGCAATGTGGGAAGTGCTGGGGCAGTTTGGGACAACAGGGCCAAAATGTCACTTTCACAGTCCCAAAGTGCCATTTTCACAGTAAAAAGGCCTGGTTCACTTTTGCTTAGCTTAGTCTGTAACTTGAAAACTATGTACCGTATGGCCCTATAAACTGTGTTGGGATGAAAGCTAGCCACTTTGAGCAATGTGGGAAGTGCTGGGGCAGTTTGGGACAACAGGGCCAAAATGTCACTTTCACAGTCCCAAAGTGCCATTTTCACAGTAAAAAGGCCTGGTTCACTTTTGCTTAGCTTAGTCTGTAACTTGAAAACTATGTACCGTATGGCCCTATAAACTGTGTTGGGATGAAAGCTAGCCACTTTGAGCAATGTGGGAAGTGCTGGGGCAGTTTGGGACAACAGGGCCAAAATGTCACTTTCACAGTCCCAAAGTGCCATTTTCACAGTAAAAAAAAACAGATTCATTTTGCTTAGCTTAGTCTGTAACTTGAAAACTATGTACCGTATGGCCCTATAAACTGTGTTGGGATGAAAGCTAGCCACTTTGAGCAATGTGGGAAGTGCTGGGGCAGTTTGGGACAACAGGGCCAAAATGTCACTTTCACAGTCCCAAAGTGCCATTTTCACAGTAAAAAGGCCTGGTTCACTTTTGCTTAGCTTAGTCTGTACTTGAAAACTATGTACCGTATGGCCCTATAAACTGTGTTGGGATGAAAGCTAGCCACTTTGAGCAATGTGGGAAGTGCTGGGGCAGTTTGGGACAACAGGGCCAAAATGTCACTTTCACAGTCCCAAAGTGCCATTTTCACAGTAAAAAGGCCTGGTTCACTTTTGCTTAGCTAGTCTGTAACTTGAAACTATGTACCGTATGGCCCTATAAACTGTGTTGGGATGAAAGCTAGCCACTTTGAGCAATGTGGGAAGTGCTGGGGCAGTTTGGGACAACAGGGCCAAAATGTCACTTTCACAGTCCCAAAGTGCCATTTTCACAGTAAAAAAGGCCTGATTCATTTTGCTTAGCTTAGTCTGTAACTTGAAAACTATGTACCGTATGGCCCTATAAACTGTGTTGGGATGAAAGCTAGCCACTTTGAGCAATGTGGGAAGTGCTGGGGCAGTTTGGGACAACAGGGCCAAAATGTCACTTTCACAGTCCCAAAGTGCCATTTTCACAGTAAAAAGGCCTGGTTCACTTTTGCTTAGCTTAGTCTGTAACTTGAAAACTATGTACCGTATGGCCCTATAAACTGTGTTGGGATGAAAGCTAGCCACTTTGAGCAATGTGGAAGTGCTGGGCAGTTTGGGACAACAGGGCCAAAATGTCACTTTCACAGTCCCAAAGTGCCATTTTCACAGTAAAAAGGCCTGGTTCACTTTTGCTTAGCTTAGTCTGTAACTTGAAAACTATGTACCGTATGGCCCTATAAACTGTGTTGGGATGAAAGCTAGCCACTTTGAGCAATGTGGGAAGTGCTGGGGCAGTTTGGGACAACAGGGCCAAAATGTCACTTTCACAGTCCCAAAGTGCCATTTTCACAGTAAAAAGGCCTGGTTCACTTTTGCTTAGCTTAGTCTGTAACTTGAAAACTATGTACCGTATGGCCCTATAAACTGTGTTGGGATGAAAGCTAGCCACTTTGAGCAGTGTGGGAAGTGCTGGGGCAGTTTGGGACAACAGGGCCAAAATGTCACTTTCACAGTCCCAAAGTGCCATTTTCACAGTAAAAAGGGCCTGGTTCACTTTTGCTTAGCTTAGTCTGTAACTTGAAAACTATGTACCGTATGGCCCTATAAACTGTGTTGGGATGAAAGCTAGCCACTTTGAGCATTGTGGCAAGAGCTGGGGCAGTTTGGGACAACAGGAACGAACAGGGCCAAATGTCACTTTCACAGTCCCAAAGTGCCATTTTCACAGTAAAAAGGCCTGGTTCACTTTTGCTTAGCTTAGTCTGTAACTTGAAAACTATGTACCGTATGGCCCTATAAACTGTGTTGGGATGAAAGCTAGCCACTTTGAGCAATGTGGGAAGTGCTGGGGCAGTTTGGGACAACAGGGCCAAAATGTCACTTTCACAGTCCCAAAGTGCCATTTTCACAGTAAAAAGGCCTGGTTCACTTTTGCTTAGCTTAGTCTGTAACTTGAAAACTATGTACCGTATGGCCCTATAAACTGTGTTGGGATGAAAGCTAGCCACTTTGAGCAATGTGGGAAGTGCTGGGGCAGTTTGGGACAACAGGGCCAAAATGTCACTTTCACAGTCCAAAGTGCCGTTTTCACAGTAAAAAAAAAAGATTCATTTGCTTAGCTTAGTCTGTAACTTGAAAACTATGTACCGTATGGCCCTATAAACTGTGTTGGGATGAAAGCTAGCCACTTTGAGCAATGTGGGAAGTGCTGGGGCAGTTTGGGACAACAGGGGCCAAAATGTCACTTTCACAGTCCCAAAGTGCCATTTTCACAGTAAAAAAGGCCTGGTTCACTTTTGCTTAGCTTAGTCTGTAACTTGAAAACTATGTACCGTATGGCCCTATAAACTGTGTTGGGATGAAAGCTAGCCACTTTGAGCAATGTGGGAAGTGCTGGGGCAGTTTGGGACAACAGGGCCAAAATGTCACTTTCACAGTCCCAAAGTGCCATTTTCACAGTAAAAAGGCCTGGTTCACTTTTGCTTAGCTTAGTCTGTAACTTGAAAACTATGTACCGTATGGCCCTATAAACTGTGTTGGGATGAAAGCTAGCCACTTTGAGCAGTGTGGGAAGTGCTGGGGCAGTTTGGGACAACAGGGCCAAAATGTCACTTTCACAGTCCCAAAGTGCCATTTTCACAGTAAAAAGGCCTGGTTCACTTTTGCTTAGCTTAGTCTGTAACTTGAAAACTATGTACCGTATGGCCCTATAAACTGTGTTGGGATGAAAGCTAGCCACTTTGAGCATTGTGGCAAGAGCTGGGGCAGTTTGGGACAACAGGGAACGAACAGGGCCAAAATGTCACTTTCACAGTCCCAAAGTGCCATTTTCACAGTAAAAAGGCCTGGTTCACTTTTGCTTAGCTTAGTCTGTAACTTGAAAACTATGTACCGTATGGCCCTATAAACTGTGTTGGGATGAAAGCTAGCCACTTTGAGCAATGTGGGAAGTGCTGGGCAGTTTGGGACAACAGGGCCAAAATGTCACTTTCACAGTCCCAAAGTGCCATTTTCACAGTAAAAAGGCCTGGTTCACTTTTGCTTAGCTTAGTCTGTAACTTGAAAACTATGTACCGTATGGCCCTATAAACTGTGTTGGGATGAAAGCTAGCCACTTTGAGCAATGTGGGAAGTGCTGGGGCAGTTTGGGACAACAGGGCCAAAATGTCACTTTCACAGTCCCAAAGTGCCATTTTCACAGTAAAAAGGCCTGGTTCACTTTTGCTTAGCTTAGTCTGTAACTTGAAAACTATGTACCGTATGGCCCTATAAACTGTGTTGGGATGAAAGCTAGCCACTTTGAGCAATGTGGGAAGTGCTGGGGCAGTTTGGGACAACAGGGCCAAAATGTCACTTTCACAGTCCCAAAGTGCCGTTTTCACAGTAAAAAAAAAAAGGATTCATTTTGCTTAGCTTAGTCTGTAACTTGAAAACTATGTACCGTATGGCCCTATAAACTGTGTTGGGATGAAAGCTAGCCACTTTGAGCAATGTGGGAAGTGCTGGGGCAGTTTGGGACAACAGGGCCAAAATGTCACTTTCACAGGTCCCAAAGTGCCATTTTCACAGTAAAAAGGCCTGGTTCACTTTTGCTTAGCTTAGTCTGTAACTTGAAAACTATGTACCGTATGGCCCTATAAACTGTGTTGGGATGAAAGCTAGCCACTTTGAGCAATGTGGGAAGTGCTGGGGCAGTTTGGGACAACAGGGCCAAAATGTCACTTTCACAGTCCCAAAGTGCCATTTTCACAGTAAAAAGGCCTGTTCACTTTTGCTTAGCTTAGTCTGTAACTTGAAAACTAGTGTACCGTATGGCCCTATAAACTGTGTTGGGATGAAAGCTAGCCACTTTGAGCAATGTGGGAAGTGCTGGGCAGTTTGGGACAACAGGGCCAAAATGTCACTTTCACAGTCCCAAAGTGCCATTTTCACAGTAAAAAAAAAACAGATTCATTTTGCTTAGCTTAGTCTGTAACTTGAAAACTATGTACCGTATGCCCTATAAACTGTGTTGGGATGAAAGCTAGCCACTTTGAGCAATGTGGGAAGTGCTGGGGCAGTTGGGACAACAGGGCCAAAATGTCACTTTCACAGTCCCAAAGGTGCCATTTTCACAGTAAAAAGGCCTGGTTCACTTTTGCTTAGCTTTTCTTATACTTCTCACGATTCGCTAGCCCCCTTTCCCCTTCCCTT
>NW_027666230.1:0-78111 GCF_963924005.1 Protomyctophum bolini
CTAGGGTTAGCCTTTAAAGTGCGATAGCTCCTCCACAAAGGTCGACACGGTCCCATCTTTTAGTATGTTATATAGCTTGTCGAGACGGACATTTGGATATGTGTCTCTCCGCACACGGTCGCACGGTTCCTAACCCTAGGGTTAGCCTTTAAAGTGCGATAGCTCCTCCCACAAAGGTCGACACGGTCCCATCTTTTAGTATGTTATATAGCTTGTCGAGACGGACATTTGGATATGTGTCTCTCCGCACACGGTCGCACGGTTCCTAACCCTAGGGTTAGCTTTAAAGTGCGATAGCTCCTCCCACAAAGGTCGACACGGTCCCATCTTTTAGTATGTTATATAGCTTGTCGAGACGGACATTTGGATATGTGTCTCTCCGCACACGGTCGCACGGTTCCTAACCCTAGGGTTAGCCTTTAAAGTGCGATAGCTCCTCCCACAAAGGTCGACACGGTCCCATCTTTTAGTATGTTATATAGCTTGTCGAGACGGACATTTGGATATGTGTCTCTCCGCACACGGTCGCACGGTTCCTAACCCTAGGGTTAGCCTTTAAAGTGCGATAGCTCCTCCACAAAGGTCGACACGGTCCCATCTTTTAGTATGTTATATAGCTTGTCGAGACGGACATTTGGATATGTGTCTCTCCGCACACGGTCGCACGGTTCCTAACCCTAGGGTTAGCCTTTAAAGTGCGATAGCTCCTCCCACAAAGGTCGACACGGTCCCATCTTTTAGTATGTTATATAGCTTGTCGAGACGGACATTTGGATATGTGTCTCTCCGCACACGGTCGCACGGTTCCTAACCTAGGGTTAGCCTTTAAAGTGCGATAGCTCCTCCACAAAGGTCGACACGGTCCCATCTTTTAGTATGTTATATAGCTTGTCGAGACGGACATTTGGATATGTGTCTCTCCGCACACGGTCGCACGGTTCCTAACCCTAGGGTTAGCCTTTAAAGTGCGATAGCTCCTCCCACAAAGGTCGACACGGTCCCATCTTTTAGTATGTTATATAGCTTGTCGAGACGGACATTTGGATATGTGTCTCTCCGCACACGGTCGCACGGTTCCTAACCCTAGGGTTAGCCTTTAAAGTGCGATAGCTCCTCCCACAAAGGTCGACACGGTCCCATCTTTTAGTATGTTATATAGCTTGTCGAGACGGACATTTGGATATGTGTCTCTCCGCACACGGTCGCACGGTTCCTAACCCTAGGGTTAGCCTTTAAAGTGCGATAGCTCCTCCCACAAAGGTCGACACGGTCCATCTTTTAGTATGTTATATAGCTTGTCGAGACGGACATTTGGATATGTGTCTCTCCGCACACGGTCGCACGGTTCCTAACCCTAGGGTTAGCCTTTAAAGTGCGATAGCTCCTCCCACAAAGGTCGACACGGTCCCATCTTTTAGTATGTTATATAGCTTGTCGAGACGGACATTTGGATATGTGTCTCTCCGCACACGGTCGCACGGTTCCTAACCCTAGGGTTAGCCTTTAAAGTGCGATAGCTCCTCCCACAAAGGTCGACACGGTCCCATCTTTTAGTATGTTATATAGCTTGTCGAGACGGACATTTGGATATGTGTCTCTCCGCACACGGTCGCACGGTTCCTAACCCTAGGGTTAGCCTTTAAAGTGCGATAGCTCCTCCCACAAAGGTCGACACGGTCCCATCTTTTAGTATGTTATATAGCTTGTCGAGACGGACATTTGGATATGTGTCTCTCCGCACACGGTCGCACGGTTCCTAACCCTAGGGTTAGCCTTTAAAGTGCGATAGCTCCTCCACAAAGGTCGACACGGTCCCATCTTTTAGTATGTTATATAGCTTGTCGAGACGGACATTTGGATATGTGTCTCTCCGCACACGGTCGCACGGTTCCTAACCCTAGGGTTAGCCTTTAAAGTGCGATAGCTCCTCCCACAAAGGTCGACACGGTCCCATCTTTTAGTATGTTATATAGCTTGTCGAGACGGACATTTGGATATGTGTCTCTCCGCACACGGTCGCACGGTTCCTAACCCTAGGGTTAGCCTTTAAAGTGCGATAGCTCCTCCCACAAAGGTCGACACGGTCCCATCTTTTAGTATGTTATATAGCTTGTCGAGACGGACATTTGGATATGTGTCTCTCCGCACACGGTCGCACGGTTCCTAACCCTAGGGTTAGCCTTTAAAGTGCGATAGCTCCTCCACAAAGGTCGACACGGTCCCATCTTTTAGTATGTTATATAGCTTGTCGAGACGGACATTTGGATATGTGTCTCTCCGCACACGGTCGCACGGTTCCTAACCCTAGGGTTAGCCTTTAAAGTGCGATAGCTCCTCCCACAAAGGTCGACACGGTCCCATCTTTTAGTATGTTATATAGCTTGTCGAGACGGACATTTGGATATGTGTCTCTCCGCACACGGTCGCACGGTTCCTAACCCTAGGGTTAGCCTTTAAAGTGCGATAGCTCCTCCCACAAAGGTCGACACGGTCCCATCTTTTAGTATGTTATATAGCTTGTCGAGACGGACATTTGGATATGTGTCTCTCCGCACACGGTCGCACGGTTCCTAACCCTAGGGTTAGCCTTTAAGTGCGATAGCTCCTCCCACAAAGGTCGACACGGTCCCATCTTTTAGTATGTTATATAGCTTGTCGAGACGGACATTTGGATATGTGTCTCTCCGCACACGGTCGCACGGTTCCTAACCCTAGGGTTAGCCTTTAAAGTGCGATAGCTCCTCCACAAAGGTCGACACGGTCCATCTTTTAGTATGTTATATAGCTTGTCGAGACGGACATTTGGATATGTGTCTCTCCGCACACGGTCGCACGGTTCCTAACCCTAGGGTTAGCCTTTAAAGTGCGATAGCTCCTCCACAAAGGTCGACACGGTCCCATCTTTTAGTATGTTATATAGCTTGTCGAGACGGACATTTGGATATGTGTCTCTCCGCACACGGTCGCACGGTTCCTAACCCTAGGGTTAGCCTTTAAAGTGCGATAGCTCCTCCCACAAAGGTCGACACGGTCCCATCTTTTAGTATGTTATATAGCTTGTCGAGACGGACATTTGGATATGTGTCTCTCCGCACACGGTCGCACGGTTCCTAACCCTAGGGTTAGCCTTTAAAGTGCGATAGCTCCTCCCACAAAGGTCGACACGGTCCCATCTTTTAGTATGTTATATAGCTTGTCGAGACGGACATTTGGATATGTGTCTCTCCGCACACGGTCGCACGGTTCCTAACCCTAGGGTTAGCCTTTAAAGTGCGATAGCTCCTCCCACAAAGGTCGACACGGTCCCATCTTTTAGTATGTTATATAGCTTGTCGAGACGGACATTTGGATATGTGTCTCTCCGCACACGGTCGCACGGTTCCTAACCCTAGGGTTAGCCTTTAAAGTGCGATAGCTCCTCCCACAAAGGTCAGAAATAAAAGTTAGTCACGTCCACGCGTAGCCATCGATAAGACGAACGCGATGATATGTGGCTCGCTTCTGGTACTCAATTTTAAGTTTAGCATTTCAACCAAAAACACATTCTTAGTGTCAAAACACTTCCGGGTTCGCTTTGCGCCCCCTTCTGGACATTTTAGACAAAACTCTCAAGAGGGAAAAAGATTCGCAGTGGCCTACTTAGTACGTAGGCAAAAGTTTTTTTTTTTTGAATTTTTTTGTGCAATTTCAATGGCAGACAAATGGTGGCGCTGTTGCCGCTAGGAAGCTCAGAAATCAATGAGGACAACAGATTCCGAATCGGGTCGCCATTACGGAATTTTAGATGTCTCATACTTGTGTCCTGGACGTTCAGAGGCTCCTGGGTCTTATCGGTAAGATTACCGGTAATCTTGCGAACCCCCATTGCCTAACCCTAACCCTAACCCTAACCCTTTAAAGTGCGATAGCTCCTCCCACAAAGGTCGACACGGTCCCATCTTTTAGTATGTTATATAGCTTGTCGAGACGGACATTTGGATATGTGTCTCTCCGCACACGGTCGCACGGTTCCTAACCCTAGGGTTAGCCTTTAAAGTGCGATAGCTCCTCCCACAAAGGTCGACACGGTCCCATCTTTTAGTATGTTATATAGCTTGTCGAGACGGACATTTGGATATGTGTCTCTCCGCACACGGTCGCACGGTTCCTAACCCTAGGGTTAGCCTTTAAAGTGCGATAGCTCCTCCCACAAAGGTCGACACGGTCCCATCTTTTAGTATGTTATATAGCTTGTCGAGACGGACATTTGGATATGTGTCTCTCCGCACACGGTCGCACGGTTCCTAACCCTAGGGTTAGCCTTTAAAGTGCGATAGCTCCTCCCACAAAGGTCAGAAATAAAAGTTAGTCACGTCCACGCGTAGCCATCGATAAGACGAACGCGATGATATGTGGCTCGCTTCTGGTACTCAATTTTAAGTTTAGCATTTCAACCAAAAACACATTCTTAGTGTCAAAACACTTCCGGGTTCGCTTTGCGCCCCCTTCTGGACATTTTAGACAAAACTCTCAAGAGGGAAAAAGATTCGCAGTGGCCTACTTAGTACGTAGGCAAAAGTTTTTTTTTTTTGAATTTTTTTGTGCAATTTCAATGGCAGACAAATGGTGGCGCTGTTGCCGCTAGGAAGCTCAGAAATCAATGAGGACAACAGATTCCGAATCGGGTCGCCATTACGGAATTTTAGATGTCTCATACTTGTGTCCTGGACGTTCAGAGGCTCCTGGGTCTTATCGGTAAGATTACCGGTAATCTTGCGAACCCCCATTGCCTAACCCTAACCCTAACCCTAACCCTTTAAAGTGCGATAGCTCCTCCCACAAAGGTCGACACGGTCCCATCTTTTAGTATGTTATATAGCTTGTCGAGACGGACATTTGGATATGTGTCTCTCCGCACACGGTCGCACGGTTCCTAACCCTAGGGTTAGCCTTTAAAGTGCGATAGCTCCTCCCACAAAGGTCGACACGGTCCCATCTTTTAGTATGTTATATAGCTTGTCGAGACGGACATTTGGATATGTGTCTCTCCGCACACGGTCGCACGGTTCCTAACCCTAGGGTTAGCCTTTAAAGTGCGATAGCTCCTCCCACAAAGGTCGACACGGTCCCATCTTTTAGTATGTTATATAGCTTGTCGAGACGGACATTTGGATATGTGTCTCTCCGCACACGGTCGCACGGTTCCTAACCCTAGGGTTAGCCTTTAAAGTGCGATAGCTCCTCCCACAAAGGTCGACACGGTCCCATCTTTTAGTATGTTATATAGCTTGTCGAGACGGACATTTGGATATGTGTCTCTCCGCACACGGTCGCACGGTTCCTAACCCTAGGGTTAGCCTTTAAAGTGCGATAGCTCCTCCCACAAAGGTCGACACGGTCCCATCTTTTAGTATGTTATATAGCTTGTCGAGACGGACATTTGGATATGTGTCTCTCCGCACACGGTCGCACGGTTCCTAACCCTAGGGTTAGCCTTTAAAGTGCGATAGCTCCTCCACAAAGGTCGACACGGTCCCATCTTTTAGTATGTTATATAGCTTGTCGAGACGGACATTTGGATATGTGTCTCTCCGCACACGGTCGCACGGTTCCTAACCCTAGGGTTAGCCTTTAAAGTGCGATAGCTCCTCCCACAAAGGTCGACACGGTCCCATCTTTTAGTATGTTATATAGCTTGTCGAGACGGACATTTGGATATGTGTCTCTCCGCACACGGTCGCACGGTTCCTAACCCTAGGGTTAGCCTTTAAAGTGCGATAGCTCCTCCCACAAAGGTCGACACGGTCCCATCTTTTAGTATGTTATATAGCTTGTCGAGACGGACATTTGGATATGTGTCTCTCCGCACACGGTCGCACGGTTCCTAACCCTAGGGTTAGCCTTTAAAGTGCGATAGCTCCTCCCACAAAGGTCGACACGGTCCCATCTTTTAGTATGTTATATAGCTTGTCGAGACGGACATTTGGATATGTGTCTCTCCGCACACGGTCGCACGGTTCCTAACCCTAGGGTTAGCCTTTAAAGTGCGATAGCTCCTCCCACAAAGGTCGACACGGTCCCATCTTTTAGTATGTTATATAGCTTGTCGAGACGGACATTTGGATATGTGTCTCTCCGCACACGGTCGCACGGTTCCTAACCCTAGGGTTAGCCTTTAAAGTGCGATAGCTCCTCCCACAAAGGTCGACACGGTCCCATCTTTTAGTATGTTATATAGCTTGTCGAGACGGACATTTGGATATGTGTCTCTCCGCACACGGTCGCACGGTTCCTAACCCTAGGGTTAGCCTTTAAAGTGCGATAGCTCCTCCCACAAAGGTCGACACGGTCCCATCTTTTAGTATGTTATATAGCTTGTCGAGACGGACATTTGGATATGTGTCTCTCCGCACACGGTCGCACGGTTCCTAACCCTAGGGTTAGCCTTTAAAGTGCGATAGCTCCTCCCACAAAGGTCGACACGGTCCCATCTTTTAGTATGTTATATAGCTTGTCGAGACGGACATTTGGATATGTGTCTCTCCGCACACGGTCGCACGGTTCCTAACCCTAGGGTTAGCCTTTAAAGTGCGATAGCTCCTCCCACAAAGGTCGACACGGTCCCATCTTTTAGTATGTTATATAGCTTGTCGAGACGGACATTTGGATATGTGTCTCTCCGCACACGGTCGCACGGTTCCTAACCCTAGGGTTAGCCTTTAAAGTGCGATAGCTCCTCCCACAAAGGTCGACACGGTCCCATCTTTTAGTATGTTATATAGCTTGTCGAGACGGACATTTGGATATGTGTCTCTCCGCACACGGTCGCACGGTTCCTAACCCTAGGGTTAGCCTTTAAAGTGCGATAGCTCCTCCCACAAAGGTCGACACGGTCCCATCTTTTAGTATGTTATATAGCTTGTCGAGACGGACATTTGGATATGTGTCTCTCCGCACACGGTCGCACGGTTCCTAACCCTAGGGTTAGCCTTTAAAGTGCGATAGCTCCTCCCACAAAGGTCGACACGGTCCCATCTTTTAGTATGTTATATAGCTTGTCGAGACGGACATTTGGATATGTGTCTCTCCGCACACGGTCGCACGGTTCCTAACCCTAGGGTTAGCCTTTAAAGTGCGATAGCTCCTCCCACAAAGGTCGACACGGTCCCATCTTTTAGTATGTTATATAGCTTGTCGAGACGGACATTTGGATATGTGTCTCTCCGCACACGGTCGCACGGTTCCTAACCCTAGGGTTAGCCTTTAAAGTGCGATAGCTCCTCCACAAAGGTCGACACGGTCCCATCTTTTAGTATGTTATATAGCTTGTCGAGACGGACATTTGGATATGTGTCTCTCCGCACACGGTCGCACGGTTCCTAACCCTAGGGTTAGCCTTTAAAGTGCGATAGCTCCTCCCACAAAGGTCGACACGGTCCCATCTTTTAGTATGTTATATAGCTTGTCGAGACGGACATTTGGATATGTGTCTCTCCGCACACGGTCGCACGGTTCCTAACCCTAGGGTTAGCCTTTAAAGTGCGATAGCTCCTCCCACAAAGGTCGACACGGTCCCATCTTTTAGTATGTTATATAGCTTGTCGAGACGGACATTTGGATATGTGTCTCTCCGCACACGGTCGCACGGTTCCTAACCCTAGGGTTAGCCTTTAAAGTGCGATAGCTCCTCCCACAAAGGTCGACACGGTCCCATCTTTTAGTATGTTATATAGCTTGTCGAGACGGACATTTGGATATGTGTCTCTCCGCACACGGTCGCACGGTTCCTAACCCTAGGGTTAGCCTTTAAAGTGCGATAGCTCCTCCCACAAAGGTCGACACGGTCCCATCTTTTAGTATGTTATATAGCTTGTCGAGACGGACATTTGGATATGTGTCTCTCCGCACACGGTCGCACGGTTCCTAACCCTAGGGTTAGCCTTTAAAGTGCGATAGCTCCTCCCACAAAGGTCGACACGGTCCCATCTTTTAGTATGTTATATAGCTTGTCGAGACGGACATTTGGATATGTGTCTCTCCGCACACGGTCGCACGGTTCCTAACCCTAGGGTTAGCCTTTAAAGTGCGATAGCTCCTCCCACAAAGGTCGACACGGTCCCATCTTTTAGTATGTTATATAGCTTGTCGAGACGGACATTTGGATATGTGTCTCTCCGCACACGGTCGCACGGTTCCTAACCCTAGGGTTAGCCTTTAAAGTGCGATAGCTCCTCCCACAAAGGTCGACACGGTCCCATCTTTTAGTATGTTATATAGCTTGTCGAGACGGACATTTGGATATGTGTCTCTCCGCACACGGTCGCACGGTTCCTAACCCTAGGGTTAGCCTTTAAAGTGCGATAGCTCCTCCCACAAAGGTCGACACGGTCCCATCTTTTAGTATGTTATATAGCTTGTCGAGACGGACATTTGGATATGTGTCTCTCCGCACACGGTCGCACGGTTCCTAACCCTAGGGTTAGCCTTTAAAGTGCGATAGCTCCTCCCACAAAGGTCGACACGGTCCCATCTTTTAGTATGTTATATAGCTTGTCGAGACGGACATTTGGATATGTGTCTCTCCGCACACGGTCGCACGGTTCCTAACCCTAGGGTTAGCCTTTAAAGTGCGATAGCTCCTCCCACAAAGGTCGACACGGTCCCATCTTTTAGTATGTTATATAGCTTGTCGAGACGGACATTTGGATATGTGTCTCTCCGCACACGGTCGCACGGTTCCTAACCCTAGGGTTAGCCTTTAAAGTGCGATAGCTCCTCCCACAAAGGTCGACACGGTCCCATCTTTTAGTATGTTATATAGCTTGTCGAGACGGACATTTGGATATGTGTCTCTCCGCACACGGTCGCACGGTTCCTAACCCTAGGGTTAGCCTTTAAAGTGCGATAGCTCCTCCCACAAAGGTCGACACGGTCCCATCTTTTAGTATGTTATATAGCTTGTCGAGACGGACATTTGGATATGTGTCTCTCCGCACACGGTCGCACGGTTCCTAACCCTAGGGTTAGCCTTTAAAGTGCGATAGCTCCTCCCACAAAGGTCGACACGGTCCCATCTTTTAGTATGTTATATAGCTTGTCGAGACGGACATTTGGATATGTGTCTCTCCGCACACGGTCGCACGGTTCCTAACCCTAGGGTTAGCCTTTAAAGTGCGATAGCTCCTCCCACAAAGGTCGACACGGTCCCATCTTTTAGTATGTTATATAGCTTGTCGAGACGGACATTTGGATATGTGTCTCTCCGCACACGGTCGCACGGTTCCTAACCCTAGGGTTAGCCTTTAAAGTGCGATAGCTCCTCCCACAAAGGTCGACACGGTCCCATCTTTTAGTATGTTATATAGCTTGTCGAGACGGACATTTGGATATGTGTCTCTCCGCACACGGTCGCACGGTTCCTAACCCTAGGGTTAGCCTTTAAAGTGCGATAGCTCCTCCCACAAAGGTCGACACGGTCCCATCTTTTAGTATGTTATATAGCTTGTCGAGACGGACATTTGGATATGTGTCTCTCCGCACACGGTCGCACGGTTCCTAACCCTAGGGTTAGCCTTTAAAGTGCGATAGCTCCTCCCACAAAGGTCGACACGGTCCCATCTTTTAGTATGTTATATAGCTTGTCGAGACGGACATTTGGATATGTGTCTCTCCGCACACGGTCGCACGGTTCCTAACCCTAGGGTTAGCCTTTAAAGTGCGATAGCTCCTCCCACAAAGGTCGACACGGTCCCATCTTTTAGTATGTTATATAGCTTGTCGAGACGGACATTTGGATATGTGTCTCTCCGCACACGGTCGCACGGTTCCTAACCCTAGGGTTAGCCTTTAAAGTGCGATAGCTCCTCCCACAAAGGTCGACACGGTCCCATCTTTTAGTATGTTATATAGCTTGTCGAGACGGACATTTGGATATGTGTCTCTCCGCACACGGTCGCACGGTTCCTAACCCTAGGGTTAGCCTTTAAAGTGCGATAGCTCCTCCCACAAAGGTCGACACGGTCCCATCTTTTAGTATGTTATATAGCTTGTCGAGACGGACATTTGGATATGTGTCTCTCCGCACACGGTCGCACGGTTCCTAACCCTAGGGTTAGCCTTTAAAGTGCGATAGCTCCTCCCACAAAGGTCGACACGGTCCCATCTTTTAGTATGTTATATAGCTTGTCGAGACGGACATTTGGATATGTGTCTCTCCGCACACGGTCGCACGGTTCCTAACCCTAGGGTTAGCCTTTAAAGTGCGATAGCTCCTCCCACAAAGGTCGACACGGTCCCATCTTTTAGTATGTTATATAGCTTGTCGAGACGGACATTTGGATATGTGTCTCTCCGCACACGGTCGCACGGTTCCTAACCCTAGGGTTAGCCTTTAAAGTGCGATAGCTCCTCCCACAAAGGTCGACACGGTCCCATCTTTTAGTATGTTATATAGCTTGTCGAGACGGACATTTGGATATGTGTCTCTCCGCACACGGTCGCACGGTTCCTAACCCTAGGGTTAGCCTTTAAAGTGCGATAGCTCCTCCCACAAAGGTCGACACGGTCCCATCTTTTAGTATGTTATATAGCTTGTCGAGACGGACATTTGGATATGTGTCTCTCCGCACACGGTCGCACGGTTCCTAACCCTAGGGTTAGCCTTTAAAGTGCGATAGCTCCTCCCACAAAGGTCGACACGGTCCCATCTTTTAGTATGTTATATAGCTTGTCGAGACGGACATTTGGATATGTGTCTCTCCGCACACGGTCGCACGGTTCCTAACCCTAGGGTTAGCCTTTAAAGTGCGATAGCTCCTCCCACAAAGGTCGACACGGTCCCATCTTTTAGTATGTTATATAGCTTGTCGAGACGGACATTTGGATATGTGTCTCTCCGCACACGGTCGCACGGTTCCTAACCCTAGGGTTAGCCTTTAAAGTGCGATAGCTCCTCCCACAAAGGTCGACACGGTCCCATCTTTTAGTATGTTATATAGCTTGTCGAGACGGACATTTGGATATGTGTCTCTCCGCACACGGTCGCACGGTTCCTAACCCTAGGGTTAGCCTTTAAAGTGCGATAGCTCCTCCCACAAAGGTCGACACGGTCCCATCTTTTAGTATGTTATATAGCTTGTCGAGACGGACATTTGGATATGTGTCTCTCCGCACACGGTCGCACGGTTCCTAACCCTAGGGTTAGCCTTTAAAGTGCGATAGCTCCTCCCACAAAGGTCGACACGGTCCCATCTTTTAGTATGTTATATAGCTTGTCGAGACGGACATTTGGATATGTGTCTCTCCGCACACGGTCGCACGGTTCCTAACCCTAGGGTTAGCCTTTAAAGTGCGATAGCTCCTCCCACAAAGGTCGACACGGTCCCATCTTTTAGTATGTTATATAGCTTGTCGAGACGGACATTTGGATATGTGTCTCTCCGCACACGGTCGCACGGTTCCTAACCCTAGGGTTAGCCTTTAAAGTGCGATAGCTCCTCCCACAAAGGTCGACACGGTCCCATCTTTTAGTATGTTATATAGCTTGTCGAGACGGACATTTGGATATGTGTCTCTCCGCACACGGTCGCACGGTTCCTAACCCTAGGGTTAGCCTTTAAAGTGCGATAGCTCCTCCCACAAAGGTCGACACGGTCCCATCTTTTAGTATGTTATATAGCTTGTCGAGACGGACATTTGGATATGTGTCTCTCCGCACACGGTCGCACGGTTCCTAACCCTAGGGTTAGCCTTTAAAGTGCGATAGCTCCTCCCACAAAGGTCGACACGGTCCCATCTTTTAGTATGTTATATAGCTTGTCGAGACGGACATTTGGATATGTGTCTCTCCGCACACGGTCGCACGGTTCCTAACCCTAGGGTTAGCCTTTAAAGTGCGATAGCTCCTCCCACAAAGGTCGACACGGTCCCATCTTTTAGTATGTTATATAGCTTGTCGAGACGGACATTTGGATATGTGTCTCTCCGCACACGGTCGCACGGTTCCTAACCCTAGGGTTAGCCTTTAAAGTGCGATAGCTCCTCCCACAAAGGTCGACACGGTCCCATCTTTTAGTATGTTATATAGCTTGTCGAGACGGACATTTGGATATGTGTCTCTCCGCACACGGTCGCACGGTTCCTAACCCTAGGGTTAGCCTTTAAAGTGCGATAGCTCCTCCCACAAAGGTCGACACGGTCCCATCTTTTAGTATGTTATATAGCTTGTCGAGACGGACATTTGGATATGTGTCTCTCCGCACACGGTCGCACGGTTCCTAACCCTAGGGTTAGCCTTTAAAGTGCGATAGCTCCTCCCACAAAGGTCGACACGGTCCCATCTTTTAGTATGTTATATAGCTTGTCGAGACGGACATTTGGATATGTGTCTCTCCGCACACGGTCGCACGGTTCCTAACCCTAGGGTTAGCCTTTAAAGTGCGATAGCTCCTCCCACAAAGGTCGACACGGTCCCATCTTTTAGTATGTTATATAGCTTGTCGAGACGGACATTTGGATATGTGTCTCTCCGCACACGGTCGCACGGTTCCTAACCCTAGGGTTAGCCTTTAAAGTGCGATTGCTCCTCCCACAAAGGTCGACACGGTCCCATCTTTTAGTATGTTATATAGCTTGTCGAGACGGACATTTGGATATGTGTCTCTCCGCACACGGTCGCACGGTTCCTAACCCTAGGGTTAGCCTTTAAAGTGCGATAGCTCCTCCCACAAAGGTCGACACGGTCCCATCTTTTAGTATGTTATATAGCTTGTCGAGACGGACATTTGGATATGTGTCTCTCCGCACACGGTCGCACGGTTCCTAACCCTAGGGTTAGCCTTTAAAGTGCGATAGCTCCTCCCACAAAGGTCGACACGGTCCCATCTTTTAGTATGTTATATAGCTTGTCGAGACGGACATTTGGATATGTGTCTCTCCGCACACGGTCGCACGGTTCCTAACCCTAGGGTTAGCCTTTAAAGTGCGATAGCTCCTCCCACAAAGGTCGACACGGTCCCATCTTTTAGTATGTTATATAGCTTGTCGAGACGGACATTTGGATATGTGTCTCTCCGCACACGGTCGCACGGTTCCTAACCCTAGGGTTAGCCTTTAAAGTGCGATAGCTCCTCCCACAAAGGTCAGAAATAAAAGTTAGTCACGTCCACGCGTAGCCATCGATAAGACGAACGCGATGATATGTGGCTCGCTTCTGGTACTCAATTTTAAGTTTAGCATTTCAACCAAAAACACATTCTTAGTGTCAAAACACTTCCGGGTTCGCTTTGCGCCCCCTTCTGGACATTTTAGACAAAACTCTCAAGAGGGAAAAAGATTCGCAGTGGCCTACTTAGTACGTAGGCAAAAGTTTTTTTTTTTTTGAATTTTTTTGTGCAATTTCAATGGCAGACAAATGGTGGCGCTGTTGCCGCTAGGAAGCTCAGAAATCAATGAGGACAACAGATTCCGAATCGGGTCGCCATTACGGAATTTTAGATGTCTCATACTTGTGTCCTGGACGTTCAGAGGCTCCTGGGTCTTATCGGTAAGATTACCGGTAATCTTGCGAACCCCCATTGCCTAACCCTAACCCTAACCCTAACCCTTTAAAGTGCGATAGCTCCTCCCACAAAGGTCGACACGGTCCCATCTTTTAGTATGTTATATAGCTTGTCGAGACGGACATTTGGATATGTGTCTCTCCGCACACGGTCGCACGGTTCCTAACCCTAGGGTTAGCCTTTAAAGTGCGATAGCTCCTCCCACAAAGGTCGACACGGTCCCATCTTTTAGTATGTTATATAGCTTGTCGAGACGGACATTTGGATATGTGTCTCTCCGCACACGGTCGCACGGTTCCTAACCCTAGGGTTAGCCTTTAAAGTGCGATAGCTCCTCCCACAAAGGTCAGAAATAAAAGTTAGTCACGTCCACGCGTAGCCATCGATAAGACGAACGCGATGATATGTGGCTCGCTTCTGGTACTCAATTTTAAGTTTAGCATTTCAACCAAAAACACATTCTTAGTGTCAAAACACTTCCGGGTTCGCTTTGCGCCCCCTTCTGGACATTTTAGACAAAACTCTCAAGAGGGAAAAAGATTCGCAGTGGCCTACTTAGTACGTAGGCAAAAGTTTTTTTTTTTTTGAATTTTTTTGTGCAATTTCAATGGCAGACAAATGGTGGCGCTGTTGCCGCTAGGAAGCTCAGAAATCAATGAGGACAACAGATTCCGAATCGGGTCGCCATTACGGAATTTTAGATGTCTCATACTTGTGTCCTGGACGTTCAGAGGCTCCTGGGTCTTATCGGTAAGATTACCGGTAATCTTGCGAACCCCCATTGCCTAACCCTAACCCTAACCCTAACCCTTTAAAGTGCGATAGCTCCTCCCACAAAGGTCGACACGGTCCCATCTTTTAGTATGTTATATAGCTTGTCGAGACGGACATTTGGATATGTGTCTCTCCGCACACGGTCGCACGGTTCCTAACCCTAGGGTTAGCCTTTAAAGTGCGATAGCTCCTCCCACAAAGGTCGACACGGTCCCATCTTTTAGTATGTTATATAGCTTGTCGAGACGGACATTTGGATATGTGTCTCTCCGCACACGGTCGCACGGTTCCTAACCCTAGGGTTAGCCTTTAAAGTGCGATAGCTCCTCCCACAAAGGTCGACACGGTCCCATCTTTTAGTATGTTATATAGCTTGTCGAGACGGACATTTGGATATGTGTCTCTCCGCACACGGTCGCACGGTTCCTAACCCTAGGGTTAGCCTTTAAAGTGCGATAGCTCCTCCCACAAAGGTCGACACGGTCCCATCTTTTAGTATGTTATATAGCTTGTCGAGACGGACATTTGGATATGTGTCTCTCCGCACACGGTCGCACGGTTCCTAACCCTAGGGTTAGCCTTTAAAGTGCGATAGCTCCTCCCACAAAGGTCGACACGGTCCCATCTTTTAGTATGTTATATAGCTTGTCGAGACGGACATTTGGATATGTGTCTCTCCGCACACGGTCGCACGGTTCCTAACCCTAGGGTTAGCCTTTAAAGTGCGATAGCTCCTCCCACAAAGGTCGACACGGTCCCATCTTTTAGTATGTTATATAGCTTGTCGAGACGGACATTTGGATATGTGTCTCTCCGCACACGGTCGCACGGTTCCTAACCCTAGGGTTAGCCTTTAAAGTGCGATAGCTCCTCCCACAAAGGTCAGAAATAAAAGTTAGTCACGTCCACGCGTAGCCATCGATAAGACGAACGCGATGATATGTGGCTCGCTTCTGGTACTCAATTTTAAGTTTAGCATTTCAACCAAAAACACATTCTTAGTGTCAAAACACTTCCGGGTTCGCTTTGCGCCCCCTTCTGGACATTTTAGACAAAACTCTCAAGAGGGAAAAAGATTCGCAGTGGCCTACTTAGTACGTAGGCAAAAGTTTTTTTTTTTTTGAATTTTTTTGTGCAATTTCAATGGCAGACAAATGGTGGCGCTGTTGCCGCTAGGAAGCTCAGAAATCAATGAGGACAACAGATTCCGAATCGGGTCGCCATTACGGAATTTTAGATGTCTCATACTTGTGTCCTGGACGTTCAGAGGCTCCTGGGTCTTATCGGTAAGATTACCGGTAATCTTGCGAACCCCCATTGCCTAACCCTAACCCTAACCCTAACCCTTTAAAGTGCGATAGCTCCTCCCACAAAGGTCGACACGGTCCCATCTTTTAGTATGTTATATAGCTTGTCGAGACGGACATTTGGATATGTGTCTCTCCGCACACGGTCGCACGGTTCCTAACCCTAGGGTTAGCCTTTAAAGTGCGATAGCTCCTCCCACAAAGGTCGACACGGTCCCATCTTTTAGTATGTTATATAGCTTGTCGAGACGGACATTTGGATATGTGTCTCTCCGCACACGGTCGCACGGTTCCTAACCCTAGGGTTAGCCTTTAAAGTGCGATAGCTCCTCCCACAAAGGTCGACACGGTCCCATCTTTTAGTATGTTATATAGCTTGTCGAGACGGACATTTGGATATGTGTCTCTCCGCACACGGTCGCACGGTTCCTAACCCTAGGGTTAGCCTTTAAAGTGCGATAGCTCCTCCCACAAAGGTCGACACGGTCCCATCTTTTAGTATGTTATATAGCTTGTCGAGACGGACATTTGGATATGTGTCTCTCCGCACACGGTCGCACGGTTCCTAACCCTAGGGTTAGCCTTTAAAGTGCGATAGCTCCTCCCACAAAGGTCGACACGGTCCCATCTTTTAGTATGTTATATAGCTTGTCGAGACGGACATTTGGATATGTGTCTCTCCGCACACGGTCGCACGGTTCCTAACCCTAGGGTTAGCCTTTAAAGTGCGATAGCTCCTCCCACAAAGGTCGACACGGTCCCATCTTTTAGTATGTTATATAGCTTGTCGAGACGGACATTTGGATATGTGTCTCTCCGCACACGGTCGCACGGTTCCTAACCCTAGGGTTAGCCTTTAAAGTGCGATAGCTCCTCCCACAAAGGTCAGAAATAAAAGTTAGTCACGTCCACGCGTAGCCATCGATAAGACGAACGCGATGATATGTGGCTCGCTTCTGGTACTCAATTTTAAGTTTAGCATTTCAACCAAAAACACATTCTTAGTGTCAAAACACTTCCGGGTTCGCTTTGCGCCCCCTTCTGGACATTTTAGACAAAACTCTCAAGAGGGAAAAAGATTCGCAGTGGCCTACTTAGTACGTAGGCAAAAGTTTTTTTTTTTTTGAATTTTTTTGTGCAATTTCAATGGCAGACAAATGGTGGCGCTGTTGCCGCTAGGAAGCTCAGAAATCAATGAGGATAACAGATTCCGAATCGGGTCGCCATTACGGAATTTTAGATGTCTCATACTTGTGTCCTGGACGTTCAGAGGCTCCTGGGTCTTATCGGTAAGATTACCGGTAATCTTGCGAACCCCCATTGCCTAACCCTAACCCTAACCCTAACCCTTTAAAGTGCGATAGCTCCTCCCACAAAGGTCGACACGGTCCCATCTTTTAGTATGTTATATAGCTTGTCGAGACGGACATTTGGATATGTGTCTCTCCGCACACGGTCGCACGGTTCCTAACCCTAGGGTTAGCCTTTAAAGTGCGATAGCTCCTCCCACAAAGGTCGACACGGTCCCATCTTTTAGTATGTTATATAGCTTGTCGAGACGGACATTTGGATATGTGTCTCTCCGCACACGGTCGCACGGTTCCTAACCCTAGGGTTAGCCTTTAAAGTGCGATAGCTCCTCCCACAAAGGTCGACACGGTCCCATCTTTTAGTATGTTATATAGCTTGTCGAGACGGACATTTGGATATGTGTCTCTCCGCACACGGTCGCACGGTTCCTAACCCTAGGGTTAGCCTTTAAAGTGCGATAGCTCCTCCCACAAAGGTCGACACGGTCCCATCTTTTAGTATGTTATATAGCTTGTCGAGACGGACATTTGGATATGTGTCTCTCCGCACACGGTCGCACGGTTCCTAACCCTAGGGTTAGCCTTTAAAGTGCGATAGCTCCTCCCACAAAGGTCGACACGGTCCCATCTTTTAGTATGTTATATAGCTTGTCGAGACGGACATTTGGATATGTGTCTCTCCGCACACGGTCGCACGGTTCCTAACCCTAGGGTTAGCCTTTAAAGTGCGATAGCTCCTCCCACAAAGGTCGACACGGTCCCATCTTTTAGTATGTTATATAGCTTGTCGAGACGGACATTTGGATATGTGTCTCTCCGCACACGGTCGCACGGTTCCTAACCCTAGGGTTAGCCTTTAAAGTGCGATAGCTCCTCCCACAAAGGTCGACACGGTCCCATCTTTTAGTATGTTATATAGCTTGTCGAGACGGACATTTGGATATGTGTCTCTCCGCACACGGTCGCACGGTTCCTAACCCTAGGGTTAGCCTTTAAAGTGCGATAGCTCCTCCCACAAAGGTCGACACGGTCCCATCTTTTAGTATGTTATATAGCTTGTCGAGACGGACATTTGGATATGTGTCTCTCCGCACACGGTCGCACGGTTCCTAACCCTAGGGTTAGCCTTTAAAGTGCGATAGCTCCTCCCACAAAGGTCGACACGGTCCCATCTTTTAGTATGTTATATAGCTTGTCGAGACGGACATTTGGATATGTGTCTCTCCGCACACGGTCGCACGGTTCCTAACCCTAGGGTTAGCCTTTAAAGTGCGATAGCTCCTCCCACAAAGGTCGACACGGTCCCATCTTTTAGTATGTTATATAGCTTGTCGAGACGGACATTTGGATATGTGTCTCTCCGCACACGGTCGCACGGTTCCTAACCCTAGGGTTAGCCTTTAAAGTGCGATTGCTCCTCCCACAAAGGTCGACACGGTCCCATCTTTTAGTATGTTATATAGCTTGTCGAGACGGACATTTGGATATGTGTCTCTCCGCACACGGTCGCACGGTTCCTAACCCTAGGGTTAGCCTTTAAAGTGCGATAGCTCCTCCCACAAAGGTCGACACGGTCCCATCTTTTAGTATGTTATATAGCTTGTCGAGACGGACATTTGGATATGTGTCTCTCCGCACACGGTCGCACGGTTCCTAACCCTAGGGTTAGCCTTTAAAGTGCGATAGCTCCTCCCACAAAGGTCGACACGGTCCCATCTTTTAGTATGTTATATAGCTTGTCGAGACGGACATTTGGATATGTGTCTCTCCGCACACGGTCGCACGGTTCCTAACCCTAGGGTTAGCCTTTAAAGTGCGATAGCTCCTCCCACAAAGGTCGACACGGTCCCATCTTTTAGTATGTTATATAGCTTGTCGAGACGGACATTTGGATATGTGTCTCTCCGCACACGGTCGCACGGTTCCTAACCCTAGGGTTAGCCTTTAAAGTGCGATAGCTCCTCCCACAAAGGTCAGAAATAAAAGTTAGTCACGTCCACGCGTAGCCATCGATAAGACGAACGCGATGATATGTGGCTCGCTTCTGGTACTCAATTTTAAGTTTAGCATTTCAACCAAAAACACATTCTTAGTGTCAAAACACTTCCGGGTTCGCTTTGCGCCCCCTTCTGGACATTTTAGACAAAACTCTCAAGAGGGAAAAAGATTCGCAGTGGCCTACTTAGTACGTAGGCAAAAGTTTTTTTTTTTTTGAATTTTTTTGTGCAATTTCAATGGCAGACAAATGGTGGCGCTGTTGCCGCTAGGAAGCTCAGAAATCAATGAGGACAACAGATTCCGAATCGGGTCGCCATTACGGAATTTTAGATGTCTCATACTTGTGTCCTGGACGTTCAGAGGCTCCTGGGTCTTATCGGTAAGATTACCGGTAATCTTGCGAACCCCCATTGCCTAACCCTAACCCTAACCCTAACCCTTTAAAGTGCGATAGCTCCTCCCACAAAGGTCGACACGGTCCCATCTTTTAGTATGTTATATAGCTTGTCGAGACGGACATTTGGATATGTGTCTCTCCGCACACGGTCGCACGGTTCCTAACCCTAGGGTTAGCCTTTAAAGTGCGATAGCTCCTCCCACAAAGGTCGACACGGTCCCATCTTTTAGTATGTTATATAGCTTGTCGAGACGGACATTTGGATATGTGTCTCTCCGCACACGGTCGCACGGTTCCTAACCCTAGGGTTAGCCTTTAAAGTGCGATAGCTCCTCCCACAAAGGTCAGAAATAAAAGTTAGTCACGTCCACGCGTAGCCATCGATAAGACGAACGCGATGATATGTGGCTCGCTTCTGGTACTCAATTTTAAGTTTAGCATTTCAACCAAAAACACATTCTTAGTGTCAAAACACTTCCGGGTTCGCTTTGCGCCCCCTTCTGGACATTTTAGACAAAACTCTCAAGAGGGAAAAAGATTCGCAGTGGCCTACTTAGTACGTAGGCAAAAGTTTTTTTTTTTTTGAATTTTTTTGTGCAATTTCAATGGCAGACAAATGGTGGCGCTGTTGCCGCTAGGAAGCTCAGAAATCAATGAGGACAACAGATTCCGAATCGGGTCGCCATTACGGAATTTTAGATGTCTCATACTTGTGTCCTGGACGTTCAGAGGCTCCTGGGTCTTATCGGTAAGATTACCGGTAATCTTGCGAACCCCCATTGCCTAACCCTAACCCTAACCCTAACCCTTTAAAGTGCGATAGCTCCTCCCACAAAGGTCGACACGGTCCCATCTTTTAGTATGTTATATAGCTTGTCGAGACGGACATTTGGATATGTGTCTCTCCGCACACGGTCGCACGGTTCCTAACCCTAGGGTTAGCCTTTAAAGTGCGATAGCTCCTCCCACAAAGGTCGACACGGTCCCATCTTTTAGTATGTTATATAGCTTGTCGAGACGGACATTTGGATATGTGTCTCTCCGCACACGGTCGCACGGTTCCTAACCCTAGGGTTAGCCTTTAAAGTGCGATAGCTCCTCCCACAAAGGTCGACACGGTCCCATCTTTTAGTATGTTATATAGCTTGTCGAGACGGACATTTGGATATGTGTCTCTCCGCACACGGTCGCACGGTTCCTAACCCTAGGGTTAGCCTTTAAAGTGCGATAGCTCCTCCCACAAAGGTCGACACGGTCCCATCTTTTAGTATGTTATATAGCTTGTCGAGACGGACATTTGGATATGTGTCTCTCCGCACACGGTCGCACGGTTCCTAACCCTAGGGTTAGCCTTTAAAGTGCGATAGCTCCTCCCACAAAGGTCGACACGGTCCCATCTTTTAGTATGTTATATAGCTTGTCGAGACGGACATTTGGATATGTGTCTCTCCGCACACGGTCGCACGGTTCCTAACCCTAGGGTTAGCCTTTAAAGTGCGATAGCTCCTCCCACAAAGGTCGACACGGTCCCATCTTTTAGTATGTTATATAGCTTGTCGAGACGGACATTTGGATATGTGTCTCTCCGCACACGGTCGCACGGTTCCTAACCCTAGGGTTAGCCTTTAAAGTGCGATAGCTCCTCCCACAAAGGTCAGAAATAAAAGTTAGTCACGTCCACGCGTAGCCATCGATAAGACGAACGCGATGATATGTGGCTCGCTTCTGGTACTCAATTTTAAGTTTAGCATTTCAACCAAAAACACATTCTTAGTGTCAAAACACTTCCGGGTTCGCTTTGCGCCCCCTTCTGGACATTTTAGACAAAACTCTCAAGAGGGAAAAAGATTCGCAGTGGCCTACTTAGTACGTAGGCAAAAGTTTTTTTTTTTTTGAATTTTTTTGTGCAATTTCAATGGCAGACAAATGGTGGCGCTGTTGCCGCTAGGAAGCTCAGAAATCAATGAGGACAACAGATTCCGAATCGGGTCGCCATTACGGAATTTTAGATGTCTCATACTTGTGTCCTGGACGTTCAGAGGCTCCTGGGTCTTATCGGTAAGATTACCGGTAATCTTGCGAACCCCCATTGCCTAACCCTAACCCTAACCCTAACCCTTTAAAGTGCGATAGCTCCTCCCACAAAGGTCGACACGGTCCCATCTTTTAGTATGTTATATAGCTTGTCGAGACGGACATTTGGATATGTGTCTCTCCGCACACGGTCGCACGGTTCCTAACCCTAGGGTTAGCCTTTAAAGTGCGATAGCTCCTCCCACAAAGGTCGACACGGTCCCATCTTTTAGTATGTTATATAGCTTGTCGAGACGGACATTTGGATATGTGTCTCTCCGCACACGGTCGCACGGTTCCTAACCCTAGGGTTAGCCTTTAAAGTGCGATAGCTCCTCCCACAAAGGTCGACACGGTCCCATCTTTTAGTATGTTATATAGCTTGTCGAGACGGACATTTGGATATGTGTCTCTCCGCACACGGTCGCACGGTTCCTAACCCTAGGGTTAGCCTTTAAAGTGCGATAGCTCCTCCCACAAAGGTCGACACGGTCCCATCTTTTAGTATGTTATATAGCTTGTCGAGACGGACATTTGGATATGTGTCTCTCCGCACACGGTCGCACGGTTCCTAACCCTAGGGTTAGCCTTTAAAGTGCGATAGCTCCTCCCACAAAGGTCGACACGGTCCCATCTTTTAGTATGTTATATAGCTTGTCGAGACGGACATTTGGATATGTGTCTCTCCGCACACGGTCGCACGGTTCCTAACCCTAGGGTTAGCCTTTAAAGTGCGATAGCTCCTCCCACAAAGGTCGACACGGTCCCATCTTTTAGTATGTTATATAGCTTGTCGAGACGGACATTTGGATATGTGTCTCTCCGCACACGGTCGCACGGTTCCTAACCCTAGGGTTAGCCTTTAAAGTGCGATAGCTCCTCCCACAAAGGTCAGAAATAAAAGTTAGTCACGTCCACGCGTAGCCATCGATAAGACGAACGCGATGATATGTGGCTCGCTTCTGGTACTCAATTTTAAGTTTAGCATTTCAACCAAAAACACATTCTTAGTGTCAAAACACTTCCGGGTTCGCTTTGCGCCCCCTTCTGGACATTTTAGACAAAACTCTCAAGAGGGAAAAAGATTCGCAGTGGCCTACTTAGTACGTAGGCAAAAGTTTTTTTTTTTTTGAATTTTTTTGTGCAATTTCAATGGCAGACAAATGGTGGCGCTGTTGCCGCTAGGAAGCTCAGAAATCAATGAGGATAACAGATTCCGAATCGGGTCGCCATTACGGAATTTTAGATGTCTCATACTTGTGTCCTGGACGTTCAGAGGCTCCTGGGTCTTATCGGTAAGATTACCGGTAATCTTGCGAACCCCCATTGCCTAACCCTAACCCTAACCCTAACCCTTTAAAGTGCGATAGCTCCTCCCACAAAGGTCGACACGGTCCCATCTTTTAGTATGTTATATAGCTTGTCGAGACGGACATTTGGATATGTGTCTCTCCGCACACGGTCGCACGGTTCCTAACCCTAGGGTTAGCCTTTAAAGTGCGATAGCTCCTCCCACAAAGGTCGACACGGTCCCATCTTTTAGTATGTTATATAGCTTGTCGAGACGGACATTTGGATATGTGTCTCTCCGCACACGGTCGCACGGTTCCTAACCCTAGGGTTAGCCTTTAAAGTGCGATAGCTCCTCCCACAAAGGTCGACACGGTCCCATCTTTTAGTATGTTATATAGCTTGTCGAGACGGACATTTGGATATGTGTCTCTCCGCACACGGTCGCACGGTTCCTAACCCTAGGGTTAGCCTTTAAAGTGCGATAGCTCCTCCCACAAAGGTCGACACGGTCCCATCTTTTAGTATGTTATATAGCTTGTCGAGACGGACATTTGGATATGTGTCTCTCCGCACACGGTCGCACGGTTCCTAACCCTAGGGTTAGCCTTTAAAGTGCGATAGCTCCTCCCACAAAGGTCGACACGGTCCCATCTTTTAGTATGTTATATAGCTTGTCGAGACGGACATTTGGATATGTGTCTCTCCGCACACGGTCGCACGGTTCCTAACCCTAGGGTTAGCCTTTAAAGTGCGATAGCTCCTCCCACAAAGGTCGACACGGTCCCATCTTTTAGTATGTTATATAGCTTGTCGAGACGGACATTTGGATATGTGTCTCTCCGCACACGGTCGCACGGTTCCTAACCCTAGGGTTAGCCTTTAAAGTGCGATAGCTCCTCCCACAAAGGTCAGAAATAAAAGTTAGTCACGTCCACGCGTAGCCATCGATAAGACGAACGCGATGATATGTGGCTCGCTTCTGGTACTCAATTTTAAGTTTAGCATTTCAACCAAAAACACATTCTTAGTGTCAAAACACTTCCGGGTTCGCTTTGCGCCCCCTTCTGGACATTTTAGACAAAACTCTCAAGAGGGAAAAAGATTCGCAGTGGCCTACTTAGTACGTAGGCAAAAGTTTTTTTTTTTTTGAATTTTTTTGTGCAATTTCAATGGCAGACAAATGGTGGCGCTGTTGCCGCTAGGAAGCTCAGAAATCAATGAGGACAACAGATTCCGAATCGGGTCGCCATTACGGAATTTTAGATGTCTCATACTTGTGTCCTGGACGTTCAGAGGCTCCTGGGTCTTATCGGTAAGATTACCGGTAATCTTGCGAACCCCCATTGCCTAACCCTAACCCTAACCCTAACCCTTTAAAGTGCGATAGCTCCTCCCACAAAGGTCGACACGGTCCCATCTTTTAGTATGTTATATAGCTTGTCGAGACGGACATTTGGATATGTGTCTCTCCGCACACGGTCGCACGGTTCCTAACCCTAGGGTTAGCCTTTAAAGTGCGATAGCTCCTCCCACAAAGGTCGACACGGTCCCATCTTTTAGTATGTTATATAGCTTGTCGAGACGGACATTTGGATATGTGTCTCTCCGCACACGGTCGCACGGTTCCTAACCCTAGGGTTAGCCTTTAAAGTGCGATAGCTCCTCCCACAAAGGTCGACACGGTCCCATCTTTTAGTATGTTATATAGCTTGTCGAGACGGACATTTGGATATGTGTCTCTCCGCACACGGTCGCACGGTTCCTAACCCTAGGGTTAGCCTTTAAAGTGCGATAGCTCCTCCCACAAAGGTCGACACGGTCCCATCTTTTAGTATGTTATATAGCTTGTCGAGACGGACATTTGGATATGTGTCTCTCCGCACACGGTCGCACGGTTCCTAACCCTAGGGTTAGCCTTTAAAGTGCGATAGCTCCTCCCACAAAGGTCGACACGGTCCCATCTTTTAGTATGTTATATAGCTTGTCGAGACGGACATTTGGATATGTGTCTCTCCGCACACGGTCGCACGGTTCCTAACCCTAGGGTTAGCCTTTAAAGTGCGATAGCTCCTCCCACAAAGGTCGACACGGTCCCATCTTTTAGTATGTTATATAGCTTGTCGAGACGGACATTTGGATATGTGTCTCTCCGCACACGGTCGCACGGTTCCTAACCCTAGGGTTAGCCTTTAAAGTGCGATAGCTCCTCCCACAAAGGTCAGAAATAAAAGTTAGTCACGTCCACGCGTAGCCATCGATAAGACGAACGCGATGATATGTGGCTCGCTTCTGGTACTCAATTTTAAGTTTAGCATTTCAACCAAAAACACATTCTTAGTGTCAAAACACTTCCGGGTTCGCTTTGCGCCCCCTTCTGGACATTTTAGACAAAACTCTCAAGAGGGAAAAAGATTCGCAGTGGCCTACTTAGTACGTAGGCAAAAGTTTTTTTTTTTTTGAATTTTTTTGTGCAATTTCAATGGCAGACAAATGGTGGCGCTGTTGCCGCTAGGAAGCTCAGAAATCAATGAGGACAACAGATTCCGAATCGGGTCGCCATTACGGAATTTTAGATGTCTCATACTTGTGTCCTGGACGTTCAGAGGCTCCTGGGTCTTATCGGTAAGATTACCGGTAATCTTGCGAACCCCCATTGCCTAACCCTAACCCTAACCCTAACCCTTTAAAGTGCGATAGCTCCTCCCACAAAGGTCGACACGGTCCCATCTTTTAGTATGTTATATAGCTTGTCGAGACGGACATTTGGATATGTGTCTCTCCGCACACGGTCGCACGGTTCCTAACCCTAGGGTTAGCCTTTAAAGTGCGATAGCTCCTCCCACAAAGGTCGACACGGTCCCATCTTTTAGTATGTTATATAGCTTGTCGAGACGGACATTTGGATATGTGTCTCTCCGCACACGGTCGCACGGTTCCTAACCCTAGGGTTAGCCTTTAAAGTGCGATAGCTCCTCCCACAAAGGTCGACACGGTCCCATCTTTTAGTATGTTATATAGCTTGTCGAGACGGACATTTGGATATGTGTCTCTCCGCACACGGTCGCACGGTTCCTAACCCTAGGGTTAGCCTTTAAAGTGCGATAGCTCCTCCCACAAAGGTCAGAAATAAAAGTTAGTCACGTCCACGCGTAGCCATCGATAAGACGAACGCGATGATATGTGGCTCGCTTCTGGTACTCAATTTTAAGTTTAGCATTTCAACCAAAAACACATTCTTAGTGTCAAAACACTTCCGGGTTCGCTTTGCGCCCCCTTCTGGACATTTTAGACAAAACTCTCAAGAGGGAAAAAGATTCGCAGTGGCCTACTTAGTACGTAGGCAAAAGTTTTTTTTTTTTTGAATTTTTTTGTGCAATTTCAATGGCAGACAAATGGTGGCGCTGTTGCCGCTAGGAAGCTCAGAAATCAATGAGGACAACAGATTCCGAATCGGGTCGCCATTACGGAATTTTAGATGTCTCATACTTGTGTCCTGGACGTTCAGAGGCTCCTGGGTCTTATCGGTAAGATTACCGGTAATCTTGCGAACCCCCATTGCCTAACCCTAACCCTAACCCTAACCCTTTAAAGTGCGATAGCTCCTCCCACAAAGGTCGACACGGTCCCATCTTTTAGTATGTTATATAGCTTGTCGAGACGGACATTTGGATATGTGTCTCTCCGCACACGGTCGCACGGTTCCTAACCCTAGGGTTAGCCTTTAAAGTGCGATAGCTCCTCCCACAAAGGTCGACACGGTCCCATCTTTTAGTATGTTATATAGCTTGTCGAGACGGACATTTGGATATGTGTCTCTCCGCACACGGTCGCACGGTTCCTAACCCTAGGGTTAGCCTTTAAAGTGCGATAGCTCCTCCCACAAAGGTCGACACGGTCCCATCTTTTAGTATGTTATATAGCTTGTCGAGACGGACATTTGGATATGTGTCTCTCCGCACACGGTCGCACGGTTCCTAACCCTAGGGTTAGCCTTTAAAGTGCGATAGCTCCTCCCACAAAGGTCGACACGGTCCCATCTTTTAGTATGTTATATAGCTTGTCGAGACGGACATTTGGATATGTGTCTCTCCGCACACGGTCGCACGGTTCCTAACCCTAGGGTTAGCCTTTAAAGTGCGATAGCTCCTCCCACAAAGGTCGACACGGTCCCATCTTTTAGTATGTTATATAGCTTGTCGAGACGGACATTTGGATATGTGTCTCTCCGCACACGGTCGCACGGTTCCTAACCCTAGGGTTAGCCTTTAAAGTGCGATAGCTCCTCCCACAAAGGTCGACACGGTCCCATCTTTTAGTATGTTATATAGCTTGTCGAGACGGACATTTGGATATGTGTCTCTCCGCACACGGTCGCACGGTTCCTAACCCTAGGGTTAGCCTTTAAAGTGCGATAGCTCCTCCCACAAAGGTCGACACGGTCCCATCTTTTAGTATGTTATATAGCTTGTCGAGACGGACATTTGGATATGTGTCTCTCCGCACACGGTCGCACGGTTCCTAACCCTAGGGTTAGCCTTTAAAGTGCGATAGCTCCTCCCACAAAGGTCGACACGGTCCCATCTTTTAGTATGTTATATAGCTTGTCGAGACGGACATTTGGATATGTGTCTCTCCGCACACGGTCGCACGGTTCCTAACCCTAGGGTTAGCCTTTAAAGTGCGATAGCTCCTCCCACAAAGGTCGACACGGTCCCATCTTTTAGTATGTTATATAGCTTGTCGAGACGGACATTTGGATATGTGTCTCTCCGCACACGGTCGCACGGTTCCTAACCCTAGGGTTAGCCTTTAAAGTGCGATAGCTCCTCCCACAAAGGTCAGAAATAAAAGTTAGTCACGTCCACGCGTAGCCATCGATAAGACGAACGCGATGATATGTGGCTCGCTTCTGGTACTCAATTTTAAGTTTAGCATTTCAACCAAAAACACATTCTTAGTGTCAAAACACTTCCGGGTTCGCTTTGCGCCCCCTTCTGGACATTTTAGACAAAACTCTCAAGAGGGAAAAAGATTCGCAGTGGCCTACTTAGTACGTAGGCAAAAGTTTTTTTTTTTTTGAATTTTTTTGTGCAATTTCAATGGCAGACAAATGGTGGCGCTGTTGCCGCTAGGAAGCTCAGAAATCAATGAGGACAACAGATTCCGAATCGGGTCGCCATTACGGAATTTTAGATGTCTCATACTTGTGTCCTGGACGTTCAGAGGCTCCTGGGTCTTATCGGTAAGATTACCGGTAATCTTGCGAACCCCCATTGCCTAACCCTAACCCTAACCCTAACCCTTTAAAGTGCGATAGCTCCTCCCACAAAGGTCGACACGGTCCCATCTTTTAGTATGTTATATAGCTTGTCGAGACGGACATTTGGATATGTGTCTCTCCGCACACGGTCGCACGGTTCCTAACCCTAGGGTTAGCCTTTAAAGTGCGATAGCTCCTCCCACAAAGGTCGACACGGTCCCATCTTTTAGTATGTTATATAGCTTGTCGAGACGGACATTTGGATATGTGTCTCTCCGCACACGGTCGCACGGTTCCTAACCCTAGGGTTAGCCTTTAAAGTGCGATAGCTCCTCCCACAAAGGTCGACACGGTCCCATCTTTTAGTATGTTATATAGCTTGTCGAGACGGACATTTGGATATGTGTCTCTCCGCACACGGTCGCACGGTTCCTAACCCTAGGGTTAGCCTTTAAAGTGCGATAGCTCCTCCCACAAAGGTCGACACGGTCCCATCTTTTAGTATGTTATATAGCTTGTCGAGACGGACATTTGGATATGTGTCTCTCCGCACACGGTCGCACGGTTCCTAACCCTAGGGTTAGCCTTTAAAGTGCGATAGCTCCTCCCACAAAGGTCGACACGGTCCCATCTTTTAGTATGTTATATAGCTTGTCGAGACGGACATTTGGATATGTGTCTCTCCGCACACGGTCGCACGGTTCCTAACCCTAGGGTTAGCCTTTAAAGTGCGATAGCTCCTCCCACAAAGGTCGACACGGTCCCATCTTTTAGTATGTTATATAGCTTGTCGAGACGGACATTTGGATATGTGTCTCTCCGCACACGGTCGCACGGTTCCTAACCCTAGGGTTAGCCTTTAAAGTGCGATAGCTCCTCCCACAAAGGTCGACACGGTCCCATCTTTTAGTATGTTATATAGCTTGTCGAGACGGACATTTGGATATGTGTCTCTCCGCACACGGTCGCACGGTTCCTAACCCTAGGGTTAGCCTTTAAAGTGCGATAGCTCCTCCCACAAAGGTCGACACGGTCCCATCTTTTAGTATGTTATATAGCTTGTCGAGACGGACATTTGGATATGTGTCTCTCCGCACACGGTCGCACGGTTCCTAACCCTAGGGTTAGCCTTTAAAGTGCGATAGCTCCTCCCACAAAGGTCGACACGGTCCCATCTTTTAGTATGTTATATAGCTTGTCGAGACGGACATTTGGATATGTGTCTCTCCGCACACGGTCGCACGGTTCCTAACCCTAGGGTTAGCCTTTAAAGTGCGATAGCTCCTCCCACAAAGGTCGACACGGTCCCATCTTTTAGTATGTTATATAGCTTGTCGAGACGGACATTTGGATATGTGTCTCTCCGCACACGGTCGCACGGTTCCTAACCCTAGGGTTAGCCTTTAAAGTGCGATAGCTCCTCCCACAAAGGTCAGAAATAAAAGTTAGTCACGTCCACGCGTAGCCATCGATAAGACGAACGCGATGATATGTGGCTCGCTTCTGGTACTCAATTTTAAGTTTAGCATTTCAACCAAAAACACATTCTTAGTGTCAAAACACTTCCGGGTTCGCTTTGCGCCCCCTTCTGGACATTTTAGACAAAACTCTCAAGAGGGAAAAAGATTCGCAGTGGCCTACTTAGTACGTAGGCAAAAGTTTTTTTTTTTTTGAATTTTTTTGTGCAATTTCAATGGCAGACAAATGGTGGCGCTGTTGCCGCTAGGAAGCTCAGAAATCAATGAGGACAACAGATTCCGAATCGGGTCGCCATTACGGAATTTTAGATGTCTCATACTTGTGTCCTGGACGTTCAGAGGCTCCTGGGTCTTATCGGTAAGATTACCGGTAATCTTGCGAACCCCCATTGCCTAACCCTAACCCTAACCCTAACCCTTTAAAGTGCGATAGCTCCTCCCACAAAGGTCGACACGGTCCCATCTTTTAGTATGTTATATAGCTTGTCGAGACGGACATTTGGATATGTGTCTCTCCGCACACGGTCGCACGGTTCCTAACCCTAGGGTTAGCCTTTAAAGTGCGATAGCTCCTCCCACAAAGGTCGACACGGTCCCATCTTTTAGTATGTTATATAGCTTGTCGAGACGGACATTTGGATATGTGTCTCTCCGCACACGGTCGCACGGTTCCTAACCCTAGGGTTAGCCTTTAAAGTGCGATAGCTCCTCCCACAAAGGTCGACACGGTCCCATCTTTTAGTATGTTATATAGCTTGTCGAGACGGACATTTGGATATGTGTCTCTCCGCACACGGTCGCACGGTTCCTAACCCTAGGGTTAGCCTTTAAAGTGCGATAGCTCCTCCCACAAAGGTCGACACGGTCCCATCTTTTAGTATGTTATATAGCTTGTCGAGACGGACATTTGGATATGTGTCTCTCCGCACACGGTCGCACGGTTCCTAACCCTAGGGTTAGCCTTTAAAGTGCGATAGCTCCTCCCACAAAGGTCAGAAATAAAAGTTAGTCACGTCCACGCGTAGCCATCGATAAGACGAACGCGATGATATGTGGCTCGCTTCTGGTACTCAATTTTAAGTTTAGCATTTCAACCAAAAACACATTCTTAGTGTCAAAACACTTCCGGGTTCGCTTTGCGCCCCCTTCTGGACATTTTAGACAAAACTCTCAAGAGGGAAAAAGATTCGCAGTGGCCTACTTAGTACGTAGGCAAAAGTTTTTTTTTTTTTGATTTTTTTTGTGCAATTTCAATGGCAGACAAATGGTGGCGCTGTTGCCGCTAGGAAGCTCAGAAATCAATGAGGACAACAGATTCCGAATCGGGTCGCCATTACGGAATTTTAGATGTCTCATACTTGTGTCCTGGACGTTCAGAGGCTCCTGGGTCTTATCGGTAAGATTACCGGTAATCTTGCGAACCCCCATTGCCTAACCCTAACCCTAACCCTAACCCTTTAAAGTGCGATAGCTCCTCCCACAAAGGTCGACACGGTCCCATCTTTTAGTATGTTATATAGCTTGTCGAGACGGACATTTGGATATGTGTCTCTCCGCACACGGTCGCACGGTTCCTAACCCTAGGGTTAGCCTTTAAAGTGCGATAGCTCCTCCCACAAAGGTCGACACGGTCCCATCTTTTAGTATGTTATATAGCTTGTCGAGACGGACATTTGGATATGTGTCTCTCCGCACACGGTCGCACGGTTCCTAACCCTAGGGTTAGCCTTTAAAGTGCGATAGCTCCTCCCACAAAGGTCAGAAATAAAAGTTAGTCACGTCCACGCGTAGCCATCGATAAGACGAACGCGATGATATGTGGCTCGCTTCTGGTACTCAATTTTAAGTTTAGCATTTCAACCAAAAACACATTCTTAGTGTCAAAACACTTCCGGGTTCGCTTTGCGCCCCCTTCTGGACATTTTAGACAAAACTCTCAAGAGGGAAAAAGATTCGCAGTGGCCTACTTAGTACGTAGGCAAAAGTGTTTTTTTTTTTGAATTTTTTTGTGCAATTTCAATGGCAGACAAATGGTGGCGCTGTTGCCGCTAGGAAGCTCAGAAATCAATGAGGACAACAGATTCCGAATCGGGTCGCCATTACGGAATTTTAGATGTCTCATACTTGTGTCCTGGACGTTCAGAGGCTCCTGGGTCTTATCGGTAAGATTACCGGTAATCTTGCGAACCCCCATTGCCTAACCCTAACCCTAACCCTAACCCTTTAAAGTGCGATAGCTCCTCCCACAAAGGTCGACACGGTCCCATCTTTTAGTATGTTATATAGCTTGTCGAGACGGACATTTGGATATGTGTCTCTCCGCACACGGTCGCACGGTTCCTAACCCTAGGGTTAGCCTTTAAAGTGCGATAGCTCCTCCCACAAAGGTCGACACGGTCCCATCTTTTAGTATGTTATATAGCTTGTCGAGACGGACATTTGGATATGTGTCTCTCCGCACACGGTCGCACGGTTCCTAACCCTAGGGTTAGCCTTTAAAGTGCGATAGCTCCTCCCACAAAGGTCGACACGGTCCCATCTTTTAGTATGTTATATAGCTTGTCGAGACGGACATTTGGATATGTGTCTCTCCGCACACGGTCGCACGGTTCCTAACCCTAGGGTTAGCCTTTAAAGTGCGATAGCTCCTCCCACAAAGGTCAGAAATAAAAGTTAGTCACGTCCACGCGTAGCCATCGATAAGACGAACGCGATGATATGTGGCTCGCTTCTGGTACTCAATTTTAAGTTTAGCATTTCAACCAAAAACACATTCTTAGTGTCAAAACACTTCCGGGTTCGCTTTGCGCCCCCTTCTGGACATTTTAGACAAAACTCTCAAGAGGGAAAAAGATTCGCAGTGGCCTACTTAGTACGTAGGCAAAAGTTTTTTTTTTTTTGAATTTTTTTGTGCAATTTCAATGGCAGACAAATGGTGGCGCTGTTGCCGCTAGGAAGCTCAGAAATCAATGAGGACAACAGATTCCGAATCGGGTCGCCATTACGGAATTTTAGATGTCTCATACTTGTGTCCTGGACGTTCAGAGGCTCCTGGGTCTTATCGGTAAGATTACCGGTAATCTTGCGAACCCCCATTGCCTAACCCTAACCCTAACCCTAACCCTTTAAAGTGCGATAGCTCCTCCCACAAAGGTCGACACGGTCCCATCTTTTAGTATGTTATATAGCTTGTCGAGACGGACATTTGGATATGTGTCTCTCCGCACACGGTCGCACGGTTCCTAACCCTAGGGTTAGCCTTTAAAGTGCGATAGCTCCTCCCACAAAGGTCGACACGGTCCCATCTTTTAGTATGTTATATAGCTTGTCGAGACGGACATTTGGATATGTGTCTCTCCGCACACGGTCGCACGGTTCCTAACCCTAGGGTTAGCCTTTAAAGTGCGATAGCTCCTCCCACAAAGGTCGACACGGTCCCATCTTTTAGTATGTTATATAGCTTGTCGAGACGGACATTTGGATATGTGTCTCTCCGCACACGGTCGCACGGTTCCTAACCCTAGGGTTAGCCTTTAAAGTGCGATAGCTCCTCCCACAAAGGTCGACACGGTCCCATCTTTTAGTATGTTATATAGCTTGTCGAGACGGACATTTGGATATGTGTCTCTCCGCACACGGTCGCACGGTTCCTAACCCTAGGGTTAGCCTTTAAAGTGCGATAGCTCCTCCCACAAAGGTCGACACGGTCCCATCTTTTAGTATGTTATATAGCTTGTCGAGACGGACATTTGGATATGTGTCTCTCCGCACACGGTCGCACGGTTCCTAACCCTAGGGTTAGCCTTTAAAGTGCGATAGCTCCTCCCACAAAGGTCAGAAATAAAAGTTAGTCACGTCCACGCGTAGCCATCGATAAGACGAACGCGATGATATGTGGCTCGCTTCTGGTACTCAATTTTAAGTTTAGCATTTCAACCAAAAACACATTCTTAGTGTCAAAACACTTCCGGGTTCGCTTTGCGCCCCCTTCTGGACATTTTAGACAAAACTCTCAAGAGGGAAAAAGATTCGCAGTGGCCTACTTAGTACGTAGGCAAAAGTTTTTTTTTTTTTGAATTTTTTTGTGCAATTTCAATGGCAGACAAATGGTGGCGCTGTTGCCGCTAGGAAGCTCAGAAATCAATGAGGACAACAGATTCCGAATCGGGTCGCCATTACGGAATTTTAGATGTCTCATACTTGTGTCCTGGACGTTCAGAGGCTCCTGGGTCTTATCGGTAAGATTACCGGTAATCTTGCGAACCCCCATTGCCTAACCCTAACCCTAACCCTAACCCTTTAAAGTGCGATAGCTCCTCCCACAAAGGTCGACACGGTCCCATCTTTTAGTATGTTATATAGCTTGTCGAGACGGACATTTGGATATGTGTCTCTCCGCACACGGTCGCACGGTTCCTAACCCTAGGGTTAGCCTTTAAAGTGCGATAGCTCCTCCCACAAAGGTCGACACGGTCCCATCTTTTAGTATGTTATATAGCTTGTCGAGACGGACATTTGGATATGTGTCTCTCCGCACACGGTCGCACGGTTCCTAACCCTAGGGTTAGCCTTTAAAGTGCGATAGCTCCTCCCACAAAGGTCGACACGGTCCCATCTTTTAGTATGTTATATAGCTTGTCGAGACGGACATTTGGATATGTGTCTCTCCGCACACGGTCGCACGGTTCCTAACCCTAGGGTTAGCCTTTAAAGTGCGATAGCTCCTCCCACAAAGGTCGACACGGTCCCATCTTTTAGTATGTTATATAGCTTGTCGAGACGGACATTTGGATATGTGTCTCTCCGCACACGGTCGCACGGTTCCTAACCCTAGGGTTAGCCTTTAAAGTGCGATAGCTCCTCCCACAAAGGTCGACACGGTCCCATCTTTTAGTATGTTATATAGCTTGTCGAGACGGACATTTGGATATGTGTCTCTCCGCACACGGTCGCACGGTTCCTAACCCTAGGGTTAGCCTTTAAAGTGCGATAGCTCCTCCCACAAAGGTCGACACGGTCCCATCTTTTAGTATGTTATATAGCTTGTCGAGACGGACATTTGGATATGTGTCTCTCCGCACACGGTCGCACGGTTCCTAACCCTAGGGTTAGCCTTTAAAGTGCGATAGCTCCTCCCACAAAGGTCAGAAATAAAAGTTAGTCACGTCCACGCGTAGCCATCGATAAGACGAACGCGATGATATGTGGCTCGCTTCTGGTACTCAATTTTAAGTTTAGCATTTCAACCAAAAACACATTCTTAGTGTCAAAACACTTCCGGGTTCGCTTTGCGCCCCCTTCTGGACATTTTAGACAAAACTCTCAAGAGGGAAAAAGATTCGCAGTGGCCTACTTAGTACGTAGGCAAAAGTTTTTTTTTTTTTGAATTTTTTTGTGCAATTTCAATGGCAGACAAATGGTGGCGCTGTTGCCGCTAGGAAGCTCAGAAATCAATGAGGACAACAGATTCCGAATCGGGTCGCCATTACGGAATTTTAGATGTCTCATACTTGTGTCCTGGACGTTCAGAGGCTCCTGGGTCTTATCGGTAAGATTACCGGTAATCTTGCGAACCCCCATTGCCTAACCCTAACCCTAACCCTAACCCTTTAAAGTGCGATAGCTCCTCCCACAAAGGTCGACACGGTCCCATCTTTTAGTATGTTATATAGCTTGTCGAGACGGACATTTGGATATGTGTCTCTCCGCACACGGTCGCACGGTTCCTAACCCTAGGGTTAGCCTTTAAAGTGCGATAGCTCCTCCCACAAAGGTCGACACGGTCCCATCTTTTAGTATGTTATATAGCTTGTCGAGACGGACATTTGGATATGTGTCTCTCCGCACACGGTCGCACGGTTCCTAACCCTAGGGTTAGCCTTTAAAGTGCGATAGCTCCTCCCACAAAGGTCGACACGGTCCCATCTTTTAGTATGTTATATAGCTTGTCGAGACGGACATTTGGATATGTGTCTCTCCGCACACGGTCGCACGGTTCCTAACCCTAGGGTTAGCCTTTAAAGTGCGATAGCTCCTCCCACAAAGGTCGACACGGTCCCATCTTTTAGTATGTTATATAGCTTGTCGAGACGGACATTTGGATATGTGTCTCTCCGCACACGGTCGCACGGTTCCTAACCCTAGGGTTAGCCTTTAAAGTGCGATAGCTCCTCCCACAAAGGTCGACACGGTCCCATCTTTTAGTATGTTATATAGCTTGTCGAGACGGACATTTGGATATGTGTCTCTCCGCACACGGTCGCACGGTTCCTAACCCTAGGGTTAGCCTTTAAAGTGCGATAGCTCCTCCCACAAAGGTCGACACGGTCCCATCTTTTAGTATGTTATATAGCTTGTCGAGACGGACATTTGGATATGTGTCTCTCCGCACACGGTCGCACGGTTCCTAACCCTAGGGTTAGCCTTTAAAGTGCGATAGCTCCTCCCACAAAGGTCAGAAATAAAAGTTAGTCACGTCCACGCGTAGCCATCGATAAGACGAACGCGATGATATGTGGCTCGCTTCTGGTACTCAATTTTAAGTTTAGCATTTCAACCAAAAACACATTCTTAGTGTCAAAACACTTCCGGGTTCGCTTTGCGCCCCCTTCTGGACATTTTAGACAAAACTCTCAAGAGGGAAAAAGATTCGCAGTGGCCTACTTAGTACGTAGGCAAAAGTTTTTTTTTTTTTGAATTTTTTTGTGCAATTTCAATGGCAGACAAATGGTGGCGCTGTTGCCGCTAGGAAGCTCAGAAATCAATGAGGACAACAGATTCCGAATCGGGTCGCCATTACGGAATTTTAGATGTCTCATACTTGTGTCCTGGACGTTCAGAGGCTCCTGGGTCTTATCGGTAAGATTACCGGTAATCTTGCGAACCCCCATTGCCTAACCCTAACCCTAACCCTAACCCTTTAAAGTGCGATAGCTCCTCCCACAAAGGTCGACACGGTCCCATCTTTTAGTATGTTATATAGCTTGTCGAGACGGACATTTGGATATGTGTCTCTCCGCACACGGTCGCACGGTTCCTAACCCTAGGGTTAGCCTTTAAAGTGCGATAGCTCCTCCCACAAAGGTCGACACGGTCCCATCTTTTAGTATGTTATATAGCTTGTCGAGACGGACATTTGGATATGTGTCTCTCCGCACACGGTCGCACGGTTCCTAACCCTAGGGTTAGCCTTTAAAGTGCGATAGCTCCTCCCACAAAGGTCGACACGGTCCCATCTTTTAGTATGTTATATAGCTTGTCGAGACGGACATTTGGATATGTGTCTCTCCGCACACGGTCGCACGGTTCCTAACCCTAGGGTTAGCCTTTAAAGTGCGATAGCTCCTCCCACAAAGGTCGACACGGTCCCATCTTTTAGTATGTTATATAGCTTGTCGAGACGGACATTTGGATATGTGTCTCTCCGCACACGGTCGCACGGTTCCTAACCCTAGGGTTAGCCTTTAAAGTGCGATAGCTCCTCCCACAAAGGTCAGAAATAAAAGTTAGTCACGTCCACGCGTAGCCATCGATAAGACGAACGCGATGATATGTGGCTCGCTTCTGGTACTCAATTTTAAGTTTAGCATTTCAACCAAAAACACATTCTTAGTGTCAAAACACTTCCGGGTTCGCTTTGCGCCCCCTTCTGGACATTTTAGACAAAACTCTCAAGAGGGAAAAAGATTCGCAGTGGCCTACTTAGTACGTAGGCAAAAGTTTTTTTTTTTTTGAATTTTTTTGTGCAATTTCAATGGCAGACAAATGGTGGCGCTGTTGCCGCTAGGAAGCTCAGAAATCAATGAGGACAACAGATTCCGAATCGGGTCGCCATTACGGAATTTTAGATGTCTCATACTTGTGTCCTGGACGTTCAGAGGCTCCTGGGTCTTATCGGTAAGATTACCGGTAATCTTGCGAACCCCCATTGCCTAACCCTAACCCTAACCCTAACCCTTTAAAGTGCGATAGCTCCTCCCACAAAGGTCGACACGGTCCCATCTTTTAGTATGTTATATAGCTTGTCGAGACGGACATTTGGATATGTGTCTCTCCGCACACGGTCGCACGGTTCCTAACCCTAGGGTTAGCCTTTAAAGTGCGATAGCTCCTCCCACAAAGGTCGACACGGTCCCATCTTTTAGTATGTTATATAGCTTGTCGAGACGGACATTTGGATATGTGTCTCTCCGCACACGGTCGCACGGTTCCTAACCCTAGGGTTAGCCTTTAAAGTGCGATAGCTCCTCCCACAAAGGTCGACACGGTCCCATCTTTTAGTATGTTATATAGCTTGTCGAGACGGACATTTGGATATGTGTCTCTCCGCACACGGTCGCACGGTTCCTAACCCTAGGGTTAGCCTTTAAAGTGCGATAGCTCCTCCCACAAAGGTCAGAAATAAAAGTTAGTCACGTCCACGCGTAGCCATCGATAAGACGAACGCGATGATATGTGGCTCGCTTCTGGTACTCAATTTTAAGTTTAGCATTTCAACCAAAAACACATTCTTAGTGTCAAAACACTTCCGGGTTCGCTTTGCGCCCCCTTCTGGACATTTTAGACAAAACTCTCAAGAGGGAAAAAGATTCGCAGTGGCCTACTTAGTACGTAGGCAAAAGTTTTTTTTTTTTTGAATTTTTTTGTGCAATTTCAATGGCAGACAAATGGTGGCGCTGTTGCCGCTAGGAAGCTCAGAAATCAATGAGGACAACAGATTCCGAATCGGGTCGCCATTACGGAATTTTAGATGTCTCATACTTGTGTCCTGGACGTTCAGAGGCTCCTGGGTCTTATCGGTAAGATTACCGGTAATCTTGCGAACCCCCATTGCCTAACCCTAACCCTAACCCTAACCCTTTAAAGTGCGATAGCTCCTCCCACAAAGGTCGACACGGTCCCATCTTTTAGTATGTTATATAGCTTGTCGAGACGGACATTTGGATATGTGTCTCTCCGCACACGGTCGCACGGTTCCTAACCCTAGGGTTAGCCTTTAAAGTGCGATAGCTCCTCCCACAAAGGTCGACACGGTCCCATCTTTTAGTATGTTATATAGCTTGTCGAGACGGACATTTGGATATGTGTCTCTCCGCACACGGTCGCACAGTTCCTAACCCTAGGGTTAGCCTTTAAAGTGCGATAGCTCCTCCCACAAAGGTCGACACGGTCCCATCTTTTAGTATGTTATATAGCTTGTCGAGACGGACATTTGGATATGTGTCTCTCCGCACACGGTCGCACGGTTCCTAACCCTAGGGTTAGCCTTTAAAGTGCGATAGCTCCTCCCACAAAGGTCGACACGGTCCCATCTTTTAGTATGTTATATAGCTTGTCGAGACGGACATTTGGATATGTGTCTCTCCGCACACGGTCGCACGGTTCCTAACCCTAGGGTTAGCCTTTAAAGTGCGATAGCTCCTCCCACAAAGGTCGACACGGTCCCATCTTTTAGTATGTTATATAGCTTGTCGAGACGGACATTTGGATATGTGTCTCTCCGCACACGGTCGCACGGTTCCTAACCCTAGGGTTAGCCTTTAAAGTGCGATAGCTCCTCCCACAAAGGTCGACACGGTCCCATCTTTTAGTATGTTATATAGCTTGTCGAGACGGACATTTGGATATGTGTCTCTCCGCACACGGTCGCACGGTTCCTAACCCTAGGGTTAGCCTTTAAAGTGCGATAGCTCCTCCCACAAAGGTCGACACGGTCCCATCTTTTAGTATGTTATATAGCTTGTCGAGACGGACATTTGGATATGTGTCTCTCCGCACACGGTCGCACGGTTCCTAACCCTAGGGTTAGCCTTTAAAGTGCGATAGCTCCTCCCACAAAGGTCGACACGGTCCCATCTTTTAGTATGTTATATAGCTTGTCGAGACGGACATTTGGATATGTGTCTCTCCGCACACGGTCGCACGGTTCCTAACCCTAGGGTTAGCCTTTAAAGTGCGATAGCTCCTCCCACAAAGGTCGACACGGTCCCATCTTTTAGTATGTTATATAGCTTGTCGAGACGGACATTTGGATATGTGTCTCTCCGCACACGGTCGCACGGTTCCTAACCCTAGGGTTAGCCTTTAAAGTGCGATAGCTCCTCCCACAAAGGTCGACACGGTCCCATCTTTTAGTATGTTATATAGCTTGTCGAGACGGACATTTGGATATGTGTCTCTCCGCACACGGTCGCACGGTTCCTAACCCTAGGGTTAGCCTTTAAAGTGCGATAGCTCCTCCCACAAAGGTCGACACGGTCCCATCTTTTAGTATGTTATATAGCTTGTCGAGACGGACATTTGGATATGTGTCTCTCCGCACACGGTCGCACGGTTCCTAACCCTAGGGTTAGCCTTTAAAGTGCGATAGCTCCTCCCACAAAGGTCGACACGGTCCCATCTTTTAGTATGTTATATAGCTTGTCGAGACGGACATTTGGATATGTGTCTCTCCGCACACGGTCGCACGGTTCCTAACCCTAGGGTTAGCCTTTAAAGTGCGATAGCTCCTCCCACAAAGGTCGACACGGTCCCATCTTTTAGTATGTTATATAGCTTGTCGAGACGGACATTTGGATATGTGTCTCTCCGCACACGGTCGCACGGTTCCTAACCCTAGGGTTAGCCTTTAAAGTGCGATAGCTCCTCCCACAAAGGTCGACACGGTCCCATCTTTTAGTATGTTATATAGCTTGTCGAGACGGACATTTGGATATGTGTCTCTCCGCACACGGTCGCACGGTTCCTAACCCTAGGGTTAGCCTTTAAAGTGCGATAGCTCCTCCCACAAAGGTCGACACGGTCCCATCTTTTAGTATGTTATATAGCTTGTCGAGACGGACATTTGGATATGTGTCTCTCCGCACACGGTCGCACGGTTCCTAACCCTAGGGTTAGCCTTTAAAGTGCGATAGCTCCTCCCACAAAGGTCGACACGGTCCCATCTTTTAGTATGTTATATAGCTTGTCGAGACGGACATTTGGATATGTGTCTCTCCGCACACGGTCGCACGGTTCCTAACCCTAGGGTTAGCCTTTAAAGTGCGATAGCTCCTCCCACAAAGGTCGACACGGTCCCATCTTTTAGTATGTTATATAGCTTGTCGAGACGGACATTTGGATATGTGTCTCTCCGCACACGGTCGCACGGTTCCTAACCCTAGGGTTAGCCTTTAAAGTGCGATAGCTCCTCCCACAAAGGTCGACACGGTCCCATCTTTTAGTATGTTATATAGCTTGTCGAGACGGACATTTGGATATGTGTCTCTCCGCACACGGTCGCACGGTTCCTAACCCTAGGGTTAGCCTTTAAAGTGCGATAGCTCCTCCCACAAAGGTCGACACGGTCCCATCTTTTAGTATGTTATATAGCTTGTCGAGACGGACATTTGGATATGTGTCTCTCCGCACACGGTCGCACGGTTCCTAACCCTAGGGTTAGCCTTTAAAGTGCGATAGCTCCTCCCACAAAGGTCGACACGGTCCCATCTTTTAGTATGTTATATAGCTTGTCGAGACGGACATTTGGATATGTGTCTCTCCGCACACGGTCGCACGGTTCCTAACCCTAGGGTTAGCCTTTAAAGTGCGATAGCTCCTCCCACAAAGGTCGACACGGTCCCATCTTTTAGTATGTTATATAGCTTGTCGAGACGGACATTTGGATATGTGTCTCTCCGCACACGGTCGCACGGTTCCTAACCCTAGGGTTAGCCTTTAAAGTGCGATAGCTCCTCCCACAAAGGTCGACACGGTCCCATCTTTTAGTATGTTATATAGCTTGTCGAGACGGACATTTGGATATGTGTCTCTCCGCACACGGTCGCACGGTTCCTAACCCTAGGGTTAGCCTTTAAAGTGCGATAGCTCCTCCCACAAAGGTCGACACGGTCCCATCTTTTAGTATGTTATATAGCTTGTCGAGACGGACATTTGGATATGTGTCTCTCCGCACACGGTCGCACGGTTCCTAACCCTAGGGTTAGCCTTTAAAGTGCGATAGCTCCTCCCACAAAGGTCGACACGGTCCCATCTTTTAGTATGTTATATAGCTTGTCGAGACGGACATTTGGATATGTGTCTCTCCGCACACGGTCGCACGGTTCCTAACCCTAGGGTTAGCCTTTAAAGTGCGATAGCTCCTCCCACAAAGGTCGACACGGTCCCATCTTTTAGTATGTTATATAGCTTGTCGAGACGGACATTTGGATATGTGTCTCTCCGCACACGGTCGCACGGTTCCTAACCCTAGGGTTAGCCTTTAAAGTGCGATAGCTCCTCCCACAAAGGTCGACACGGTCCCATCTTTTAGTATGTTATATAGCTTGTCGAGACGGACATTTGGATATGTGTCTCTCCGCACACGGTCGCACGGTTCCTAACCCTAGGGTTAGCCTTTAAAGTGCGATAGCTCCTCCCACAAAGGTCGACACGGTCCCATCTTTTAGTATGTTATATAGCTTGTCGAGACGGACATTTGGATATGTGTCTCTCCGCACACGGTCGCACGGTTCCTAACCCTAGGGTTAGCCTTTAAAGTGCGATAGCTCCTCCCACAAAGGTCGACACGGTCCCATCTTTTAGTATGTTATATAGCTTGTCGAGACGGACATTTGGATATGTGTCTCTCCGCACACGGTCGCACGGTTCCTAACCCTAGGGTTAGCCTTTAAAGTGCGATAGCTCCTCCCACAAAGGTCGACACGGTCCCATCTTTTAGTATGTTATATAGCTTGTCGAGACGGACATTTGGATATGTGTCTCTCCGCACACGGTCGCACGGTTCCTAACCCTAGGGTTAGCCTTTAAAGTGCGATAGCTCCTCCCACAAAGGTCGACACGGTCCCATCTTTTAGTATGTTATATAGCTTGTCGAGACGGACATTTGGATATGTGTCTCTCCGCACACGGTCGCACGGTTCCTAACCCTAGGGTTAGCCTTTAAAGTGCGATAGCTCCTCCCACAAAGGTCGACACGGTCCCATCTTTTAGTATGTTATATAGCTTGTCGAGACGGACATTTGGATATGTGTCTCTCCGCACACGGTCGCACGGTTCCTAACCCTAGGGTTAGCCTTTAAAGTGCGATAGCTCCTCCCACAAAGGTCGACACGGTCCCATCTTTTAGTATGTTATATAGCTTGTCGAGACGGACATTTGGATATGTGTCTCTCCGCACACGGTCGCACGGTTCCTAACCCTAGGGTTAGCCTTTAAAGTGCGATAGCTCCTCCCACAAAGGTCGACACGGTCCCATCTTTTAGTATGTTATATAGCTTGTCGAGACGGACATTTGGATATGTGTCTCTCCGCACACGGTCGCACGGTTCCTAACCCTAGGGTTAGCCTTTAAAGTGCGATAGCTCCTCCCACAAAGGTCGACACGGTCCCATCTTTTAGTATGTTATATAGCTTGTCGAGACGGACATTTGGATATGTGTCTCTCCGCACACGGTCGCACGGTTCCTAACCCTAGGTGTTAGCCTTTAAAGTGCGATAGCTCCTCCCACAAAGGTCGACACGGTCCCATCTTTTAGTATGTTATATAGCTTGTCGAGACGGACATTTGGATATGTGTCTCTCCGCACACGGTCGCACGGTTCCTAACCCTAGGGTTAGCCTTTAAAGTGCGATAGCTCCTCCCACAAAGGTCGACACGGTCCCATCTTTTAGTATGTTATATAGCTTGTCGAGACGGACATTTGGATATGTGTCTCTCCGCACACGGTCGCACGGTTCCTAACCCTAGGGTTAGCCTTTAAAGTGCGATAGCTCCTCCCACAAAGGTCGACACGGTCCCATCTTTTAGTATGTTATATAGCTTGTCGAGACGGACATTTGGATATGTGTCTCTCCGCACACGGTCGCACGGTTCCTAACCCTAGGGTTAGCCTTTAAAGTGCGATAGCTCCTCCCACAAAGGTCGACACGGTCCCATCTTTTAGTATGTTATATAGCTTGTCGAGACGGACATTTGGATATGTGTCTCTCCGCACACGGTCGCACGGTTCCTAACCCTAGGGTTAGCCTTTAAAGTGCGATAGCTCCTCCCACAAAGGTCGACACGGTCCCATCTTTTAGTATGTTATATAGCTTGTCGAGACGGACATTTGGATATGTGTCTCTCCGCACACGGTCGCACGGTTCCTAACCCTAGGGTTAGCCTTTAAAGTGCGATAGCTCCTCCCACAAAGGTCGACACGGTCCCATCTTTTAGTATGTTATATAGCTTGTCGAGACGGACATTTGGATATGTGTCTCTCCGCACACGGTCGCACGGTTCCTAACCCTAGGGTTAGCCTTTAAAGTGCGATAGCTCCTCCCACAAAGGTCGACACGGTCCCATCTTTTAGTATGTTATATAGCTTGTCGAGACGGACATTTGGATATGTGTCTCTCCGCACACGGTCGCACGGTTCCTAACCCTAGGGTTAGCCTTTAAAGTGCGATAGCTCCTCCCACAAAGGTCGACACGGTCCCATCTTTTAGTATGTTATATAGCTTGTCGAGACGGACATTTGGATATGTGTCTCTCCGCACACGGTCGCACGGTTCCTAACCCTAGGGTTAGCCTTTAAAGTGCGATAGCTCCTCCCACAAAGGTCGACACGGTCCCATCTTTTAGTATGTTATATAGCTTGTCGAGACGGACATTTGGATATGTGTCTCTCCGCACACGGTCGCACGGTTCCTAACCCTAGGGTTAGCCTTTAAAGTGCGATAGCTCCTCCCACAAAGGTCGACACGGTCCCATCTTTTAGTATGTTATATAGCTTGTCGAGACGGACATTTGGATATGTGTCTCTCCGCACACGGTCGCACGGTTCCTAACCCTAGGGTTAGCCTTTAAAGTGCGATAGCTCCTCCCACAAAGGTCGACACGGTCCCATCTTTTAGTATGTTATATAGCTTGTCGAGACGGACATTTGGATATGTGTCTCTCCGCACACGGTCGCACGGTTCCTAACCCTAGGGTTAGCCTTTAAAGTGCGATAGCTCCTCCCACAAAGGTCGACACGGTCCCATCTTTTAGTATGTTATATAGCTTGTCGAGACGGACATTTGGATATGTGTCTCTCCGCACACGGTCGCACGGTTCCTAACCCTAGGGTTAGCCTTTAAAGTGCGATAGCTCCTCCCACAAAGGTCGACACGGTCCCATCTTTTAGTATGTTATATAGCTTGTCGAGACGGACATTTGGATATGTGTCTCTCCGCACACGGTCGCACGGTTCCTAACCCTAGGGTTAGCCTTTAAAGTGCGATAGCTCCTCCCACAAAGGTCGACACGGTCCCATCTTTTAGTATGTTATATAGCTTGTCGAGACGGACATTTGGATATGTGTCTCTCCGCACACGGTCGCACGGTTCCTAACCCTAGGGTTAGCCTTTAAAGTGCGATAGCTCCTCCCACAAAGGTCGACACGGTCCCATCTTTTAGTATGTTATATAGCTTGTCGAGACGGACATTTGGATATGTGTCTCTCCGCACACGGTCGCACGGTTCCTAACCCTAGGGTTAGCCTTTAAAGTGCGATAGCTCCTCCCACAAAGGTCGACACGGTCCCATCTTTTAGTATGTTATATAGCTTGTCGAGACGGACATTTGGATATGTGTCTCTCCGCACACGGTCGCACGGTTCCTAACCCTAGGGTTAGCCTTTAAAGTGCGATAGCTCCTCCCACAAAGGTCGACACGGTCCCATCTTTTAGTATGTTATATAGCTTGTCGAGACGGACATTTGGATATGTGTCTCTCCGCACACGGTCGCACGGTTCCTAACCCTAGGGTTAGCCTTTAAAGTGCGATAGCTCCTCCCACAAAGGTCGACACGGTCCCATCTTTTAGTATGTTATATAGCTTGTCGAGACGGACATTTGGATATGTGTCTCTCCGCACACGGTCGCACGGTTCCTAACCCTAGGGTTAGCCTTTAAAGTGCGATAGCTCCTCCCACAAAGGTCGACACGGTCCCATCTTTTAGTATGTTATATAGCTTGTCGAGACGGACATTTGGATATGTGTCTCTCCGCACACGGTCGCACGGTTCCTAACCCTAGGGTTAGCCTTTAAAGTGCGATAGCTCCTCCCACAAAGGTCGACACGGTCCCATCTTTTAGTATGTTATATAGCTTGTCGAGACGGACATTTGGATATGTGTCTCTCCGCACACGGTCGCACGGTTCCTAACCCTAGGGTTAGCCTTTAAAGTGCGATAGCTCCTCCCACAAAGGTCGACACGGTCCCATCTTTTAGTATGTTATATAGCTTGTCGAGACGGACATTTGGATATGTGTCTCTCCGCACACGGTCGCACGGTTCCTAACCCTAGGGTTAGCCTTTAAAGTGCGATAGCTCCTCCCACAAAGGTCGACACGGTCCCATCTTTTAGTATGTTATATAGCTTGTCGAGACGGACATTTGGATATGTGTCTCTCCGCACACGGTCGCACGGTTCCTAACCCTAGGGTTAGCCTTTAAAGTGCGATAGCTCCTCCCACAAAGGTCGACACGGTCCCATCTTTTAGTATGTTATATAGCTTGTCGAGACGGACATTTGGATATGTGTCTCTCCGCACACGGTCGCACGGTTCCTAACCCTAGGGTTAGCCTTTAAAGTGCGATAGCTCCTCCCACAAAGGTCGACACGGTCCCATCTTTTAGTATGTTATATAGCTTGTCGAGACGGACATTTGGATATGTGTCTCTCCGCACACGGTCGCACGGTTCCTAACCCTAGGGTTAGCCTTTAAAGTGCGATAGCTCCTCCCACAAAGGTCGACACGGTCCCATCTTTTAGTATGTTATATAGCTTGTCGAGACGGACATTTGGATATGTGTCTCTCCGCACACGGTCGCACGGTTCCTAACCCTAGGGTTAGCCTTTAAAGTGCGATAGCTCCTCCCACAAAGGTCGACACGGTCCCATCTTTTAGTATGTTATATAGCTTGTCGAGACGGACATTTGGATATGTGTCTCTCCGCACACGGTCGCACGGTTCCTAACCCTAGGGTTAGCCTTTAAAGTGCGATAGCTCCTCCCACAAAGGTCGACACGGTCCCATCTTTTAGTATGTTATATAGCTTGTCGAGACGGACATTTGGATATGTGTCTCTCCGCACACGGTCGCACGGTTCCTAACCCTAGGGTTAGCCTTTAAAGTGCGATAGCTCCTCCCACAAAGGTCGACACGGTCCCATCTTTTAGTATGTTATATAGCTTGTCGAGACGGACATTTGGATATGTGTCTCTCCGCACACGGTCGCACGGTTCCTAACCCTAGGGTTAGCCTTTAAAGTGCGATAGCTCCTCCCACAAAGGTCGACACGGTCCCATCTTTTAGTATGTTATATAGCTTGTCGAGACGGACATTTGGATATGTGTCTCTCCGCACACGGTCGCACGGTTCCTAACCCTAGGGTTAGCCTTTAAAGTGCGATAGCTCCTCCCACAAAGGTCGACACGGTCCCATCTTTTAGTATGTTATATAGCTTGTCGAGACGGACATTTGGATATGTGTCTCTCCGCACACGGTCGCACGGTTCCTAACCCTAGGGTTAGCCTTTAAAGTGCGATAGCTCCTCCCACAAAGGTCGACACGGTCCCATCTTTTAGTATGTTATATAGCTTGTCGAGACGGACATTTGGATATGTGTCTCTCCGCACACGGTCGCACGGTTCCTAACCCTAGGGTTAGCCTTTAAAGTGCGATAGCTCCTCCCACAAAGGTCGACACGGTCCCATCTTTTAGTATGTTATATAGCTTGTCGAGACGGACATTTGGATATGTGTCTCTCCGCACACGGTCGCACGGTTCCTAACCCTAGGGTTAGCCTTTAAAGTGCGATAGCTCCTCCCACAAAGGTCGACACGGTCCCATCTTTTAGTATGTTATATAGCTTGTCGAGACGGACATTTGGATATGTGTCTCTCCGCACACGGTCGCACGGTTCCTAACCCTAGGGTTAGCCTTTAAAGTGCGATAGCTCCTCCCACAAAGGTCGACACGGTCCCATCTTTTAGTATGTTATATAGCTTGTCGAGACGGACATTTGGATATGTGTCTCTCCGCACACGGTCGCACGGTTCCTAACCCTAGGGTTAGCCTTTAAAGTGCGATAGCTCCTCCCACAAAGGTCGACACGGTCCCATCTTTTAGTATGTTATATAGCTTGTCGAGACGGACATTTGGATATGTGTCTCTCCGCACACGGTCGCACGGTTCCTAACCCTAGGGTTAGCCTTTAAAGTGCGATAGCTCCTCCCACAAAGGTCGACACGGTCCCATCTTTTAGTATGTTATATAGCTTGTCGAGACGGACATTTGGATATGTGTCTCTCCGCACACGGTCGCACGGTTCCTAACCCTAGGGTTAGCCTTTAAAGTGCGATAGCTCCTCCCACAAAGGTCGACACGGTCCCATCTTTTAGTATGTTATATAGCTTGTCGAGACGGACATTTGGATATGTGTCTCTCCGCACACGGTCGCACGGTTCCTAACCCTAGGGTTAGCCTTTAAAGTGCGATAGCTCCTCCCACAAAGGTCGACACGGTCCCATCTTTTAGTATGTTATATAGCTTGTCGAGACGGACATTTGGATATGTGTCTCTCCGCACACGGTCGCACGGTTCCTAACCCTAGGGTTAGCCTTTAAAGTGCGATAGCTCCTCCCACAAAGGTCGACACGGTCCCATCTTTTAGTATGTTATATAGCTTGTCGAGACGGACATTTGGATATGTGTCTCTCCGCACACGGTCGCACGGTTCCTAACCCTAGGGTTAGCCTTTAAAGTGCGATAGCTCCTCCCACAAAGGTCGACACGGTCCCATCTTTTAGTATGTTATATAGCTTGTCGAGACGGACATTTGGATATGTGTCTCTCCGCACACGGTCGCACGGTTCCTAACCCTAGGGTTAGCCTTTAAAGTGCGATAGCTCCTCCCACAAAGGTCGACACGGTCCCATCTTTTAGTATGTTATATAGCTTGTCGAGACGGACATTTGGATATGTGTCTCTCCGCACACGGTCGCACGGTTCCTAACCCTAGGGTTAGCCTTTAAAGTGCGATAGCTCCTCCCACAAAGGTCGACACGGTCCCATCTTTTAGTATGTTATATAGCTTGTCGAGACGGACATTTGGATATGTGTCTCTCCGCACACGGTCGCACGGTTCCTAACCCTAGGGTTAGCCTTTAAAGTGCGATAGCTCCTCCCACAAAGGTCGACACGGTCCCATCTTTTAGTATGTTATATAGCTTGTCGAGACGGACATTTGGATATGTGTCTCTCCGCACACGGTCGCACGGTTCCTAACCCTAGGGTTAGCCTTTAAAGTGCGATAGCTCCTCCCACAAAGGTCGACACGGTCCCATCTTTTAGTATGTTATATAGCTTGTCGAGACGGACATTTGGATATGTGTCTCTCCGCACACGGTCGCACGGTTCCTAACCCTAGGGTTAGCCTTTAAAGTGCGATAGCTCCTCCCACAAAGGTCGACACGGTCCCATCTTTTAGTATGTTATATAGCTTGTCGAGACGGACATTTGGATATGTGTCTCTCCGCACACGGTCGCACGGTTCCTAACCCTAGGGTTAGCCTTTAAAGTGCGATAGCTCCTCCCACAAAGGTCGACACGGTCCCATCTTTTAGTATGTTATATAGCTTGTCGAGACGGACATTTGGATATGTGTCTCTCCGCACACGGTCGCACGGTTCCTAACCCTAGGGTTAGCCTTTAAAGTGCGATAGCTCCTCCCACAAAGGTCGACACGGTCCCATCTTTTAGTATGTTATATAGCTTGTCGAGACGGACATTTGGATATGTGTCTCTCCGCACACGGTCGCACGGTTCCTAACCCTAGGGTTAGCCTTTAAAGTGCGATAGCTCCTCCCACAAAGGTCGACACGGTCCCATCTTTTAGTATGTTATATAGCTTGTCGAGACGGACATTTGGATATGTGTCTCTCCGCACACGGTCGCACGGTTCCTAACCCTAGGGTTAGCCTTTAAAGTGCGATAGCTCCTCCCACAAAGGTCGACACGGTCCCATCTTTTAGTATGTTATATAGCTTGTCGAGACGGACATTTGGATATGTGTCTCTCCGCACACGGTCGCACGGTTCCTAACCCTAGGGTTAGCCTTTAAAGTGCGATAGCTCCTCCCACAAAGGTCGACACGGTCCCATCTTTTAGTATGTTATATAGCTTGTCGAGACGGACATTTGGATATGTGTCTCTCCGCACACGGTCGCACGGTTCCTAACCCTAGGGTTAGCCTTTAAAGTGCGATAGCTCCTCCCACAAAGGTCGACACGGTCCCATCTTTTAGTATGTTATATAGCTTGTCGAGACGGACATTTGGATATGTGTCTCTCCGCACACGGTCGCACGGTTCCTAACCCTAGGGTTAGCCTTTAAAGTGCGATAGCTCCTCCCACAAAGGTCGACACGGTCCCATCTTTTAGTATGTTATATAGCTTGTCGAGACGGACATTTGGATATGTGTCTCTCCGCACACGGTCGCACGGTTCCTAACCCTAGGGTTAGCCTTTAAAGTGCGATAGCTCCTCCCACAAAGGTCGACACGGTCCCATCTTTTAGTATGTTATATAGCTTGTCGAGACGGACATTTGGATATGTGTCTCTCCGCACACGGTCGCACGGTTCCTAACCCTAGGGTTAGCCTTTAAAGTGCGATAGCTCCTCCCACAAAGGTCGACACGGTCCCATCTTTTAGTATGTTATATAGCTTGTCGAGACGGACATTTGGATATGTGTCTCTCCGCACACGGTCGCACGGTTCCTAACCCTAGGGTTAGCCTTTAAAGTGCGATAGCTCCTCCCACAAAGGTCGACACGGTCCCATCTTTTAGTATGTTATATAGCTTGTCGAGACGGACATTTGGATATGTGTCTCTCCGCACACGGTCGCACGGTTCCTAACCCTAGGGTTAGCCTTTAAAGTGCGATAGCTCCTCCCACAAAGGTCGACACGGTCCCATCTTTTAGTATGTTATATAGCTTGTCGAGACGGACATTTGGATATGTGTCTCTCCGCACACGGTCGCACGGTTCCTAACCCTAGGGTTAGCCTTTAAAGTGCGATAGCTCCTCCCACAAAGGTCGACACGGTCCCATCTTTTAGTATGTTATATAGCTTGTCGAGACGGACATTTGGATATGTGTCTCTCCGCACACGGTCGCACGGTTCCTAACCCTAGGGTTAGCCTTTAAAGTGCGATAGCTCCTCCCACAAAGGTCGACACGGTCCCATCTTTTAGTATGTTATATAGCTTGTCGAGACGGACATTTGGATATGTGTCTCTCCGCACACGGTCGCACGGTTCCTAACCCTAGGGTTAGCCTTTAAAGTGCGATAGCTCCTCCCACAAAGGTCGACACGGTCCCATCTTTTAGTATGTTATATAGCTTGTCGAGACGGACATTTGGATATGTGTCTCTCCGCACACGGTCGCACGGTTCCTAACCCTAGGGTTAGCCTTTAAAGTGCGATAGCTCCTCCCACAAAGGTCGACACGGTCCCATCTTTTAGTATGTTATATAGCTTGTCGAGACGGACATTTGGATATGTGTCTCTCCGCACACGGTCGCACGGTTCCTAACCCTAGGGTTAGCCTTTAAAGTGCGATAGCTCCTCCCACAAAGGTCGACACGGTCCCATCTTTTAGTATGTTATATAGCTTGTCGAGACGGACATTTGGATATGTGTCTCTCCGCACACGGTCGCACGGTTCCTAACCCTAGGGTTAGCCTTTAAAGTGCGATAGCTCCTCCCACAAAGGTCGACACGGTCCCATCTTTTAGTATGTTATATAGCTTGTCGAGACGGACATTTGGATATGTGTCTCTCCGCACACGGTCGCACGGTTCCTAACCCTAGGGTTAGCCTTTAAAGTGCGATAGCTCCTCCCACAAAGGTCGACACGGTCCCATCTTTTAGTATGTTATATAGCTTGTCGAGACGGACATTTGGATATGTGTCTCTCCGCACACGGTCGCACGGTTCCTAACCCTAGGGTTAGCCTTTAAAGTGCGATAGCTCCTCCCACAAAGGTCGACACGGTCCCATCTTTTAGTATGTTATATAGCTTGTCGAGACGGACATTTGGATATGTGTCTCTCCGCACACGGTCGCACGGTTCCTAACCCTAGGGTTAGCCTTTAAAGTGCGATAGCTCCTCCCACAAAGGTCGACACGGTCCCATCTTTTAGTATGTTATATAGCTTGTCGAGACGGACATTTGGATATGTGTCTCTCCGCACACGGTCGCACGGTTCCTAACCCTAGGGTTAGCCTTTAAAGTGCGATAGCTCCTCCCACAAAGGTCGACACGGTCCCATCTTTTAGTATGTTATATAGCTTGTCGAGACGGACATTTGGATATGTGTCTCTCCGCACACGGTCGCACGGTTCCTAACCCTAGGGTTAGCCTTTAAAGTGCGATAGCTCCTCCCACAAAGGTCGACACGGTCCCATCTTTTAGTATGTTATATAGCTTGTCGAGACGGACATTTGGATATGTGTCTCTCCGCACACGGTCGCACGGTTCCTAACCCTAGGGTTAGCCTTTAAAGTGCGATAGCTCCTCCCACAAAGGTCGACACGGTCCCATCTTTTAGTATGTTATATAGCTTGTCGAGACGGACATTTGGATATGTGTCTCTCCGCACACGGTCGCACGGTTCCTAACCCTAGGGTTAGCCTTTAAAGTGCGATAGCTCCTCCCACAAAGGTCGACACGGTCCCATCTTTTAGTATGTTATATAGCTTGTCGAGACGGACATTTGGATATGTGTCTCTCCGCACACGGTCGCACGGTTCCTAACCCTAGGGTTAGCCTTTAAAGTGCGATAGCTCCTCCCACAAAGGTCGACACGGTCCCATCTTTTAGTATGTTATATAGCTTGTCGAGACGGACATTTGGATATGTGTCTCTCCGCACACGGTCGCACGGTTCCTAACCCTAGGGTTAGCCTTTAAAGTGCGATAGCTCCTCCCACAAAGGTCGACACGGTCCCATCTTTTAGTATGTTATATAGCTTGTCGAGACGGACATTTGGATATGTGTCTCTCCGCACACGGTCGCACGGTTCCTAACCCTAGGGTTAGCCTTTAAAGTGCGATAGCTCCTCCCACAAAGGTCGACACGGTCCCATCTTTTAGTATGTTATATAGCTTGTCGAGACGGACATTTGGATATGTGTCTCTCCGCACACGGTCGCACGGTTCCTAACCCTAGGGTTAGCCTTTAAAGTGCGATAGCTCCTCCCACAAAGGTCGACACGGTCCCATCTTTTAGTATGTTATATAGCTTGTCGAGACGGACATTTGGATATGTGTCTCTCCGCACACGGTCGCACGGTTCCTAACCCTAGGGTTAGCCTTTAAAGTGCGATAGCTCCTCCCACAAAGGTCGACACGGTCCCATCTTTTAGTATGTTATATAGCTTGTCGAGACGGACATTTGGATATGTGTCTCTCCGCACACGGTCGCACGGTTCCTAACCCTAGGGTTAGCCTTTAAAGTGCGATAGCTCCTCCCACAAAGGTCGACACGGTCCCATCTTTTAGTATGTTATATAGCTTGTCGAGACGGACATTTGGATATGTGTCTCTCCGCACACGGTCGCACGGTTCCTAACCCTAGGGTTAGCCTTTAAAGTGCGATAGCTCCTCCCACAAAGGTCGACACGGTCCCATCTTTTAGTATGTTATATAGCTTGTCGAGACGGACATTTGGATATGTGTCTCTCCGCACACGGTCGCACGGTTCCTAACCCTAGGGTTAGCCTTTAAAGTGCGATAGCTCCTCCCACAAAGGTCGACACGGTCCCATCTTTTAGTATGTTATATAGCTTGTCGAGACGGACATTTGGATATGTGTCTCTCCGCACACGGTCGCACGGTTCCTAACCCTAGGGTTAGCCTTTAAAGTGCGATAGCTCCTCCCACAAAGGTCGACACGGTCCCATCTTTTAGTATGTTATATAGCTTGTCGAGACGGACATTTGGATATGTGTCTCTCCGCACACGGTCGCACGGTTCCTAACCCTAGGGTTAGCCTTTAAAGTGCGATAGCTCCTCCCACAAAGGTCGACACGGTCCCATCTTTTAGTATGTTATATAGCTTGTCGAGACGGACATTTGGATATGTGTCTCTCCGCACACGGTCGCACGGTTCCTAACCCTAGGGTTAGCCTTTAAAGTGCGATAGCTCCTCCCACAAAGGTCGACACGGTCCCATCTTTTAGTATGTTATATAGCTTGTCGAGACGGACATTTGGATATGTGTCTCTCCGCACACGGTCGCACGGTTCCTAACCCTAGGGTTAGCCTTTAAAGTGCGATAGCTCCTCCCACAAAGGTCGACACGGTCCCATCTTTTAGTATGTTATATAGCTTGTCGAGACGGACATTTGGATATGTGTCTCTCCGCACACGGTCGCACGGTTCCTAACCCTAGGGTTAGCCTTTAAAGTGCGATAGCTCCTCCCACAAAGGTCGACACGGTCCCATCTTTTAGTATGTTATATAGCTTGTCGAGACGGACATTTGGATATGTGTCTCTCCGCACACGGTCGCACGGTTCCTAACCCTAGGGTTAGCCTTTAAAGTGCGATAGCTCCTCCCACAAAGGTCGACACGGTCCCATCTTTTAGTATGTTATATAGCTTGTCGAGACGGACATTTGGATATGTGTCTCTCCGCACACGGTCGCACGGTTCCTAACCCTAGGGTTAGCCTTTAAAGTGCGATAGCTCCTCCCACAAAGGTCGACACGGTCCCATCTTTTAGTATGTTATATAGCTTGTCGAGACGGACATTTGGATATGTGTCTCTCCGCACACGGTCGCACGGTTCCTAACCCTAGGGTTAGCCTTTAAAGTGCGATAGCTCCTCCCACAAAGGTCGACACGGTCCCATCTTTTAGTATGTTATATAGCTTGTCGAGACGGACATTTGGATATGTGTCTCTCCGCACACGGTCGCACGGTTCCTAACCCTAGGGTTAGCCTTTAAAGTGCGATAGCTCCTCCCACAAAGGTCGACACGGTCCCATCTTTTAGTATGTTATATAGCTTGTCGAGACGGACATTTGGATATGTGTCTCTCCGCACACGGTCGCACGGTTCCTAACCCTAGGGTTAGCCTTTAAAGTGCGATAGCTCCTCCCACAAAGGTCGACACGGTCCCATCTTTTAGTATGTTATATAGCTTGTCGAGACGGACATTTGGATATGTGTCTCTCCGCACACGGTCGCACGGTTCCTAACCCTAGGGTTAGCCTTTAAAGTGCGATAGCTCCTCCCACAAAGGTCGACACGGTCCCATCTTTTAGTATGTTATATAGCTTGTCGAGACGGACATTTGGATATGTGTCTCTCCGCACACGGTCGCACGGTTCCTAACCCTAGGGTTAGCCTTTAAAGTGCGATAGCTCCTCCCACAAAGGTCGACACGGTCCCATCTTTTAGTATGTTATATAGCTTGTCGAGACGGACATTTGGATATGTGTCTCTCCGCACACGGTCGCACGGTTCCTAACCCTAGGGTTAGCCTTTAAAGTGCGATAGCTCCTCCCACAAAGGTCGACACGGTCCCATCTTTTAGTATGTTATATAGCTTGTCGAGACGGACATTTGGATATGTGTCTCTCCGCACACGGTCGCACGGTTCCTAACCCTAGGGTTAGCCTTTAAAGTGCGATAGCTCCTCCCACAAAGGTCGACACGGTCCCATCTTTTAGTATGTTATATAGCTTGTCGAGACGGACATTTGGATATGTGTCTCTCCGCACACGGTCGCACGGTTCCTAACCCTAGGGTTAGCCTTTAAAGTGCGATAGCTCCTCCCACAAAGGTCGACACGGTCCCATCTTTTAGTATGTTATATAGCTTGTCGAGACGGACATTTGGATATGTGTCTCTCCGCACACGGTCGCACGGTTCCTAACCCTAGGGTTAGCCTTTAAAGTGCGATAGCTCCTCCCACAAAGGTCGACACGGTCCCATCTTTTAGTATGTTATATAGCTTGTCGAGACGGACATTTGGATATGTGTCTCTCCGCACACGGTCGCACGGTTCCTAACCCTAGGGTTAGCCTTTAAAGTGCGATAGCTCCTCCCACAAAGGTCGACACGGTCCCATCTTTTAGTATGTTATATAGCTTGTCGAGACGGACATTTGGATATGTGTCTCTCCGCACACGGTCGCACGGTTCCTAACCCTAGGGTTAGCCTTTAAAGTGCGATAGCTCCTCCCACAAAGGTCAGAAATAAAAGTTAGTCACGTCCACGCGTAGCCATCGATAAGACGAACGCGATGATATGTGGCTCGCTTCTGGTACTCAATTTTAAGTTTAGCATTTCAACCAAAAACACATTCTTAGTGTCAAAACACTTCCGGGTTCGCTTTGCGCCCCCTTCTGGACATTTTAGACAAAACTCTCAAGAGGGAAAAAGATTCGCAGTGGCCTACTTAGTACGTAGGCAAAAGTTTTTTTTTTTTTGAATTTTTTTGTGCAATTTCAATGGCAGACAAATGGTGGCGCTGTTGCCGCTAGGAAGCTCAGAAATCAATGAGGACAACAGATTCCGAATCGGGTCGCCATTACGGAATTTTTGATGTCTCATACTTGTGTTTTGGACTCTCAGAGGCTCCTGAGTCTTATCGGTAGAACCCCCATTACCTAACCCTAAATCTTGAAAATAACACAAGTGTCAAAACACTTCCGGGTTCGCTGTTGCGCCCCCTTCTGGACATTTTAGACAAAACTCTCAAGAGGGAAAAAGATTCGCAGTGGCCTACTTAGTACGTAGGCAAAGGTTTTTTTTTTTTTGAATTTTTTTGTGCAATTTTAATGGCAGACAAATGGTGGCGCTGTTGCCGCTAGGAAGCTCAGAAATCAATGAGGACAACAGATTCCGAATCGGGTCGCCATTACGGAATTTTAGATGTCTCATACTTGTGTCCTGGACGTTCAGAGGCTCCTGGGTCTTATCGGTAAGATTACCGGTAATCTTGCGAACCCCCATTGCCTAACCCTAACCCTAACCCTAACCCTTTAAAGTGCGATAGCTCCTCCCACAAAGGTCGACACGGTCCCATCTTTTAGTATGTTATATAGCTTGTCGAGACGGACATTTGGATATGTGTCTCTCCGCACACGGTCGCACGGTTCCTAACCCTAGGGTTAGCCTTTAAAGTGCGATAGCTCCTCCCACAAAGGTCGACACGGTCCCATCTTTTAGTATGTTATATAGCTTGTCGAGACGGACATTTGGATATGTGTCTCTCCGCACACGGTCGCACGGTTCCTAACCCTAGGGTTAGCCTTTAAAGTGCGATAGCTCCTCCCACAAAGGTCGACACGGTCCCATCTTTTAGTATGTTATATAGCTTGTCGAGACGGACATTTGGATATGTGTCTCTCCGCACACGGTCGCACGGTTCCTAACCCTAGGGTTAGCCTTTAAAGTGCGATAGCTCCTCCCACAAAGGTCAGAAATAAAAGTTAGTCACGTCCACGCGTAGCCATCGATAAGACGAACGCGATGATATGTGGCTCGCTTCTGGTACTCAATTTTAAGTTTAGCATTTCAACCAAAAACACATTCTTAGTGTCAAAACACTTCCGGGTTCGCTTTGCGCCCCCTTCTGGACATTTTAGACAAAACTCTCAAGAGGGAAAAAGATTCGCAGTGGCCTACTTAGTACGTAGGCAAAAGTTTTTTTTTTTTTGAATTTTTTTGTGCAATTTCAATGGCAGACAAATGGTGGCGCTGTTGCCGCTAGGAAGCTCAGAAATCAATGAGGACAACAGATTCCGAATCGGGTCGCCATTACGGAATTTTAGATGTCTCATACTTGTGTCCTGGACGTTTAGAGGCTCCTGGGTCTTATCGGTAAGATTACCGGTAATCTTGCGAACCCCCATTGCCTAACCCTAACCCTAACCCTAACCCTTTAAAGTGCGATAGCTCCTCCCACAAAGGTCGACACGGTCCCATCTTTTAGTATGTTATATAGCTTGTCGAGACGGACATTTGGATATGTGTCTCTCCGCACACGGTCGCACGGTTCCTAACCCTAGGGTTAGCCTTTAAAGTGCGATAGCTCCTCCCACAAAGGTCGACACGGTCCCATCTTTTAGTATGTTATATAGCTTGTCGAGACGGACATTTGGATATGTGTCTCTCCGCACACGGTCGCACGGTTCCTAACCCTAGGGTTAGCCTTTAAAGTGCGATAGCTCCTCCCACAAAGGTCGACACGGTCCCATCTTTTAGTATGTTATATAGCTTGTCGAGACGGACATTTGGATATGTGTCTCTCCGCACACGGTCGCACGGTTCCTAACCCTAGGGTTAGCCTTTAAAGTGCGATAGCTCCTCCCACAAAGGTCAGAAATAAAAGTTAGTCACGTCCACGCGTAGCCATCGATAAGACGAACGCGATGATATGTGGCTCGCTTCTGGTACTCAATTTTAAGTTTAGCATTTCAACCAAAAACACATTCTTAGTGTCAAAACACTTCCGGGTTCGCTTTGCGCCCCCTTCTGGACATTTTAGACAAAACTCTCAAGAGGGAAAAAGATTCGCAGTGGCCTACTTAGTACGTAGGCAAAAGTTTTTTTTTTTTTTAATTTTTTTGTGCAATTTCAATGGCAGACAAATGGTGGCGCTGTTGCCGCTAGGAAGCTCAGAAATCAATGAGGACAACAGATTCCGAATCGGGTCGCCATTACGGAATTTTTGATGTCTCATACTTGTGTTTTGGACTCTCAGAGGCTCCTGAGTCTTATCGGTAGAACCCCCATTACCTAACCCTAAATCTTGAAAATAACACAAGTGTCAAAACACTTCCGGGTTCGCTGTTGCGCCCCCTTCTGGACATTTTAGACAAAACTCTCAAGAGGGAAAAAGATTCGCAGTGGCCTACTTAGTACGTAGGCAAAGGTTTTTTTTTTTTTGAATTTTTTTGTGCAATTTTAATGGCAGACAAATGGTGGCGCTGTTGCCGCTAGGAAGCTCAGAAATCAATGAGGACAACAGATTCCGAATCGGGTCGCCATTACGGAATTTTAGATGTCTCATACTTGTGTCCTGGACGTTCAGAGGCTCCTGGGTCTTATCGGTAAGATTACCGGTAATCTTGCGAACCCCCATTGCCTAACCCTAACCCTAACCCTAACCCTTTAAAGTGCGATAGCTCCTCCCACAAAGGTCGACACGGTCCCATCTTTTAGTATGTTATATAGCTTGTCGAGACGGACATTTGGATATGTGTCTCTCCGCACACGGTCGCACGGTTCCTAACCCTAGGGTTAGCCTTTAAAGTGCGATAGCTCCTCCCACAAAGGTCGACACGGTCCCATCTTTTAGTATGTTATATAGCTTGTCGAGACGGACATTTGGATATGTGTCTCTCCGCACACGGTCGCACGGTTCCTAACCCTAGGGTTAGCCTTTAAAGTGCGATAGCTCCTCCCACAAAGGTCGACACGGTCCCATCTTTTAGTATGTTATATAGCTTGTCGAGACGGACATTTGGATATGTGTCTCTCCGCACACGGTCGCACGGTTCCTAACCCTAGGGTTAGCCTTTAAAGTGCGATAGCTCCTCCCACAAAGGTCAGAAATAAAAGTTAGTCACGTCCACGCGTAGCCATCGATAAGACGAACGCGATGATATGTGGCTCGCTTCTGGTACTCAATTTTAAGTTTAGCATTTCAACCAAAAACACATTCTTAGTGTCAAAACACTTCCGGGTTCGCTTTGCGCCCCCTTCTGGACATTTTAGACAAAACTCTCAAGAGGGAAAAAGATTCGCAGTGGCCTACTTAGTACGTAGGCAAAAGTTTTTTTTTTTTTGAATTTTTTTGTGCAATTTCAATGGCAGACAAATGGTGGCGCTGTTGCCGCTAGGAAGCTCAGAAATCAATGAGGACAACAGATTCCGAATCGGGTCGCCATTACGGAATTTTTGATGTCTCATACTTGTGTTTTGGACTCTCAGAGGCTCCTGAGTCTTATCGGTAGAACCCCCATTACCTAACCCTAAATCTTGAAAATAACACAAGTGTCAAAACACTTCCGGGTTCGCTGTTGCGCCCCCTTCTGGACATTTTAGACAAAACTCTCAAGAGGGAAAAAGATTCGCAGTGGCCTACTTAGTACGTAGGCAAAAGTTTTTTTTTTTTTGAATTTTTTTGTGCAATTTTAATGGCAGACAAATGGTGGCGCTGTTGCCGCTAGGAAGCTCAGAAATCAATGAGGACAACAGATTCCGAATCGGGTCGCCATTACGGAATTTTAGATGTCTCATACTTGTGTCCTGGACGTTCAGAGGCTCCTGGGTCTTATCGGTAAGATTACCGGTAATCTTGCGAACCCCCATTGCCTAACCCTAACCCTAACCCTAACCCTTTAAAGTGCGATAGCTCCTCCCACAAAGGTCGACACGGTCCCATCTTTTAGTATGTTATATAGCTTGTCGAGACGGACATTTGGATATGTGTCTCTCCGCACACGGTCGCACGGTTCCTAACCCTAGGGTTAGCCTTTAAAGTGCGATAGCTCCTCCCACAAAGGTCGACACGGTCCCATCTTTTAGTATGTTATATAGCTTGTCGAGACGGACATTTGGATATGTGTCTCTCCGCACACGGTCGCACGGTTCCTAACCCTAGGGTTAGCCTTTAAAGTGCGATAGCTCCTCCCACAAAGGTCGACACGGTCCCATCTTTTAGTATGTTATATAGCTTGTCGAGACGGACATTTGGATATGTGTCTCTCCGCACACGGTCGCACGGTTCCTAACCCTAGGGTTAGCCTTTAAAGTGCGATAGCTCCTCCCACAAAGGTCGACACGGTCCCATCTTTTAGTATGTTATATAGCTTGTCGAGACGGACATTTGGATATGTGTCTCTCCGCACACGGTCGCGCACACGGTCGCACGGTTCCTAACCCTAGGGTTAGCCTTTAAAGTGCGATAGCTCCTCCCACAAAGGTCAGAAATAAAAGTTAGTCACGTCCACGCGTAGCCATCGATAAGACGAACGCGATGATATGTGGCTCGCTTCTGGTACTCAATTTTAAGTTTAGCATTTCAACCAAAAACACATTCTTAGTGTCAAAACACTTCCGGGTTCGCTTTGCGCCCCCTTCTGGACATTTTAGACAAAACTCTCAAGAGGGAAAAAGATTCGCAGTGGCCTACTTAGTACGTAGGCAAAAGTTTTTTTTTTTTTGAATTTTTTTGTGCAATTTCAATGGCAGACAAATGGTGGCGCTGTTGCCGCTAGGAAGCTCAGAAATCAATGAGGACAACAGATTCCGAATCGGGTCGCCATTACGGAATTTTTGATGTCTCATACTTGTGTTTTGGACTCTCAGAGGCTCCTGAGTCTTATCGGTAGAACCCCCATTACCTAACCCTAAATCTTGAAAATAACACAAGTGTCAAAACACTTCCGGGTTCGCTGTTGCGCCCCCTTCTGGACATTTTAGACAAAACTCTCAAGAGGGAAAAAGATTCGCAGTGGCCTACTTAGTACGTAGGCAAAGGTTTTTTTTTTTTTGAATTTTTTTGTGCAATTTTAATGGCAGACAAATGGTGGCGCTGTTGCCGCTAGGAAGCTCAGAAATCAATGAGGACAACAGATTCCGAATCGGGTCGCCATTACGGAATTTTAGATGTCTCATACTTGTGTCCTGGACGTTCAGAGGCTCCTGGGTCTTATCGGTAAGATTACCGGTAATCTTGCGAACCCCCATTGCCTAACCCTAACCCTAACCCTAACCCTTTAAAGTGCGATAGCTCCTCCCACAAAGGTCGACACGGTCCCATCTTTTAGTATGTTATATAGCTTGTCGAGACGGACATTTGGATATGTGTCTCTCCGCACACGGTCGCACGGTTCCTAACCCTAGGGTTAGCCTTTAAAGTGCGATAGCTCCTCCCACAAAGGTCGACACGGTCCCATCTTTTAGTATGTTATATAGCTTGTCGAGACGGACATTTGGATATGTGTCTCTCCGCACACGGTCGCACGGTTCCTAACCCTAGGGTTAGCCTTTAAAGTGCGATAGCTCCTCCCACAAAGGTCGACACGGTCCCATCTTTTAGTATGTTATATAGCTTGTCGAGACGGACATTTGGATATGTGTCTCTCCGCACACGGTCGCACGGTTCCTAACCCTAGGGTTAGCCTTTAAAGTGCGATAGCTCCTCCCACAAAGGTCAGAAATAAAAGTTAGTCACGTCCACGCGTAGCCATCGATAAGACGAACGCGATGATATGTGGCTCGCTTCTGGTACTCAATTTTAAGTTTAGCATTTCAACCAAAAACACATTCTTAGTGTCAAAACACTTCCGGGTTCGCTTTGCGCCCCCTTCTGGACATTTTAGACAAAACTCTCAAGAGGGAAAAAGATTCGCAGTGGCCTACTTAGTACGTAGGCAAAAGTTTTTTTTTTTTTGAATTTTTTTGTGCAATTTCAATGGCAGACAAATGGTGGCGCTGTTGCCGCTAGGAAGCTCAGAAATCAATGAGGACAACAGATTCCGAATCGGGTCGCCATTACGGAATTTTTGATGTCTCATACTTGTGTTTTGGACTCTCAGAGGCTCCTGAGTCTTATCGGTAGAACCCCCATTACCTAACCCTAAATCTTGAAAATAACACAAGTGTCAAAACACTTCCGGGTTCGCTGTTGCGCCCCCTTCTGGACATTTTAGACAAAACTCTCAAGAGGGAAAAAGATTCGCAGTGGCCTACTTAGTACGTAGGCAAAGGTTTTTTTTTTTTTGAATTTTTTTGTGCAATTTTAATGGCAGACAAATGGTGGCGCTGTTGCCGCTAGGAAGCTCAGAAATCAATGAGGACAACAGATTCCGAATCGGGTCGCCATTACGGAATTTTAGATGTCTCATACTTGTGTCCTGGACGTTCAGAGGCTCCTGGGTCTTATCGGTAAGATTACCGGTAATCTTGCGAACCCCCATTGCCTAACCCTAACCCTAACCCTAACCCTTTAAAGTGCGATAGCTCCTCCCACAAAGGTCGACACGGTCCCATCTTTTAGTATGTTATATAGCTTGTCGAGACGGACATTTGGATATGTGTCTCTCCGCACACGGTCGCACGGTTCCTAACCCTAGGGTTAGCCTTTAAAGTGCGATAGCTCCTCCCACAAAGGTCGACACGGTCCCATCTTTTAGTATGTTATATAGCTTGTCGAGACGGACATTTGGATATGTGTCTCTCCGCACACGGTCGCACGGTTCCTAACCCTAGGGTTAGCCTTTAAAGTGCGATAGCTCCTCCCACAAAGGTCGACACGGTCCCATCTTTTAGTATGTTATATAGCTTGTCGAGACGGACATTTGGATATGTGTCTCTCCGCACACGGTCGCACGGTTCCTAACCCTAGGGTTAGCCTTTAAAGTGCGATAGCTCCTCCCACAAAGGTCAGAAATAAAAGTTAGTCACGTCCACGCGTAGCCATCGATAAGACGAACGCGATGATATGTGGCTCGCTTCTGGTACTCAATTTTAAGTTTAGCATTTCAACCAAAAACACATTCTTAGTGTCAAAACACTTCCGGGTTCGCTTTGCGCCCCCTTCTGGACATTTTAGACAAAACTCTCAAGAGGGAAAAAGATTCGCAGTGGCCTACTTAGTACGTAGGCAAAAGTTTTTTTTTTTTTGAATTTTTTTGTGCAATTTCAATGGCAGACAAATGGTGGCGCTGTTGCCGCTAGGAAGCTCAGAAATCAATGAGGACAACAGATTCCGAATCGGGTCGCCATTACGGAATTTTAGATGTCTCATACTTGTGTCCTGGACGTTCAGAGGCTCCTGGGTCTTATCGGTAAGATTACCGGTAATCTTGCGAACCCCCATTGCCTAACCCTAACCCTAACCCTAACCCTTTAAAGTGCGATAGCTCCTCCCACAAAGGTCGACACGGTCCCATCTTTTAGTATGTTATATAGCTTGTCGAGACGGACATTTGGATATGTGTCTCTCCGCACACGGTCGCACGGTTCCTAACCCTAGGGTTAGCCTTTAAAGTGCGATAGCTCCTCCCACAAAGGTCGACACGGTCCCATCTTTTAGTATGTTATATAGCTTGTCGAGACGGACATTTGGATATGTGTCTCTCCGCACACGGTCGCACGGTTCCTAACCCTAGGGTTAGCCTTTAAAGTGCGATAGCTCCTCCCACAAAGGTCGACACGGTCCCATCTTTTAGTATGTTATATAGCTTGTCGAGACGGACATTTGGATATGTGTCTCTCCGCACACGGTCGCACGGTTCCTAACCCTAGGGTTAGCCTTTAAAGTGCGATAGCTCCTCCCACAAAGGTCAGAAATAAAAGTTAGTCACGTCCACGCGTAGCCATCGATAAGACGAACGCGATGATATGTGGCTCGCTTCTGGTACTCAATTTTAAGTTTAGCATTTCAACCAAAAACACATTCTTAGTGTCAAAACACTTCCGGGTTCGCTTTGCGCCCCCTTCTGGACATTTTAGACAAAACTCTCAAGAGGGAAAAAGATTCGCAGTGGCCTACTTAGTACGTAGGCAAAAGTTTTTTTTTTTTTGAATTTTTTTGTGCAATTTCAATGGCAGACAAATGGTGGCGCTGTTGCCGCTAGGAAGCTCAGAAATCAATGAGGACAACAGATTCCGAATCGGGTCGCCATTACGGAATTTTAGATGTCTCATACTTGTGTCCTGGACGTTCAGAGGCTCCTGGGTCTTATCGGTAAGATTACCGGTAATCTTGCGAACCCCCATTGCCTAACCCTAACCCTAACCCTAACCCTAACCCTAACCCTAACCCTAACCCTAACCCCTAACCCTAACCCTAACCCTAACCCTAACCCTAACCCTAACCCTAACCCTAACCCTAACCCTAACCCTAAACCCTAACCCTAACCCTAACCCTAACCCTAACCCTAACCCTAACCCTAACCCTAACCCTAACCCTAACCCTAACCCTAACCCTAACCCTAACCCTAACCCTAACCCTAACCCTAACCCTAACCCTAACCCTAACCCTAACCCCTAACCCTAACCCTAACCCTAACCCTAACCCTAACCCTAACCCTAACCCTAACCCTAACCCTAACCCCTAACCCTAACCCTAACCCTAACCCTAACCCTAACCCTAACCCTAACCCTAACCCTAACCCTAACCCTAACCCTAACCCCTAACCCTAACCCTAACCCTAACCCTAACCCTAACCCTAACCCTAACCCTAACCCTAACCCTAACCTAACCCTAACCCTAACCCTAACCCTAACCCTAACCCTAACCCTGTGAAAGTGACATTTTGGCCCTGTTGTCCCAAACTGCCCCAGCACTTCCCACATTGCTCAAAGTGGCTAGCTTTCATCCCAACACAGTTTATAGGGCCATACGGTACATAGTTTTCAAGTTACAGACTAAGCTAAGCAAAAGTGAACCAGGCCTTTTTACTGTGAAAATGGCACTTTGGGACTGTGAAAGTGACATTTTGGCCCTGTTGTCCCAAACTGCCCCAGCACTTCCCACATTGCTCAAAGTGGCTAGCTTTCATCCCAACACAGTTTATAGGGCCATACGGTACATAGTTTTCAAGTTACAGACTAAGCTAAGCAAAAGTGAACCAGGCCTTTTTACTGTGAAAATGGCACTTTGGGACTGTGAAAGTGACATTTTGGCCCTGTTCGTTCCCTGTTGTCCCAAACTGCCCCAGCTCTTGCCACAATGCTCAAAGTGGCTAGCTTTCATCCCAACACAGTTTATAGGGCCATACGGTACATAGTTTTCAAGTTACAGACTAAGCTAAGCAAAAGTGAACCAGGCCTTTTTACTGTGAAAATGGCACTTTGGGACTGTGAAAGTGACATTTTGGCCCTGTTGTCCCAAACTGCCCCAGCACTTCCCACACTGCTCAAAGTGGCTAGCTTTCATCCCAACACAGTTTATAGGGCCATACGGTACATAGTTTTCAAGTTACAGACTAAGCTAAGCAAAAGTGAACCAGGCCTTTTTACTGTGAAAATGGCACTTTGGGACTGTGAAAGTGACATTTTGGCCCTGTTGTCCCAAACTGCCCCAGCACTTCCCACATTGCTCAAAGTGGCTAGCTTTCATCCCAACACAGTTTATAGGGCCATACGGTACATAGTTTTCAAGTTACAGACTAAGCTAAGCAAAAGTGAACCAGGCCTTTTTACTGTGAAAATGGCACTTTGGGACTGTGAAAGTGACATTTTGGCCCTGTTGTCCCAAACTGCCCCAGCACTTCCCACATTGCTCAAAGTGGCTAGCTTTCATCCCAACACAGTTTATAGGGCCATACGGTACATAGTTTTCAAGTTACAGACTAAGCTAAGCAAAAGTGAACCAGGCCTTTTTACTGTGAAAATGGCACTTTGGGACTGTGAAAGTGACATTTTGGCCCTGTTGTCCCAAACTGCCCCAGCACTTCCCACATTGCTCAAAGTGGCTAGCTTTCATCCCAACACAGTTTATAGGGCCATACGGTACATAGTTTTCAAGTTACAGACTAAGCTAAGCAAAAGTGAACCAGGCCTTTTTACTGTGAAAATGGCACTTTGGGACTGTGAAAGTGACATTTTGGCCCTGTTCGTTCCCTGTTGTCCCAAACTGCCCCAGCTCTTGCCACAATGCTCAAAGTGGCTAGCTTTCATCCCAACACAGTTTATAGGGCCATACGGTACATAGTTTTCAAGTTACAGACTAAGCTAAGCAAAAGTGAACCAGGCCTTTTTACTGTGAAAATGGCACTTTGGGACTGTGAAAGTGACATTTTGGCCCTGTTGTCCCAAACTGCCCCAGCACTTCCCACATTGCTCAAAGTGGCTAGCTTTCATCCCAACACAGTTTATAGGGCCATACGGTACATAGTTTTCAAGTTACAGACTAAGCTAAGCAAAAGTGAACCAGGCCTTTTTACTGTGAAAATGGCACTTTGGGACTGTGAAAGTGACATTTTGGCCCTGTTGTCCCAAACTGCCCCAGCACTTCCCACATTGCTCAAAGTGGCTAGCTTTCATCCCAACACAGTTTATAGGGCCATACGGTACATAGTTTTCAAGTTACAGACAAAGCTAAGCAAAATGAATCTTTTTTTTTTTACTGTGAAAACGGCACTTTGGGACTGTGAAAGTGACATTTTGGCCCTGTTGTCCCAAACTGCCCCAGCACTTCCCACATTGCTCAAAGTGGCTAGCTTTCATCCCAACACAGTTTATAGGGCCATACGGTACATAGTTTTCAAGTTACAGACTAAGCTAAGCAAAATGAATCTGTTTTTTTTTACTGTGAAAATGGCACTTTGGGACTGTGAAAGTGACATTTTGGCCCTGTTGTCCCAAACTGCCCCAGCACTTCCCACATTGCTCAAAGTGGCTAGCTTTCATCCCAACACAGTTTATAGGGCCATACGGTACATAGTTTTCAAGTTACAGACTAAGCTAAGCAAAAGTGAACCAGGCCTTTTTACTGTGAAAATGGCACTTTGGGACTGTGAAAGAGACATTTTGGCCCTGTTGTCCCAAACTGCCCCAGCACTTCCCACATTGCTCAAAGTGGCTAGCTTTCATCCCAACACAGTTTATAGGGCCATACGGTACATAGTTTTCAAGTTACAGACTAAGCTAAGCAAAATGAATCTGTTTTTTTTTTACTGTGAAAATGGCACTTTGGGACTGTGAAAGTGACATTTTGGCCCTGTTGTCCCAAACTGCCCCAGCACTTCCCACATTGCTCAAAGTGGCTAGCTTTCATCCCAACACAGTTTATAGGGCCATACGGTACATAGTTTTCAAGTTACAGACTAAGCTAAGCAAAAGTGAACCAGGCCTTTTTACTGTGAAAATGGCACTTTGGGACTGTGAAAGTGACATTTTGGCCCTGTTGTCCCAAACTGCCCCAGCACTTCCCACATTGCTCAAAGTGGCTAGCTTTCATCCCAACACAGTTTATAGGGCCATACGGTACATAGTTTTCAAGTTACAGACTAAGCTAAGCAAAAGTGAACCAGGCCTTTTTACTGTGAAAATGGCACTTTGGGACTGTGAAAGTGACATTTTGGCCCTGTTGTCCCAAACTGCCCCAGCACTTCCCACATTGCTCAAAGTGGCTAGCTTTCATCCCAACACAGTTTATAGGGCCATACGGTACATAGTTTTCAAGTTACAGACTAAGCTAAGCAAAATTAATCTTTTTTTTTTTACTGTGAAAACGGCACTTTGGGACTGTGAAAGTGACATTTTGGCCCTGTTGTCCCAAACTGCCCCAGCACTTCCCACATTGCTCAAAGTGGCTAGCTTTCATCCCAACACAGTTTATAGGGCCATACGGTACATAGTTTTCAAGTTACAGACTAAGCTAAGCAAAAGTGAACCAGGCCTTTTTACTGTGAAAATGGCACTTTGGGACTGTGAAAGTGACATTTTGGCCCTGTTGTCCCAAACTGCCCCAGCACTTCCCACATTGCTCAAAGTGGCTAGCTTTCATCCCAACACAGTTTATAGGGCCATACGGTACATAGTTTTCAAGTTACAGACTAAGCTAAGCAAAAGTGAACCAGGCCTTTTTACTGTGAAAATGGCACTTTGGGACTGTGAAAGTGACATTTTGGCCCTGTTGTCCCAAACTGCCCCAGCACTTCCCACATTGCTCAAAGTGGCTAGCTTTCATCCCAACACAGTTTATAGGGCCATACGGTACATAGTTTTCAAGTTACAGACTAAGCTAAGCAAAAGTGAACCAGGCCTTTTTACTGTGAAAATGGCACTTTGGGACTGTGAAAGTGACATTTTGGCCCTGTTGTTCCCTGTTGTCCCAAACTGCCCCAGCTCTTGCCACAATGCTCAAAGTGGCTAGCTTTCATCCCAACACAGTTTATAGGGCCATACGGTACATAGTTTTCAAGTTACAGACTAAGCTAAGCAAAAGTGAACCAGGCCTTTTTACTGTGAAAATGGCACTTTGGGACTGTGAAAGTGACATTTTGGCCCTGTTGTCCCAAACTGCCCCAGCACTTCCCACACTGCTCAAAGTGGCTAGCTTTCATCCCAACACAGTTTATAGGGCCATACGGTACATAGTTTTCAAGTTACAGACTAAGCTAAGCAAAAGTGAACCAGGCCTTTTTACTGTGAAAATGGCACTTTGGGACTGTGAAAGTGACATTTTGGCCCTGTTGTCCCAAACTGCCCAGCACTTCCCACATTGCTCAAAGTGGCTAGCTTTCATCCCAACACAGTTTATAGGGCCATACGGTACATAGTTTTCAAGTTACAGACTAAGCTAAGCAAAAGTGAACCAGGCCTTTTTACTGTGAAAATGGCACTTTGGGACTGTGAAAGTGACATTTTGGCCCTGTTGTCCCAAACTGCCCCAGCACTTCCCACATTGCTCAAAGTGGCTAGCTTTCATCCCAACACAGTTTATAGGGCCATACGGTACATAGTTTTCAAGTTACAGACTAAGCTAAGCAAAATGAATCTTTTTTTTTTTACTGTGAAAACGGCACTTTGGGACTGTGAAAGTGACATTTTGGCCCTGTTGTCCCAAACTGCCCCAGCACTTCCCACATTGCTCAAAGTGGCTAGCTTTCATCCCAACACAGTTTATAGGGCCATACGGTACATAGTTTTCAAGTTACAGACTAAGCTAAGCAAAAGTGAACCAGGCCTTTTTACTGTGAAAATGGCACTTTGGGACTGTGAAAGTGACATTTTGGCCCTGTTGTCCCAAACTGCCCCAGCACTTCCCACATTGCTCAAAGTGGCTAGCTTTCATCCCAACACAGTTTATAGGGCCATACGGTACATAGTTTTCAAGTTACAGACTAAGCTAAGCAAAAGTGAACCAGGCCTTTTTACTGTGAAAATGGCACTTTGGGACTGTGAAAGTGACATTTTGGCCCTGTTGTCCCAAACTGCCCCAGCACTTCCCACATTGCTCAAAGTGGCTAGCTTTCATCCCAACACAGTTTATAGGGCCATACGGTACATAGTTTTCAAGTTACAGACTAAGCTAAGCAAAAGTGAACCAGGCCTTTTTACTGTGAAAATGGCACTTTGGGACTGTGAAAGTGACATTTTGGCCCTGTTGTCCCAAACTGCCCCAGCACTTCCCACATTGCTCAAAGTGGCTAGCTTTCATCCCAACACAGTTTATAGGGCCATACGGTACATAGTTTTCAAGTTACAGACTAAGCTAAGCAAAAGTGAACCAGGCCTTTTTACTGTGAAAATGGCACTTTGGGACTGTGAAAGTGACATTTTGGCCCTGTTGTCCCAAACTGCCCCAGCACTTCCCACATTGCTCAAAGTGGCTAGCTTTCATCCCAACACAGTTTATAGGGCCATACGGTACATAGTTTTCAAGTTACAGACTAAGCTAAGCAAAAGTGAACCAGGCCTTTTTACTGTGAAAATGGCACTTTGGGACTGTGAAAGTGACATTTTGGCCCTGTTGTCCCAAACTGCCCCAGCACTTCCCACATTGCTCAAAGTGGCTAGCTTTCATCCCAACACAGTTTATAGGGCCATACGGTACATAGTTTTCAAGTTACAGACTAAGCTAAGCAAAAGTGAACCAGGCCTTTTTACTGTGAAAATGGCACTTTGGGACTGTGAAAGTGACATTTTGGCCCTGTTCGTTCCCTGTTGTCCCAAACTGCCCCAGCTCTTGCCACAATGCTCAAAGTGGCTAGCTTTCATCCCAACACAGTTTATAGGGCCATACGGTACATAGTTTTCAAGTTACAGACTAAGCTAAGCAAAAGTGAACCAGGCCTTTTTACTGTGAAAATGGCACTTTGGGACTGTGAAAGTGACATTTTGGCCCTGTTGTCCCAAACTGCCCCAGCACTTCCCACATTGCTCAAAGTGGCTAGCTTTCATCCCAACACAGTTTATAGGGCCATACGGTACATAGTTTTCAAGTTACAGACTAAGCTAAGCAAAAGTGAACCAGGCCTTTTTACTGTGAAAATGGCACTTTGGGACTGTGAAAGTGACATTTTGGCCCTGTTGTCCCAAACTGCCCCAGCACTTCCCACATTGCTCAAAGTGGCTAGCTTTCATCCCAACACAGTTTATAGGGCCATACGGTACATAGTTTTCAAGTTACAGACTAAGCTAAGCAAAAGTGAACCAGGCCTTTTTACTGTGAAAATGGCACTTTGGGACTGTGAAAGTGACATTTTGGCCCTGTTGTCCCAAACTGCCCCAGCACTTCCCACATTGCTCAAAGTGGCTAGCTTTCATCCCAACACAGTTTATAGGGCCATACGGTACATAGTTTTCAAGTTACAGACTAAGCTAAGCAAAAGTGAACCAGGCCTTTTTACTGTGAAAATGGCACTTTGGGACTGTGAAAGTGACATTTTGGCCCTGTTGTCCCAAACTGCCCCAGCACTTCCCACATTGCTCAAAGTGGCTAGCTTTCATCCCAACACAGTTTATAGGGCCATACGGTACATAGTTTTCAAGTTACAGACTAAGCTAAGCAAAAGTGAACCAGGCCTTTTTACTGTGAAAATGGCACTTTGGGACTGTGAAAGTGACATTTTGGCCCTGTTCGTTCCCTGTTGTCCCAAACTGCCCCAGCTCTTGCCACAATGCTCAAAGTGGCTAGCTTTCATCCCAACACAGTTTATAGGGCCATACGGTACATAGTTTTCAAGTTACAGACTAAGCTAAGCAAAAGTGAACCAGGCCTTTTTACTGTGAAAATGGCACTTTGGGACTGTGAAAGTGACATTTTGGCCCTGTTGTCCCAAACTGCCCCAGCACTTCCCACATTGCTCAAAGTGGCTAGCTTTCATCCCAACACAGTTTATAGGGCCATACGGTACATAGTTTTCAAGTTACAGACTAAGCTAAGCAAAAGTGAACCAGGCCTTTTTACTGTGAAAATGGCACTTTGGGACTGTGAAAGTGACATTTTGGCCCTGTTGTCCCAAACTGCCCCAGCACTTCCCACATTGCTCAAAGTGGCTAGCTTTCATCCCAACACAGTTTATAGGGCCATACGGTACATAGTTTTCAAGTTACAGACAAAGCTAAGCAAAATGAATCTTTTTTTTTTTACTGTGAAAACGGCACTTTGGGACTGTGAAAGTGACATTTTGGCCCTGTTGTCCCAAACTGCCCCAGCACTTCCCACATTGCTCAAAGTGGCTAGCTTTCATCCCAACACAGTTTATAGGGCCATACGGTACATAGTTTTCAAGTTACAGACTAAGCTAAGCAAAATGAATCTGTTTTTTTTTACTGTGAAAATGGCACTTTGGGACTGTGAAAGTGACATTTTGGCCCTGTTGTCCCAAACTGCCCCAGCACTTCCCACATTGCTCAAAGTGGCTAGCTTTCATCCCAACACAGTTTATAGGGCCATACGGTACATAGTTTTCAAGTTACAGACTAAGCTAAGCAAAAGTGAACCAGGCCTTTTTACTGTGAAAATGGCACTTTGGGACTGTGAAAGTGACATTTTGGCCCTGTTGTCCCAAACTGCCCCAGCACTTCCCACATTGCTCAAAGTGGCTAGCTTTCATCCCAACACAGTTTATAGGGCCATACGGTACATAGTTTTCAAGTTACAGACTAAGCTAAGCAAAATGAATCTGTTTTTTTTTTACTGTGAAAATGGCACTTTGGGACTGTGAAAGTGACATTTTGGCCCTGTTGTCCCAAACTGCCCCAGCACTTCCCACATTGCTCAAAGTGGCTAGCTTTCATCCCAACACAGTTTATAGGGCCATACGGTACATAGTTTTCAAGTTACAGACTAAGCTAAGCAAAAGTGAACCAGGCCTTTTTACTGTGAAAATGGCACTTTGGGACTGTGAAAGTGACATTTTGGCCCTGTTGTCCCAAACTGCCCCAGCACTTCCCACATTGCTCAAAGTGGCTAGCTTTCATCCCAACACAGTTTATAGGGCCATACGGTACATAGTTTTCAAGTTACAGACTAAGCTAAGCAAAAGTGAACCAGGCCTTTTTACTGTGAAAATGGCACTTTGGGACTGTGAAAGTGACATTTTGGCCCTGTTGTCCCAAACTGCCCCAGCACTTCCCACATTGCTCAAAGTGGCTAGCTTTCATCCCAACACAGTTTATAGGGCCATACGGTACATAGTTTTCAAGTTACAGACTAAGCTAAGCAAAATGAATCTTTTTTTTTTACTGTGAAAACGGCACTTTGGGACTGTGAAAGTGACATTTTGGCCCTGTTGTCCCAAACTGCCCCAGCACTTCCCACATTGCTCAAAGTGGCTAGCTTTCATCCCAACACAGTTTATAGGGCCATACGGTACATAGTTTTCAAGTTACAGACTAAGCTAAGCAAAAGTGAACCAGGCCTTTTTACTGTGAAAATGGCACTTTGGGACTGTGAAAGTGACATTTTGGCCCTGTTGTCCCAAACTGCCCCAGCACTTCCCACATTGCTCAAAGTGGCTAGCTTTCATCCCAACACAGTTTATAGGGCCATACGGTACATAGTTTTCAAGTTACAGACTAAGCTAAGCAAAAGTGAACCAGGCCTTTTTACTGTGAAAATGGCACTTTGGGACTGTGAAAGTGACATTTTGGCCCTGTTGTCCCAAACTGCCCCAGCACTTCCCACATTGCTCAAAGTGGCTAGCTTTCATCCCAACACAGTTTATAGGGCCATACGGTACATAGTTTTCAAGTTACAGACTAAGCTAAGCAAAAGTGAACCAGGCCTTTTTACTGTGAAAATGGCACTTTGGGACTGTGAAAGTGACATTTTGGCCCTGTTCGTTCCCTGTTGTCCCAAACTGCCCCAGCTCTTGCCACAATGCTCAAAGTGGCTAGCTTTCATCCCAACACAGTTTATAGGGCCATACGGTACATAGTTTTCAAGTTACAGACTAAGCTAAGCAAAAGTGAACCAGGCCTTTTTACTGTGAAAATGGCACTTTGGGACTGTGAAAGTGACATTTTGGCCCTGTTGTCCCAAACTGCCCCAGCACTTCCCACACTGCTCAAAGTGGCTAGCTTTCATCCCAACACAGTTTATAGGGCCATACGGTACATAGTTTTCAAGTTACAGACTAAGCTAAGCAAAAGTGAACCAGGCCTTTTTACTGTGAAAATGGCACTTTGGGACTGTGAAAGTGACATTTTGGCCCTGTTGTCCCAAACTGCCCCAGCACTTCCCACATTGCTCAAAGTGGCTAGCTTTCATCCCAACACAGTTTATAGGGCCATACGGTACATAGTTTTCAAGTTACAGACTAAGCTAAGCAAAATGAATCTTTTTTTTTTTACTGTGAAAACGGCACTTTGGGACTGTGAAAGTGACATTTTGGCCCTGTTGTCCCAAACTGCCCCAGCACTTCCCACATTGCTCAAAGTGGCTAGCTTTCATCCCAACACAGTTTATAGGGCCATACGGTACATAGTTTTCAAGTTACAGACTAAGCTAAGCAAAAGTGAACCAGGCCTTTTTACTGTGAAAATGGCACTTTGGGACTGTGAAAGTGACATTTTGGCCCTGTTGTCCCAAACTGCCCCAGCACTTCCCACATTGCTCAAAGTGGCTAGCTTTCATCCCAACACAGTTTTATAGGGCCATACGGTACATAGTTTTCAAGTTACAGACTAAGCTAAGCAAAAGTGAACCAGGCCTTTTTACTGTGAAAATGGCACTTTGGGACTGTGAAAGTGACATTTTGGCCCTGTTGTCCCAAACTGCCCCAGCACTTCCCACATTGCTCAAAGTGGCTAGCTTTCATCCCAACACAGTTTATAGGGCCATACGGTACATAGTTTTCAAGTTACAGACTAAGCTAAGCAAAATGAATCTTTTTTTTTTTACTGTGAAAACGGCACTTTGGGACTGTGAAAGTGACATTTTGGCCCTGTTGTCCCAAACTGCCCCAGCACTTCCCACATTGCTCAAAGTGGCTAGCTTTCATCCCAACACAGTTTATAGGGCCATACGGTACATAGTTTTCAAGTTACAGACTAAGCTAAGCAAAAGTGAACCAGGCCTTTTTACTGTGAAAATGGCACTTTGGGACTGTGAAAGTGACATTTTGGCCCTGTTGTCCCAAACTGCCCCAGCACTTCCCACATTGCTCAAAGTGGCTAGCTTTCATCCCAACACAGTTTATAGGGCCATACGGTACATAGTTTTCAAGTTACAGACTAAGCTAAGCAAAAGTGAACCAGGCCTTTTTTACTGTGAAAATGGCACTTTGGGACTGTGAAAGTGACATTTTGGCCCTGTTCGTTCCCTGTGTCCCAAACTGCCCCAGCTCTTGCCCACAATGCTCAAAGTGGCTAGCTTTCATCCCAACACAGTTTATAGGGCCATACGGTACATAGTTTTCAAGTTACAGACTAAGCTAAGCAAAAGTGAACCAGGCCTTTTTTACTGTGAAAATGGCACTTTGGGACTGTGAAAGTGACATTTTGGCCCTGTTGTCCCAAACTGCCCCAGCACTTCCCACATTGCTCAAAGTGGCTAGCTTTCATCCCAACACAGTTTATAGGGCCATACGGTACATAGTTTTCAAGTTACAGACTAAGCTAAGCAAAAGTGAACCAGGCCTTTTTACTGTGAAAATGGCACTTTGGGACTGTGAAAGTGACATTTTGGCCCTGTTGTCCCAAACTGCCCCAGCACTTCCCACATTGCTCAAAGTGGCTAGCTTTCATCCCAACACAGTTTATAGGGCCATACGGTACATAGTTTTCAAGTTACAGACAAAGCTAAGCAAAATGAATCTTTTTTTTTTTACTGTGAAAACGGCACTTTGGGACTGTGAAAGTGACATTTTGGCCCTGTTGTCCCAAACTGCCCCAGCACTTCCCACATTGCTCAAAGTGGCTAGCTTTCATCCCAACACAGTTTATAGGGCCATACGGTACATAGTTTTCAAGTTACAGACTAAGCTAAGCAAAATGAATCTGTTTTTTTTTACTGTGAAAATGGCACTTTGGGACTGTGAAAGTGACATTTTGGCCCTGTTGTCCCAAACTGCCCCAGCACTTCCCACATTGCTCAAAGTGGCTAGCTTTCATCCCAACACAGTTTATAGGGCCATACGGTACATAGTTTTCAAGTTACAGACTAAGCTAAGCAAAAGTGAACCAGGCCTTTTTACTGTGAAAATGGCACTTTGGGACTGTGAAAGTGACATTTTGGCCCTGTTGTCCCAAACTGCCCCAGCACTTCCCACATTGCTCAAAGTGGCTAGCTTTCATCCCAACACAGTTTATAGGGCCATACGGTACATAGTTTTCAAGTTACAGACTAAGCTAAGCAAAATGAATCTGTCTTTTTTTACTGTGAAAATGGCACTTTGGGACTGTGAAAGTGACATTTTGGCCCTGTTGTCCCAAACTGCCCCAGCACTTCCCACATTGCTCAAAGTGGCTAGCTTTCATCCCAACACAGTTTATAGGGCCATACGGTACATAGTTTTCAAGTTACAGACTAAGCTAAGCAAAAGTGAACCAGGCCTTTTTACTGTGAAAATGGCACTTTGGGACTGTGAAAGTGACATTTTGGCCCTGTTGTCCCAAACTGCCCCAGCACTTCCCACATTGCTCAAAGTGGCTAGCTTTCATCCCAACACAGTTTATAGGGCCATACGGTACATAGTTTTCAAGTTACAGACTAAGCTAAGCAAAAGTGAACCAGGCCTTTTTTACTGTGAAAATGGCACTTTGGGACTGTGAAAGTGACATTTTGGCCCTGTTGTCCCAAACTGCCCCAGCACTTCCCACATTGCTCAAAGTGGCTAGCTTTCATCCCAACACAGTTTATAGGGCCATACGGTACATAGTTTTCAAGTTACAGACTAAGCTAAGCAAAAGTGAAGCTTGCCTTTTTACTGTGAAAATGGCACTTTGGGACTGTGAAAGTGACATTTTGGCCCTGTTGTCCCAAACTGCCCCAGCACTTCCCACATTGCTCAAAGTGGCTAGCTTTCATCCCAACACAGTTTATAGGGCCATACGGTACATAGTTTTCAAGTTACAGACTAAGCTAAGCAAAAGTGAACCAGGCCTTTTTACTGTGAAAATGGCACTTTGGGACTGTGAAAGTGACATTTTGGCCCTGTTGTCCCAAACTGCCCCAGCACTTCCCACATTGCTCAAAGTGGCTAGCTTTCATCCCAACACAGTTTATAGGGCCATACGGTACATAGTTTTCAAGTTACAGACTAAGCTAAGCAAAAGTGAACCAGGCCTTTTTACTGTGAAAATGGCACTTTGGGACTGTGAAAGTGACATTTTGGCCCTGTTGTCCCAAACTGCCCCAGCACTTCCCACAATGCTCAAAGTGGCTAGCTTTCATCCCAACACAGTTTATAGGGCCATACGGTACATAGTTTTCAAGTTACAGACTAAGCTAAGCAAAAGTGAACCAGGCCTTTTTACTGTGAAAATGGCACTTTGGGACTGTGAAAGTGACATTTTGGCCCTGTTGTCCCAAACTGCCCCAGCACTTCCACAATGCTCAAAGTGGCTAGCTTTCATCCCAACACAGTTTATAGGGCCATACGGTACATAGTTTTCAAGTTACAGACTAAGCTAAGCAAAAGTGAACCAGGCCTTTTTACTGTGAAAATGGCACTTTGGGACTGTGAAAGTGACATTTTGGCCCTGTTGTCCCAAACTGCCCCAGCACTTCCCACATTGCTCAAAGTGGCTAGCTTTCATCCCAACACAGTTTATAGGGCCATACGGTACATAGTTTTCAAGTTACAGACTAAGCTAAGCAAAAGTGAACAGGCCTTTTTACTGTGAAAACTGGCACTTTGGGACTGTGAAAGTGACATTTTGGCCCTGTTGTCCCAAACTGCCCCAGCACTTCCCACATTGCTCAAAGTGGCTAGCTTTCATCCCAACACAGTTTATAGGGCCATACGGTACATAGTTTTCAAGTTACAGACTAAGCTAAGCAAAAGTGAATCTTTCTTTTTTTACTGTGAAAACGGCACTTTGGGACTGTGAAAGTGACATTTTGGCCCTGTTGTCCCAAACTGCCCCAGCACTTCCCACATTGCTCAAAGTGGCTAGCTTTCATCCCAACACAGTTTATAGGGCCATACGGTACATAGTTTTCAAGTTACAGACTAAGCTAAGCAAAAGTGAACCAGGCCTTTTTACTGTGAAAATGGCACTTTGGGACTGTGAAAGTGACATTTTGGCCCTGTTGTCCCAAACTGCCCCAGCACTTCCCACATTGCTCAAAGTGGCTAGCTTTCATCCAACACAGTTTATAGGGCCATACGGTACATAGTTTTCAAGTTACAGACTAAGCTAAGCAAAAGTGAACCAGGCCTTTTTTACTGTGAAAATGGCACTTTGGGACTGTGAAAGTGACATTTTGGCCCTGTTGTCCCAAACTGCCCCAGCACTTCCCACATTGCTCAAAGTGGCTAGCCTTTCATCCCAACACAGTTTATAGGGCCATACGGTACATAGTTTTCAAGTTACAGACTAAGCTAAGCAAAATGAATCTTTTTTTTTTTACTGTGAAAACGGCACTTTGGGACTGTGAAAGTGACATTTTGGCCCTGTTGTCCCAAACTGCCCCAGCACTTCCCACATTG
>NW_027666229.1:0-22500 GCF_963924005.1 Protomyctophum bolini
CACTCGGTGGCGCGCTATGAGCTTGTAGATCTGCTGTTTTTCAATAGCTAAAGCATAACATGATGCTATAACACCCAAAAGGGTTTCCCGTTCAGAATGGGTTAAGTGTAGTTTCTGCTCAGAGGACGCTTTTGGTGGCGTTCGGACAAAAGGGCAGGCAGGGAGCGACAGAACGGCTGGCGTGGCTATAGAGAAACCTCTCTCTCTCTCTCCTCTCTCTCCCGCTCTCTCTCTCAATTAAAATTTCAATTTCAAAAGGCTTTATTGGCATGTTCTCCATTGCCAAAAAGCGTACATTCGACAAAACCAAAGTCAACATTGTGCACACAGAGACAACAACAAACGTCCAAAACTATATCTCGACTTCAGTGCTTCCGAGTTCTCTGTGATTTTGGTCAAGGGAAAAGTGTATTCAAACATTACACACGCGCGCACGCACGCACACACACACACACACACACACGCACACGCACACGCACACGCACACGCACACGCACACGCACACGCACACGCACACACGCACACGCACACGCACGCACGCACACACACACACACACACACGCGCACACGCACGCACACTGCTCACCAGATGGTCTATCCCGATGCTGTTCCAGCCTTGCATTATGGGTAGGAAGGAGATGACCGTCGGGATGACCCAGCAGCCTCCGATCATCAGAGCCACCCTCAGCGGGGTCATCTTCTGCCGGTATACCAGCGGCTGGCAGCAGATGGCGTAGTACCTTAGGGAGGAGGGCAGAGGAGCAACGTGTCATTGTTTACATAATATTTATAGAACTACAAACTATACAAGCTCGAACTACAAGCTCGTATAGTTCTGCTGTTTTTGAAAAAAGATTGAGCACCACTAATCCAGAAACATGTCAGAAAACTGTCAGAATTCAGAAGATCATTTTTCATTTTCGACGTCAGGCCTGAATGGGTTTAATACAGTGTATTTTCCAGTCCATTCCGGAATGTGTGTATTAGTCTATGGTCATGTCAAGGTGTGGGTTTGTCTATAATCTGTTAAAAAATACGATGTCCGTCTATTTGCCAGAGAATCAGCGTTTACTCATTTATATGCATAATTAAGCAATATTACACTTCAGTGATGCTTGCGGAACTCGACTCCGTCTCGTTCCTGACCGCATCACTGAAGTGGCAATAATCATGTTAACCCACGCCCTCTCATGTAATATTGCAATTCTACCACAGTTACCCTTAAAACTAAGAAAATCACTGAAAGGATATATATTTTTTAATGACAGATGTAGTCACTATACGACCACAAATGTCCCAAGAGACTAGCTAGCCTAGTGACCAAGTTTGCTATAGCGCTCTGGGAAAACAGAGCGGCTGAATTATTTGTTTTGATTAGGTGTTGAACGGTGCTGGTTTGACCCACGGCTAGAAGGCTGTTTCAACCAATCAGATTGCTTCCTCGAAACGACCTGTGGTAAATTATGTAATATCTCCCTTAAAAATGCATAGTTTAATTATATAGATATTCCAGCTTATACGCATGAGTCATGACGACTACTTTGATGTATTCGATGTATTACCATGTTTTTTTGTTCTTGCCTACTGTAAAGAGCGTCTGCCAAATGCCTGGATTGTAAATCGTATATTAATCCGTCATTTAGCTCAAAGCTACCTCTGTAGAGTCACCATCTCCCCCAAGAGTTCTCCACTCCTTAGCTGAGTGTGTGTGTGTGTGTGTGTGTGTGTGTGTGTGTGTGTGCGTGCGTGCGTGTGCGCGTGCGTGCATGCGTGCATGCATGCGTGCGTGTGTGTGTGTGTGTGTGTGTGTGTGTGTGTGTGTGCGCGTGCATGCGTGCGTGCGTGTATGCGTGCGTGCGTGTGTGCGTGCGTGCGTGCGTGCGTGCGTGCGTGCGTGCACAGACAGACAGTCTGATCATAGAGAGGATATCTCATTTCATATCTTCACATGTTCCCCATTGGGGAGGTCAGCGGGTGACTGAGTGCTTCATTGCCCCGTTTTCAATTTTCGAGCATTTAACTGACTGAGTAAATTAGTGACTTACCAACCAGTGTGTCTGTGTGTGTGCGTGTGTGTGCGTGTGTGCGTGTGTGTGAGTGTGTGTGTCATGCGTGCGTGCGTGCCGTGCATGTGTGTGTGCGTGCACTGCAGAGCCTGAACAGAACACAGTGCCGTTGAGATGTGATTGAGAACAGATGAATCAAAGACCAAACAACTCAAATAAACCTCATTATCATGTCATCCTCACAGCCAGCTGCTCTGTTACACCTCACATCCAGGTGCGTGTGCGTGTGCGTGTGCCTGTGCGTGTGCCTGTGCGTGTGCCTGTGTGCGTGTGCCTGTGTGCGTGTGCCTGTGCGTGTGCCTGTGTGCGTGTGCATGTGCGTGTGCGTGTGCCTGTGTGCGTGTGCATGTGCGTGTGCCTGTGTGCGTGCCTGTGTGCGTGTGCCTGTGCGTGTGCCTGTGCGCGTGCACCTGTCTGCATCAAGCGTGTTTGTTCAGGTGAGTGATGGGTTTAATTACTGTGAGCTTACATGTCTTATCGAAGGTAATTAAAGCTGCTAACTGTGTCGTTGACACGGCACGTCGTCAGGCTGTAAACAAACACAAGTCACTTTTTCTCATAAACTCTCCTTCACTTAAAAAGGGACCTCGAGTAACCTTTAAGCCTTAACTGGTCCTTATACGAATGACTCCTTTTGACACTTATGACGCCTATAGACGTGATATTACATTTACTTTGTTTTTCCTCCAAAAGTAACATGTTTACTATTTTCACGAGCCTTGGTGGAACTTGTGGGTTCGAGTGATTAAACATTGGGTTGGGCTGGAGTTGCTTTGAAGGCTGCTGATCCTAGACTTTAGATCTATAGACTCTCTAGATCCTAGACTCTAGATCTATAGACTCTCTAGATCCTAAACTCTAGATCTATCGGGCTGTATTTTGCGTGTCTTAAGTATACCAGGTCTTATTCCCTAACTTGAGTAAAGTAAAGACCTGGAGGCGTGATCAATGCCATTTGGCTATTCTGAGTGTCCAAAGAGCATTGACCACGCCTCCAGGTCTTTAGTTTACTCAAGTTATATAGGGAATAAGACCTGGTACTTAAGACACGCAAAATACAGCCCATAGACTCTCTAGATCCTAGACTCTAGATCCTAGACTCTAGATCCTATCCTAGACTCTAGATCCTAGACTCTAGATCCTAGACTCTAGAGCGGATAGTATGGATGCTTATGTTGAAAATGCAAAGTAAGACTTTTGGGGACAAAATATGGAATTACTGGGGGCAAGACAAACAGTAATAAGTACAGTAATAAGTAACTAGTTACTTTTGGCAGGGAGCAATAAGTAGTGTAACTACAGTATATTGCTTTTTGTAAAGTAATAAGCGATACATTACTGTACTGTAACTTTGACAACGCTTATGCTTATTCATTTCTTACTGTGAGGGAACATATTTTGGCTGATGGCTGGCTTCTCCAATTTCTCTGGCTTCTTAATTTAAGCATACAACTAAGATTATGTTTTATTAATGACTGAAGTGATTCATGCCGCAGGCGTTCATCATCTTAAGCCGTATTATTCATGGTTAGGCTAATTGTGGGAGTTTAACCCATTCTGAACGGGAACCCATTTCGGTGTTAGCATCATGTTATGCTTTAGCTATTGAAAAATAGCAGATCTACAAGCTCATAGCGCGCCACCGAGTGGCGCGCTACGAGCTTGTAGGTCTGCTATTTTTGAAAAATCGAAGAACGACTGACATTTTTTTTATCTGATCTCAGGTCAGAATGGGTTAATCAGACCAAGTGTGTGTCCAGTGGAAACCTCGTATGAATCTGATCTCAGGTCAGAATGGGTTAACACGGTGGCTCATGCATATTTAACTGTACACACACACACACACACACACGGCAATATAGGCATATATGTCGAGTTATGACGGAGTGACCACACATGCGTGTTTCCTGTTTTGCGCGCATACACAGATTTCTACAGCTAAATATACAAAAGGCTTTTGATACATTTGACCCCTCGTGGTTGTGGTTGTAAAACCCTGTGTCTACGACGGACATTCGCCTCTGGTGTTTATACCGTTGAAGCCTCGTTTATCTCGCGGAGCTGGCTTCGACAACAGGCACAGCTACACCGAGCCAAAAGAGCTGGCTTCGACAACAGGCACAGCTACACCGAGCCAAAGTATTTCTGCTCTGCCTGCCAACTGATGTCGGTTTGTAACGACATGCTGCCTTGTACACAGAGCAGGCTTCACTGTCACACAGAGGGGGGAAACAAGGAAGAGGAACTTCTTCTTCCATCGTCCAAGAATGAGTATATACAATATAGTATACTTTTTGTTTTGTTGGGAAGTTACTGGTCATTCATTGTGACGGAGAATCATAACGATTCTTTGTCCATCGTCCTCTCCATCTCTGTCTGTCTGTCTCTCTCTCCATCTCTCTCTCTCTCACACACACACTTTGCCCCTGTAGACGTTACACCTCTCCAGTCTCCCCTGGGGGATCAATAAAGTGACTCTGAAAATCCATCTCTCAGCACACTGTTTCTCTCCAATCCACCACACTGTTCACTCTGTTGCCTTCTGGCAGAAGGTATATATCGAAGCATTGGAAGTAAAAACAGCAAGATTTTCCAAGAGCTTTCCCCCCCCCCAAAGCCATCAGACTGTTAGAACAAGTGCAATATCCCCTGACCTTTAACCCCCTATATGCTGATATAAGGACTCCTGTTGTGCAATGTCTGTCTCTCAATGAACTGATGGTGCTTTTTAATGTATTTGTTTTTAAGTGGATTTTAGATTTGAATAGTATTTTAGCTCTCTTAACTAGCATACTAAAAGCCAGTGAAACGACATTTCGTTCTCTTATTATGCATTTTATGTATCTGCTGAATGACAATAAAGCTCTCTCTCTCTCTCTCTCTCTCTCTCTCTCTCCCTCCCTCCCTCCCTCTCCCTCTCCCCCTCTCTCTCTCTCTCTCTCTCTCCCTCCCTCCCTCCCTCTCCCTCTCCCCCTCTCTCTCTCTCTCTCTCTCTCTCTCAAAACAATGTCTTCTGGTAGAATACATTACATTCAAAGATGTGTGCCGCCATTTTCACGATTTTTCAAAAAAAGCAGACCTACAGTACAAGCTCGTAGCGCTCCACTCCGTGGCGCGCTACGAGCTTGCAGATCTGCTATTTTGCAATAGCTATAAAGCATAACATAATGCTTAAAACACCAAAAGGGGTTCCCGTACAGAATTTGGTTAAAGGGATAGTTCAGAAATTACAACTTTAGCTGTACTTGTCATTAATATAGTGGGTGCTACTGTATTAATTGATTGCCCCGATTGAGTCCCGTGGTGGGAGTTCTGCTCTGGTTTTGGTGAAATATCAAGTAGTTCCGGTCATTTTGTTCTCTCTATCCCTCCCTCCCTCCCTCCTAGAGTGTCTGTGTTTCTCCCAGAGTGTCGCAATACACACGCACGCAATAGAACGCTGCAGTCCCGCCCCCTTTCAGAAAAGCGAGTGGCCCAGGAAGTGGAAGCCCCATGCATTCTCCCATCGGCACTTCTAATATAATTTATTTAAAGACGGTTACGCCGCGGACAAAGCCAACTCGGATTGTGACAAATCATGACAATGAACACAATGTTTTGGGCCGATCAAATCATTAGAAAGAAGAAAATAAAGTCAGGAGACAACACTATTTGTTTTGTTTTTCGTCTTATAAATTATTTTTACGCTCAATACACACGCACATGCACAGTCCCCTCCCCAAAATAAGTGTTTAATTTGAGATAACTTTTCTACTACATCCTGTTTTCTGTTGAAGAGATAAGAGATATACTAACTGACACGGTGTACCAACAACCACCGCTCACAAAGAAACAATTATAACTGAAATAACAAGTTGGTGCGCTCGCTGAAACGGTGATGCCTCTCGCTCGCCCACACAGTGTCAGCGCGTGACTATATTTAATCATGCATGCGTTCATTCACGCCACGCACCATTCACACAACCACAACATACGGAGAAGAAAATAAATGCAGAGAGAGAGAGAGAGAGAGAGAGAGAGAGAGAGATAACTTGGCAGTGGGCCATTGGGAGAGCTGTGTGTATGCGTGCAACGTGCGTGCGTGTGTGTGTGTGTGTGTGTGTGTGTGTGTGTGTGTGCGCGTGCGTGCGACGTGCGTGCGTGTGTGCTCTTGCTCATGGTGTCAGCCTGCAACTCTTGAATATATATGAAGTCACAGATGTATATATGAATATATATGAATATATATGAAGTCACAGATGTGCACTCAGTCACTAAATGCACACAAGCACAGGAAAGACAGGCAGGTGGACATATCTGATTGTATTAAACGACGTCGATATGGCTCAATGCGTCCCACCTGTTTTGAATTTGCACATAACGCAGGAGGCTATGCTGAAAGTGAGCGCGTCCAAACGCCCACAAACGAAAAAGAATCACCGGCAAGTAATTCCCTGACAGAAAGTATAGCTCATATAACATTAACATGATGTCTAACGGTGGATTTCTATGAAAACAAACACACTGCAGATAGAAAGAGGATAATTAAACTGCCTCCCCCTGGCCAGCCGGGGCGCCTGATGGAGGGGAAAGGAACTGGTCTCTATACTGCCTCCCCCTGGCCAGCCGGGGCGCCTGATGGAGGGGAAAGGAGCTGGTTGGAATAACGTGTTCCTTCCACGCGCTACGACGTCCAACCAGGGAAACTCCCCCCTGTCAGGTTGTAAAGGAGCAACTTGGACACTCAGGCATGAAGGAAGCATGAGTCCGTTGCTCTCCCCCTTGTCCCCCATATATGGGGACTAGGTTGGTCTCCCCTTGTCCCCCATATATGGGGACTAGGTTGGTCTCCCCTTGTCCCCCATATATGGGGACTAGGTTGGTCTCCCCTTGTCCCCCATATATGGGGACTAGGTTGCTCTCCCCTTGTCCCCCATATATGGGGGCTAGGTTGGTCTCCCCTTGTCCCCCATATATGGGGACTAGGTTGGTCTCCCCTTGTCCCCCATATATGGGGACTAGGTTGGTCTCCCCTTGTCCCCCATATATGGGGACTAGGTTGGTCTCCCCTTGTCCCCCATATATGGGGACTAGGTTGGTCTCCCCTTGTCCCCCATATATGGGGACTAGGTTGCTCTCCCCTTGTCCCCCATTTATGGGGACTAGGTTGCCTCTCCCTTGTCCCCCATATATGGGGACTAGGTTGGTGGAGGGTGTGTACAGCCCAGGATCACATTAGATGATTGTTGTGATTTGCTCTCGTTCACTGCAATGCAATTTGCGGCATTTCCAAAACAATATTGCGCAGAGTAGTACGATTATCAAACGTATTTGCAATGACATACGTTGAAAGATCTGTTGCCCCGTGGACAATAAGGCACGTTATACCTCCGCAAGTTAGATATTATCGGCATATAGATGTTTGTCCGTATGTGATTAAGGATTGCCCGGAAACCCGGGGCTAAAACCGGATGTGACGTTTGTGGGCGTTCCTGTCTATAGCGTGGTGTCAGTTCTATACAGCTGCAATGTTGGTGAATTTTTCAAAAATAGCAGATCTACAAGGTCGAGTGCCGCGCTACGAGCTTGTAGATCTAAAGCATGAAGCATATAACATGCTTTAAAACACCTAAAAGGGGTTCCCGCCACAAGGATGGATTAATGCTAAAATGGCGTGAATGAATAAATATGAATGCACAGATGTGTACTCCCACGCTATATATGACCAGCATATTCTAATATACTCCCACACTAACTGTACAGCACGGGAAGACACACACACACACACACACACACACACACACATATACCATCACACACGCACACACACACACGGGTAAAAACAACACGTACCATGACACACTTTGTACGCACGCACGCGCACACACGCACACACACACACACACACACACACACACACACACACACACACACACACACACACACACACACACACACACACACACACACACACACACACACACACACACACACACACACACACGAGGATGTACAGTACACATACAGCGCACACGTGCAGAACAACAACAATACAGTATGTTCAGGTCATTTAGCCCATTCTGACCTGAGATCAGATTCTATAAATGTCTTCTATACATCCTGACAGTTTACCATTCTGACCTGAGATCAGATTCTATAAATGTCTTCTACATCCTGACAGTTTTCTGAAAAAGCTATGTTTCTATGTCAGTTCGTTCTTCGATTTTTCAAAAAATATCAGACCTACAAGCTCGTAGCGCGCCACTCGGTGGCGCGCTACGAGCTTGTAGATCTGCTATTTTTCAATAGCTAAAGCATAACATAATGCTATAACACCAAAAGGGGCTCCCGCCTAAAATGGGTTAACAGTCCATTTTACTCTACCGCCAATTATGTCAGGACAATTAGCAGGAAACCCATCAGTGCCGGACATGAAAAACGTCCCGCTAATTGCGTTCCGTCGACGTTACGCTTTAACGACATCGATTCGTCCCTCGTGTGTGAACGTGTTGGCTATATAGTCGTACGTCTGAACACGCCGGGTTAGCGCAGGCATGCAGATCTTCTTTGGTGTCGTTTTTTGATTAACTGTTTATGTTTATGTTTATTTATGTGATATGGACATAACAATCACATTGCTCATTGCACAATTAGCACAATTAGCACGAGTGCTAGTTTTCACCACTTGTCCATATAGGAGACTTTTCTGAAAATACAAAGTTAAAAGAACACCCAATCTAAGATAAGAAGTACATTCAATAAAAAGTACATTCAAGTGAAATTTACAGCAAGGTTACAGTACATTACGTCCAGTACAAAAGTAAACATAATCATTCTCGTGAACTATAGCGGCTAAATGAATGGCCTGTCACACAATCTGAAGAGGAAGCACTATACACTGTATACACTGTATACAGTATCAAAAAACAGGTGAATGATGCCTGTTCGTGCGTGAGTGTGAGTGTGCACGCGCGTGCGTGTGTGCGTGTGTGCGTGCGTGTGTATGAATGACCTCCGCCCTATACTCAGGACTGCAGATGTAACTAGAAAAATGTGTGGTTGCCGAAATCGCTTATATAGGCCCCTCCCACTAATTGTACTAACAACGCACGCACACACACAAACACACAAACACACTGGTTTTACATGCGTGACATGAAAGCAAGGCCGTACCAACGTTGCAGCGCTCGGCCTATACTCCCGAGACGTTGCCAAAGCATTTCATGGGTAAGGCATGCTCAAGTGAACTAGCAGGCGAGGCTTGGTCGGCGGTCGGAATTAGGCTCATTAGGATATCGAGTGGAAATTAACATGTGCTCCCGTCTCTGAAACCACTGGATTCCTCCCTCTGTATTTATGTATAACTAAAGAAAATTGAAATAAACACGATTCAGAACCAGAGAGACCTGTTTCAACGAGAAGTTAGATACTCCCCGCGTGTCAGCGGAAATGAAAACACAGCCGGCCGTTAATCCTCCGACCTTCTATAGTGTGACAGCAGGATAAACTTCAGAGAGTGAAGGGAAGAGAAACAAAAATCCTCGCAGGAGTGCGAGGAGGCTGAATACACGCCTCAGTCAATGAGGCGCACATCAAAACAGGGGGGCGCATTGTGATGGACTCAGTGGCCTTGTGGTTAGAGAGGGTCCGCCCGGAGACTGGGAGGTCAGGGTTCGAGGGCACTTCAGCCTGATGACGCGAGGTTAAGGTTATCCCCTCCCCTTCCCCTCCCCTGACCACCTGAGGTGGTCAGCACCTCATCAGTGTGTGCTCCCTGCTTTCCTATAACAGAACCAATCATCGCTGACATTCATAAGGGCCAATAAGTCAAACAATGATTACTTTACCAAATGGGAAGTCCAACGCTGAGCAGTTTGGTTCAGTGAATATAAAAAATAATAACTTTAGAAACGAGGTTAAGTTGAATGAAAAAGAAAAGCAAAGACAAGTCTTCAGTGAGAAGATAATAGCGGAGAATAAGGAACGACAGTCAGTATAGTAACATACTTATTATTATTATTGTACCTGAATCTGGGTATCTGGGAGGCACAGTTGTACAAATTCAAAGTTGTCACACATTTAAATAATTCACTTTCAACTAGAAGGAATGAGTTGCCAATAGTCGTATCACAGTGCGATGGAGAAAGACATTTCCTGAGCAGAAAGCGTTCGCTGCAGAGGCTGATTGTATTGTATTTTAACCCCTTTTGACCCATATTCTAAATCCTGACAGTTTTCTGAAAACCCCCCATGTTGTTCTCAAACATTTTCATGTCAAGGACTCCCAAAATGATATATAATTGGGCCGCCGACCCCCATCTGAACATGTGTTGTTCCAGGGATACCACCAGAAGCAATTAAAAACTGTCTCTGAAAGAATATATATATATTCAAAGATTTGCGCCACATTTTCACGATTTTTCAAAAATAGCAGACCTACAAGCTCGTAGTGCGGCACTCGGTGCCGCGCTATGAGCTTGTAGATCTGCTATTTTTCAATAGCTAAAGTATAACACAATGGTTAAACACCAAAAGGGGTTCCTGCCCAGAATGGGTTAAGGAAGTGTCTGATAAAGATATAGTACTAAAATCAAAAAGGTTCAAAGCCCTGAAAGCGTCCAAACGGCATGATCATGATAAAATGTTCTATAAGATGCCTCCATTCTAAAGGGTAGCCTATGAGATGCCTCCATTCTGAAGGGTAGCCTATGAGATGCCTCCATTCTGAAGGGTAGCCTATGAGATGCCTCCATTCTGAAGGGTAGCCTATGAGATGCCTCCATTCTGAAGGGTAGCCTATGAGATGCCTCCATTCTGAAGGGTTTCCTGAGACACATGTTCCATTATTCAGACTGAAAGAATGAGATGCCTCCATTCTGAAGGGTTTCCTGAGACACATGCTGTTCCATTATTCAGTCTGAAAGAACGAGATGCCTCCATTCTGAAGGGTAGCCTATGAGACGCCTCCATTCTGAAGGGTATCCTGAGACACATGCTGTTCCATTATTCAGTCTGAAAGAATGAGATGCCTCCATTCTGAAGGGTTTCCTGAGACACATGTTCCATTATTCAGTGTGAAAGAACGAGATGCCTCCATTCTGAAGGGTAGCCTATGAGATCCCTCCATTCTGAAGGGTTTCCTGAGACACATGCTGTTCCATTATTCAGTGTGAAAGCCCTCTCAGACGGTGCAGCCGTGTTCTGAGAGCGGCACGTCGTCAGAAGCGTGTATTTGTACACGGTCCATCGGGGCCACTCGGGGGCACGTGGGCACAGTCGATTGAGATCTTGCCCAGTCCATAGCTTCTTAAAGACGGGGGGCGGAAACCAAACCAAACCAAACAGAAGATGCTTTGGCAGCCCTCTCACCCCCCCCCCCCCACCACCCATGCATGCAGATCTCTGTTGTAGAGAACCATAAGCAATAAGCCGCCTCTGTTTTCAAATGCCCCCTCCAGTTCCACCCATCAGCCCGGGCGTCGTTTTCAAATGCCCCCTCCAGTTCCACCCATCAGCCCTCTGTTTTCAAATGCCCCCTCCAGTTCCACCCATCAGCCCTCTGTTTTCAAATGCCCCCTCCAGTTCCACCCATCAGCCCTCTGTTTTCAAATGCCCCCTCCAGTTCCACCCATCAGCCCTCTGTTTTCAAATGCCCCCTCCAGTTCCACCCATCAGCCCTCTGTTTTCAAATGCCCCCTCCAGTTCCACCCATCAGCCCGGGCTGTTTTCAAATGCCCCCTCCAGTTCCACCCATCAGCCCGGGCTGTTTTCAAATGCCCCCTCCAGTTCCACCCATCAGCCCGGGCTGTTTTCAAATGCCCCCTCCAGTTCCACCCATCAGCCCGGGCTGTTTTCAAATGCCCCCTCCAGTTCCACCCATCAGCCCGGGCTGTTTTCAAATGCCCCCTCCAGTTCCACCCATCAGCCCGGGCTGTTTTCAAATGCCCCCTCCAGTTCCACCCATCAGCCCGGGCTGTTTTCAAATGCCCCCTCCAGTTCCACCCATCAGCCCGGGCTGTTTTCAAATGCCCCCTCCAGTTCCACCCATCAGCCCGGGCTGTTTTCAAATGCCCCCTCCAGTTCCACCCATCAGCCCGGGCTGTTTTCAAATGCCCCCTCCAGTTCCACCCATCAGCCCGGGCTGTTTTCAAATGCCCCCTCCAGTTCCACCCATCAGCCCGGGCGTTGTCTTTCCTCATCAATCATAATTGGTCAGAGCATAATTATGAGCTGCCCTCGATTATTATTTTTAAAGAAAAGGATGAAAATGTTAGAACTCATAACTAGCGGCCTGCATGTCTCCACTCACTCTGGGTTTAATGTTAGAACTCATAACTAGCGGCCTGCATGTCTCCACTCACTCTGGGTTTAATGTTAGAACTCATAACTAGCGGCCTGCATGTCTCCACTCACTCTGGGTTTGAACTCATAACTAGCGGCCTGCATGTCTCCACTCACTCTGGGTTTAATGTTAGAACTCATAACTAGCGGCCTGCATGTCTCCACTCACTCTGGGTTTGAACTCATAACTAGCGGCCTGCATGTCTCCACTCACTCTGGGTTTGGTATCAAAAAGGTAATATAGGATAATACGATATACTATATAGCAATATTTAAGTTATTAACACGTGAGGCATTTATACTGCAGCCAATCAGGGCCGGTGAATGAGCAGCATTCTCCGAGGCAAAAGGACAAAGAGCTAAATGACTAAATGATAATAGTGATATAGTGACATAGTGATACAGTGATATGTAGTGATATGTAGTGACGTAGTGACGTAGTGATGTAGTGATATAGTGATATAATAGTGATATAGTGATATAATAGTGATATAGTGATATAATAGTGATATAGTGATATAATAGTGATATAGTGCTATAGTGATATATAGTGATATAGTGATATAGTAATAGCTGTCGGGGGACACATGGTGTCTCAAAGCGTTGCTGATCACTCCTCCCCATAATTATGAATACTCTGACTCCATAATTCAATGAGGGACAATTTCCTCCCTGCATAACGGCCCTGCAACGCTGAGAGGGTCTCTGCTTCCTCCACAACATGTATATACAGTACTGTACACACACACACACACGTGTACAGTACAGAACACACACACACACACACACACACACATGTGTACAGTAAAGAACGAACACACACACACACACACACACACACACACACACACACACACACACACACACACACACACACACACACACACACACACACACACGTATACAGTACAGAACACACACAAACACACACGTGTACAGTACAAAACACGCACACACACACACACACGCACACACACACACACACACACACACACACACACACACACGTGTACAGTGGCGTAACTAGCAGTCATTAGGCCTCCACACAGTCATTATACCCCCCCCCCCACACACACACACACACACCCGACAGCAGCCAACCTGTCATGACTCACTGGAGTGGATCTTTCTGTTAAAACCAGTTTAACCCATTTAGTCCTGACGTCAACATAAATAAAGAGAAAGTCTTCTAAATCCTGACAGTTTTCTGAAAAACCCCCCATGTGTCTATGTCAGTGGTTCTCACAGGGTTAAAACCCCATGTGTCTATGTCAGTGGTTCTCACAGGGTTAAAACCCCATGTGTCTATGTCAGTGGTTCTCACAGGGTTAAAACCCCATGTGTCTTATGTCAGTGGTTCTCAAACATATTCATGTCAAGGACCCCAAATATATACAGTATGACATTAGCCGCCGACCCTCATCTGAAAATATGTTGTTCCAGGGACCCTCCCATTAGAATAAATATTAAATATTGTTCCAGGGACCCTCCCATTAGAATATTTAAATATGTTGTTCCAGGGACCCTCCCATTAGATATAAATATTAAATATGTTGTTCCAGGGACCCTCCCATTAGAATAAATATTAAATATTGTTCCAGGGACCCTCCCATTAGATATATTAAATATGTTGTTCCAGGGACCCTCCCATTAGATATAAATATTAAATATGTTGTTCCAGGGACCCTCCCATTAGAATAAATATTAAATATTGTTCCAGGGACCCTCCCATTAGATATATTAAATATGTTGTTCCAGGGACCCTCCCATTAGATATATATTAAATATGTTGTTCCAGGGACCCTCCCATTAGATATATATTAAATATGTTGTTCCAGGGACCCTCCCATTAGATATATATTAAATATGTTGTTCCAGGGACCCTCCCATTAGAATATTTAAATATGTTGTTCCAGGGACCCTCCCATTAGAATATTTAAATATGTTGTTCCAGGGACCCTCCCATTAGAATATTAAATATGTTGTTCCAGGGACCCTCCCATTAGAATATTAAATATGTTGTTCCAGGGACCCTCCCATTAGAATATTTAAATATGTTGTTCCAGGGACCCTCCCATTAGAATATTAAATATGTTGTTCCAGGGACCCTCCCATTAGAATATTAAATATGTTGTTCCAGGGACCCTCCATTAGAATATTTAAATATGTTGTTCCAGGGACCCTCCCATTAGAATATTAAATATGTTGTTCCAGGGACCCTCCCATTAGAATATTAAATATGTTGTTCCAGGGACCCTCCCATTAGAATATTAAATATGTTGTTCCAGGGACCCTCCCATTAGAATATTAAATATGTTGTTCCAGGGACCCTCCCATTAGAATATTAAATATGTTGTTCCAGGGACCCTCCCATTAGCAAAGATCTGAGTTCTGAAAGAATATACAGTATATATATATTCAAAGATTTCAGGCACATTTTCACGATTTTTCAAAAAATAAATAGCAGATCTACAAGTTCCGAGTGCCGCACTATGAGCTTGTAGATCTGATATTTTTCAAAGTACAACATAATGCTTAAAACACAAAAAGGGGTTTCCGCCACAAAATGGGTTAGTTAATACACGTTTGAAGGACCACGATGAATGCAATAAAAACACAGCATGTCACGAGACCTTTAAAAACACGTCGATCAGCAGCTATTTTCCGCACCCTGCGTATATTATGACAGAATAGCAGGCTTAAATACTGTACTCCCCCAACGCCAAACGATATCCCATGCTTTGCACATCTCATCATTCTTCTTCTCATTTCGGGGGGGGGGGGGGGGGGGGGGTGGGGGGGTGTGACGCATCGCTGGGTGTCGAGGCGAACGTGAGATACATTCAGAAGGCGGAAGGAAGCGTTTCTAGAGCTCATCTTTATCTGGTCCATTATTATGCTGACTCCACCGCCCTGACCCAGATGGTACCGCTCGACGGGCCCGGCTGACGCACATATAATCCTGCACGGATGGTCGTACACACCGACGAGGACACATCAGGTTAGAACCCGTTCATATTAAACTTAAAGCTTTAAGGCATGCATGCAAAGAAATGCCACTTTAGCTTTTTAAAGGACCACTTCACCACTTTTAAACCTATCTTCATAATATAGTAGGTCCTCATCATAACCTTTATTTAAACTCGGAGTACAATTGAGGGGCAAGCCCTCATTTTCAATGTAGCCGAAATACAATGCACAAAATACAAACAACAAACTCAACAACATACACTCTACAATACAGCAATATCAAAATATGAATTGTAAAACAGAAAGTGTCCAAAGCTAGAATAAATATAATACATAGATGAGACTCAATTAAAACAGTTACATTGATGAGTAAAAGTGCTAGAAATAATTTCCCTGAATTGACCTATAGGGAAGGCAGTGATCTGATTTTTATGGATTTTTGGAGTTTGTTCCAATCGAAAGGAGCACTGACAGAAAAAGCTGCTTTGCCTTGCTCAGATTTTGCAAAAGGAACCTTGAGGGTCAGGAAGTCACCCGAGCGGGTCTGATACGGTCCTAGTGAACGGTTACCTGTCGAGCGCGATGCAGCAGAGATGCAGGATGGAGGCCGTGGTGAGCAGCACGTCCAGAGAGGTCCGCACCAGGCAGAAGGTGTCTCCGTAGATGAAGTTCTGGTGGACCAGCTCGATGGCACCGAACGGCATCACCAGCACCGACACCAGCAGGTCGGCGAACGCCAGTGACACGATGAAGTAGTTGGTCTTGATCTTCCTGAACGCGAAGAGAGAGAGAGAGAGAGAGAGGTCTGTTATTATTCTTTTTTTAATATATATTTTTTTATCCCCACGATTTTGTAACCCATTTTTCACCCCCTGTGTCAATCACAACACACCCCTTAAGACTAAACCACACCCATCAAGAGGTGTGGCTTCCATAGGTACCTAAGAACCTTTAAAAAAACCTTTAGAAACCTCTAGGTGTCAGGCCGGTAGTAAGGAAGGGAACACCACTGTAATGTGATCCTGGGCTCTAAACACACTCTCCACCAACCTAGTCCCCATATATGGGGGACAAGGGGAGACCAACCTAGTCCCCATATATGGGGGACAAGGGGAGACCAACCTAGTCCCCCATATATGGGGGACAAGGGGAGAGCAACCTAGTCCCCATATATGGGGGACAAGGGGAGAGCAACCTAGTCCCCATATATGGGGGACAAGGGGAGAGCAACCTAGTCCCCGTATATGGGGGACAAGGGGAGACCAACCTAGTCCCCATATATGGGGGACAAGGGGAGAGCAACGGACTTGAACTCATGCTTCCTTCATGCCTGAGTGTCCAAGTTGCTCCTTTACACCTGACAGGGGGGAGTTTCCCTGGTTGGACGTAGCGCGTGGAAGGAACACGTTATTCCAACCAGTTCCTTTCCCCTCCATCAGGCGCCCCGGCTGGCCAGGGGGAGGCAGTTTAGAGACCAGGATTACTGCATGTTTTTGTGAGGGTACCTACCCTAGGGGACACGGGGAGAACATGTGAGGGTACCTACCCTAGGGGACACGGGGAGAACATGCAAACTCCACACAGAAAGGCCCTTTCGCCAACCCCGCCTTCGGGTATGGGCACTGATGACGCGGAGGAGGAAACACACCGGCAGCACCCACAGCATCCCGAGCGGGAATCGAACCCAGGACCTTCTAGCTGTGAGGCGACAGCACTACCAACTGTGCCACCGTGCCCCCCGGCAGTTTGAATGTTGAAGAAGGGTTTCATTCCGACAGATAGTCCTTAACTTGTGCATACAGAGTCCGTCACACCACATAATAATGTGGTGTTATTATTAACAAACCCAGAACATTATTTCCAATTCGATCTAAGTAACATTCCTTTCACTGATCAATTGAAAGACCCAACGGGTCAAAGTGCGCAAACGGCAGGTAATGGATTTATGATCCATAGGTCTGGGAGTACATCAATGGAGTTATTAATTAAGCAGCTGTTCTGCGAATAGGCCATTAAACACTGCATATTAAACATTTAACATTTGCACGCACACGCGCACGCTGTAGAGAATGTCCTTTGTGAAGGTCGTATACTGTGTGTGTGTGTGTGTGTGTGTCTCTTCAAAATAAGGGTCGCGTGCGATAAAACCTTGGCAATGCGCAATAGATATATTAATTAATCCTGGCAGCCAGACGGTTAATTACGGATGTAATTATAAGAAGCATGGAGATGAGCTTTGTGCTGTGAGTAATCTAAATATATACCCGTTATCTTTGAGATGGGCTTGTGGATGATCTACCCATCAGTAGCTGAATCACATTGGCTCCCACCGCCATCGACCTGATTCAGGCGATCAGGAACATAGAGCACTGTCGTCAGTATCGGTAGAGGGCGCAAAGTCCACAGGTTCATGTACTTTTTATTTGCATTATAAATCCCCATAGGGGGGATTTTAGATCGCCTCATATAAGAACTGTGTTTGAAAAATAAACATGTCATATGGATATGAAGAAAACGCTATCGTTACTGCTACTGAATTAGTTACATTTTCGCTAGAATCATATAGGAGGTGTCTGACTGACTGTCGCCAACGATACAGAGACACCTCCCTGACAATATAACGATACAGAGACGCCTCCCTGACAATATAACGATACAGAGACACCTCCCTGACAATATAACGATACAGAGACACCTCCCTGACAATATAACGATACAGAGACACCTCCCTGACAATATAACGACACAGAGACACCTCCCTGACAATATAACGACACAGAGACACCTCCCTGACAATATAACGACACAGAGACACCTCCCTGACAATATAACGACACAGAGACACCTCCCTGACAATATAACGACACAGAGACACCTCCCTGACAATATAACGATACAGAGACGCCTCCCTGACAATATAACGATACAGAGACACCTCCCTGACAATATAACGACACAGAGACACCTCCCTGACAATATAACGACACAGAGACAACCTCCCTGACAATATAACGATACAGAGACACCTCCCTGACAATATAACGATACAGAGACACCTCCCTGACAATATAACGATACAGAGACACCTCCCTGACAATATAACGATACAGAGACACCTCCCTGACAATATAACGATACAGAGACACCTCCCTGACAATATAACGACACAGAGACACCTCCCTGACAATATAACGATACAGAGACACCTCCCTGTCAATATAACGATACAGAGACACCTCCCTGTCAATATAACGATACAGAGACACCTCCCTGACAATATAACGATACAGAGACACCTCCCTGTCAATATAACGATACAGAGACACCTCCCTGACAATATAACGACACAGAGACACCTCCCTGACAATATAACGATACAGAGACACCTCCCTGACGATATAACGACACAGAGACACCTCCCTGACAATATAACGACACAGAGACACCTCCCTGACAATATAACGATACAGAGACACCTCCCTGACAATATAACGACACAGAGACACCTCCCTGACAATATAACGATACAGAGACACCTCCCTGACAATATAACGATACAGAGACACCTCCCTGACAATATAACGATACAGAGACACCTCCCTGACAATATAACGATACAGAGACACCTCCCTGACAATATAACGATACAGAGACACCTCCCTGACAATATAACGACACAGAGACACACCTCCCTGACAATATAACGACACAGAGACACCTCCCTGACAATATAACGACACAGAGACACCTCCCTGACAATATAACGATACAGAGACACCTCCCTGACAATATAACGATACAGAGACACCTCCCTGACAATATAACGACACAGAGACACCTCCCTGTCAATATAACGATACAGAGACACCTCCCTGACAATATAACGACACAGAGACACCTCCCTGACAATATAACGATACAGAGACACCTCCCTGACAATATAACGACACAGAGACACCTCCCTGACAATATAACGATACAGAGACACCTCCCTGACAATATAACGATACAGAGACACCTCCCTGACAATATAACGATACAGAGACACCTCCCTGACAATATAACGACACAGAGACACCTCCCTGACAATATAACGACACAGAGACAACCTCCCTGACAATATAACGATACAGAGACACCTCCCTGACAATATAACGATACAGAGACACCTCCCTGACAATATAACGACACAGAGACACCTCCCTGACAATATAACGATACAGAGACACCTCCCTGACAATAACGCAGAGACAGCTTGATCTTTTGAGTACTTCCGTGAACCAGGAGGGGAATCGAGGGGATGGAGGGATGAGCGAGTGACGTCAGCACTTCGATGCTCTATTGTCCACTGATGCTGCGCTGCATGACTTCAAAAAACTGCCCTCAAAAAGAGGGCAGTTTTTTGAAGTGTGAGAGAGGATGGGTGGGCCTCTTTGATGTGGTTAATTAAGGCAGCGTGTTACACAAGGAAGGGGCAGAAACTGAACATGAATTAATTGTATCTATAGAACACCTTCCCAAACATGTGGTTACAAAGTGCTTTACAGACAGGTCGCAAACAGCAATCATCAAAGACATCAAACACATCAGAAAGATCAGAAACAACAGAGAACATTAGAACCAAATTTGTAGTCAGTCGGCTGGTAAACAAGTTGATCTATAAGCACACAGCTTTGGCATACAGATGTGTTTTTAAAAGAGTGACTCTGTGAAAAAGAGGTTTAGTCAACGGACATTTTAGTCATAGTTTTAGATGTGTTTGGACTCATCTTTTTTACTTTGCCAGCAAATTTCTAGTTTAGTCGTAGTCATATTTTAGTCATCTGGAATGTCTTAGTGTTAGTCTAGTTTTAGTCGACTAAGTGTCATACGATTTTAGTCGACTAAATCTACAGTTGATTTGTAGACAAAAAAATATTTTGACGATAGCCGATCCACAAACCCATCCAGATCCTTGTAGATCTGCTATTTTCAGCATGCAAACCAAGTGTAAAATGACTTATACTGGATCTCTTGTCCACTAGAGTCCCTTCCTAACATTTTAGTCTAGTTTGTATTTGTCGACGAAATCGTCAGTATATTTAGTCACCACAGCTTAGTTTTCATGTCATTTAGTTTCCATTCAGTGGTGTGTGGGGGGGGGGTTTGGAGAGCTAGTGAGGAGCTAGAGGTCGCTTGAAGTGCCTCGAAAGTACAGTTGATGAGTTCTTTCTTGGTTTCACAGAGAGAGACACAGTGATATATCTGGAAGGAGTGCATGGTGTGTGTGATGTGATGTGGTCTCTGCAGCCGCTACTGGACATAAATATAAGTGAGCAGCTGGATTCTAAGAACATGTTGGACTTTACGGGAGGACTTTAGAGGTGATGTTATGGAAGGATGCTGCTGCAGTGGTACGGTACGGTACGGTACGGTACGGTCGGTACCGTCGGTACGGTGAACCGGGATGCAATAAACGGGTGAATGAGCAGCAGGGAAAGACCCCAGAGGGCCAGAGAGGTGCAGGGCGATAGATAATATATAATCCCTTTGAAAAAAAGGCTGATTTTGTTTACGTGGGAGAGGATTAAAAAGGAGGGGCTGCCGAACAGTAAATACTACTGCTATAATAACACCTTTATTTGTATATTTAACACCACCTCCTATGCAGACAGAAGTCCTTGACTTTCTTCTGTTCTGGGGGCGGCGGTGGGCTCAGGGACAGAGCAACCAGATGGGTTTTAATCCCAGGCTCCCCCAGAGTTAGAGTCCAAGTGTCCTTGACGGAGTTTCTTTTTAATTATTACAATACGGCGGATTAAACACATGAAACAAAAAGTCGGGAATGTCGTAGTAAGCGCCATCGAACCCTGGATTAAACAATTAGCGGCTAAAGCATAACATGACAACATGCCCTTCTGAGCATGTTGTCCTACAGACTGCCTTAACAGTGTGTGTGTGCGTGTACGGTGTACGCGCTCGTGTGCTTGCGTGCGTGAAGGGGTGAATGCAATGCACAATCTATGTAAAGCGCTTTGGATGAAAAGTGCTATATATATATATATATATATATATATATATATATATATATATATATATATATAAATGCACCGTTTACGATTTACATAAAAATGGAAAAAAAAGGTAATATTACAGATATCCTGTTTCTCTCCTCGCCTTCCAACCTTATCTCCCTGCCGTGCCTCCTCTTAGATAGAGGTTTTCAACGTGCACATCATTCAAAGTGACAACAGGGTGTCCTTTGAGCTCAGTGAAGAGGGTTAAGGGCACCATGTTGTGTTCGCTTCCCCCAGCTCAGTGAAGAGGGTTAAGGGCACCATGTTGTGTTCGCTTCCCCCAGCTCAGTGAAGAGGGTTACGGGCACCATGTTGTGTTCGCTTCCCCCAGCTCAGTGAAGAGGGTTAGGGACCATATTGTGTTCGCTTCCCCCAGCTCAGTGAAGAGGGTTAGGGACCATATTGTGTTCGCTTCCCCCAGCTCAGTGAAGAGGGTTACGGGCACCATATTGTGTTCGCTTCCCCCAGCTCAGTGAAGAGGGTTAGGGACCATATTGTGTTCGCTTCCCCCAGCTCAGTGAAGAGGGTTAGGGACCATATTGTGTTCGCTTCCCCCAGCTCAGTGAAGAGGGTTAGGGACCATGTTGTGTTCGCTTCCCCCAGCTCAGTGAAGAGGGTTAGGGACCATATTGTGTTCGCTTCCCCCAGCTCAGTGAAGAGGGTTAGGGACCATGTTGTGTTCGCTTCCCCCAGCTCAGTGAAGAGGGTTAGGGACCATATTGTGTTCGCTTCCCCCAGCTCAGTGAAGAGGGTTAGGGACCATATTGTGTTCGCTTCCCCCAGCTCAGTGAAGAGGGTTAGGGACCATATTGTGTTCGCTTCCCCCAGCTCAGTGAAGAGGGTTACGGGCACCATATTGTGTTCGCTTCCCCCAGCTCAGTGAAGAGGGTTAGGGACCATATTGTGTTCGCTTCCCCCAGCTCAGTGAAGAGGGTTAGGGACCATATTGTGTTCGCTTCCCCCAGCTCAGTGAAGAGGGTTAGGGACCATATTGTGTTCGCTTCCCCCAGCTCAGTGAAGAGGGTTAGGGACCATGTTGTGTTCGCTTCCCCCAGCTCAGTGAAGAGGGTTAGGGACCATATTGTGTT
>NW_027666229.1:27500-32500 GCF_963924005.1 Protomyctophum bolini
TGGCAACCACAACGTCAGTGGGAATGTGTGTGTGTTACTGCTTATACACGCCAGACAACATGGCAACCGCAACTTCAGTGGGAGTGTGTGTGTGTGTGTGTGTTACTGCTTATACACACCAGACAACATGGCAACCACAACGTCAGTGGGAATGTGTGTGTGTTACTGCTTATACACGCCAGACAACATGGCAACCGCAACGTCAGTGGGAATGTGAGTGTGTTACTGCTTATACACGCCAGACAACATGGCAACCACAACTTCAGTGGGAATGTGTGTGTGTTACTGCTTATACACGCCAGACAACATGGCAACCGCAACTTCAGTGGGAGTGTGTGTGTGTGTGTTACTGCTTATACACACCAGACAACATGGCAACCACAACGTCAGTGGGAATGTGTGTGTGTTACTGCTTATACACGCCAGACAACATGGCAACCGCAACGTCAGTGGGAATGTGAGTGTGTTACTGCTTATACACGCCAGACAACATGGCAACCACAACTTCAGTGGGAATGTGTGTGTGTTACTGCTTATACACACCGGACAACATGGCAACCGCAACGTCAGTGGGAATGTGTGTGTGTGTGTCACTGCTTATACACACCAGACAACATGGCAACCACAACGTCAGTGGGAATGTGTGTGTGTGTGTTACTGCTTATACACACCGGACAACATGGCAACCGCAACGTCAGTGGGAATGTGAGTGTGTTACTGCTTATACACACCAGACAACATGGCAACCACAACGTCAGTGGGAATGTGTGTGTGTGTGTCACTGCTTATACACACCAGACAACATGGCAACCGCAACGTCAGTGGGAGTGTGTGTGTGTTACTGCTTATACACAGCAGACAACATGGCAACCGCAACGTCAGTGGGAATGTGTGTGTGTTACTGCTTATACACACCAGACAACATGGCAACCACAACGTCAGTGGGAATGTGTGTGTGTTACTGCTTATACACACCAGACAACATGGCAACCGCAACGTCAGTGGGAATGTGTGTGTTGTGTGTGCTTATACACACCAGACAACATGGCAACCACAACGTCAGTGGGAATGTGTCTGTTGCTCCAAAACAAGACTTAATACTTTGGTATGATGCGATGGATGAAAGTTTTATATCGCCATCAAATTGCTCTATAACATCCACTCTATAGAAATAGAATCACTGATAAATGTGTATCCTTGGGGAAAATCCTTGAAGGTTTCTTCCGTTCAGACAGAAAGTGAATGAAGTGATAGCATCAACGCCATATTGTCTGTAAATCACCGCTAAATCACGGCGCCACCTTGGCCGGGTTCTGGGCTGGTTTTAACCCATCTAGACCGGAGACCGGATTCTACAAATGTCCCCCCCCCCCCACACACACGACATGTTGTTCCACGGACCCCCCCCCCCCCCCCCCAGAAGCAAAGATATGAGTTATAAACGTTCACTGTGACAGAATATATATATTCAAAGATTTGCGCCACATTTGCACGATTTATTTTTCCCTCTAAAATACCAGATCAAATAATTGGCTAAAGGGGTTAAAAACCTATAAGGGTGACAACCGATGCGACCTCAGGGTTAAAATGGCTTAACCACAAATATTTCAAGGTGCCGAGACTCTCCAAACCGCCAGGAGTTATGAGCTTGAAGCCCGACTCCAAACCGCCAGGAGTTACTGTATGAGCTCAAAGCAGGACTGTGAGATGGATGTGTGCTCTGCCTCTGTCTGTCTCTGTCGTTTCACACCGGAAATACACTCTACGGTTTAATCCATTCTGACCTGAGATCAGATTCTAAAAAAAAAAATGTCAGTTTTCTGAAAAAGATACGAGCTACAAGCTCGTGGCGCGCTATGAAGCTTGTAGATCTGCAATGTTTTCAACAGCTATAAAGCATGACATGATGCTTGAAACACCAAAAGAGTATAGCAGATCATATCATAGTGGAACAGCATATTTTTGAGATGCGGATCGGGGGGCCAATTTCAATCTAATTCCGGGGCTCCTTGACATGAAATAGTGACACACAGAAACATGAGGTTTTTCACAGAAAACGGTCATGATTCAGAAGACGGGTCTCGGTCGAAGTGGGTTATTAAAGCCCCTCTAGTTCCTCACCCCCCCCCCCCCGGGCCTTGACGAGTGGGGGGGGGGGGGGGGGGGGGAGGGAGGAGGGGCATACCCTCATACCCTCCTGGCTCTTTGTTTTCTATACCAAAGTTTTCACGAGTTTAAACTGTGCACCGTCGCTGAAAATAGATTGCATTTAGATTGATTGCTCTTTCAAATCGTTGCCTACATGAATTATCCTTTTATTATGACTCAGCCATCGAGAGACACACGCGCACACACACACACACACACACACACACACACACACACCGCACGCGCACTTGGCAGAAGAAGACGTGTGAAAATTATCCTGATCGTGCCCCTCCACTGCGACACGATGTTTCCACGCTTGCTTTTGTAAACACAGCATCTTAAATAAAACAGCCCACGGACAGACGTGAGCGAGGGGCACTGTACGGCGCATCGATGGCGCTTTCTGGAAGTCAGTCCTTTAGTTTATAAAGTTGTGAGGCGTGAGTGTTATACCGCTGACAGCAGACGACCTTTATCCTCTCTCAGGTTGAAATGTCGGATCTTTGTTTTGTGACAAAGGAGACAGATTCTCTCATCTGAGGGCTGTGTAGTGTATAGTGTGTACACTACACAGCCTACACTCTCTCTCTCTCTCTCTCTCTCTCTCTCTAACACAGTTCTGTGTACTGTTGAAGGTCTCTCTCTCTCTCTCTCTCTCTCTCTAACACAGTTCTGTGTACTGTTGAAGGTCTCTCTCTCTCTCTCTCTCTCTCTCTCTAACACAGTTCTGTGTCCTGTTGAAGGTCGCTTAATGCTGCTCTTAAAACTCCAGTGCTTTGTCGGCTGCACAACTGTGTGGCATGAATGAAATGTTCCATTGTGTAATACGCTTTCACACACACACACACACACACACACACACAAACACACACACACACACAGAAGTCTACGTGCACTGTGCAGGCACGCACGCACCGTCCGTCCACATACATACACACACACACACACATGCGGAGAGGCTGAAAAGCATGTGTGTGTGTGTGTGTGTCTTGGAAACAGAGGAGAGGAGAGGAGAGGCACGAGAGAGAGAGAGAGAGAGAGAGAGAGAGAGAGAGACATGCGTGTGTACACAGGCCTTGGGATGACATCAGATATCCCCCTGAGTGACCTTTGACCTGTAATTGAGCTGAGCACACGGCTGGTAATCAGTGACTAGCGGTCTCAATTAGGCCCTCAGAGGTAATGATGACGGGACGCCAGGGAATACCTCCCCCGTACGGCGGTCTGGGGGCCACCAGGGGTCCTTGAGGGGGTTCCAGGTGGTCTGGGGGCCACCAGGGGTCCTTGAGGGGGTTCCAGGTGGTCCCCTGCATGTAAACGAGGGAGAGTTGGTAACCAAATGGACCCTCATAGGTCTTTAACCCATTCTGACCTGAGATCAGATTCTAAAAAAATGTCTTCTACATCCTGACAGTTTCCTGAAAAGGCTACATTTCTATGTCAGTCGTTCTTCGATTTTTCAAAAATAGCAGACCTACAAGCTCATAGCGCGCCACTCGGTGGCGCGCTACGAGCTTGTATTGAAAAATCTTGGATCTTGTATTGAAAAAAGCTTGGATTGAAAAAGAACGACTGACATAGAAACATAGCTTTTTTCAGAAAAGTGTCAGGATCTAGAAGAACATTTTTAGAATCTGATCCCAGGTCAGAATGGTAAACTGTCAGGATGTAGAAGACATTTTTTTAGAATCTGATCCCAGGTCAGAATGGGTTCCGGTCAGACCTATGAATAGCCTCTAATACCACCATGAACAGGACGGGTCGAGGTCCAGTGGACGCTCCGGGCAGCGCCATGCCAGCTGCCGTGCACACACACACACACAGACACACACACGCACACGCACAGACGCACAGGCACAGGCACAGACACAGACACAGACACGCACAGGCACACGCGCACACGCACACGCACAGACACAGACACAGACACAGACACAGACACAGACACAGACACAGACACAGACACAGACACAGACACGCACACGCACAGGCACAGACACAGACACAGACACAGACACACACACACACACACACACACACACACACACACAAGTACAGCCCCTGGACATGAAGTACAAGTATGACACTAGCATGTCGCAAAACTGACCCCCAGATCGGACCCTTGACCCTTGAGGGCGGTCAGAGTCTTTTGGCTTGACCCCGGGCTGGGTATCGGGTTAGGCTGGGTTAGGGTTAGGGTTAGGTTTAGGCTGACCTCCCTCCAGGCTCAGGGCGGAGAGACACTCTTTTGGGACTGGAACAAACGTCACACTGAAGAACTATAACAAATCATCCCGTTCAAAGCGAAGCAAGGTGGAGCTTTAATTAGCAGCTTGTTTTGCCCAAGGACAATCAATGTGACAGGAGGCACACATACATACGTGCAGAGGTGAGTGAGAGAGATGTTCCTAACTTTAATTAAAAAGAACAACAGCTTTCGTGGCATTGGGTTTGAAGTTTAAGGTCAATGCAAAGATTATCTATAGGCCACGGGTGCAGTACTTAGTTTAGACAGTTTTTCCGCACGCACCGCTACTGACGACCGCAAAGACCACTCTAAACACCACCTAGTCGTCATGATTGGCTGCCTCCTCAGCCAATGGGAGTCTGAACGGCATACAAAAAAAAACCACGCTCTGAACACCAGGCAATTTGGCGCGCGTGCGTTTACTGCGCGCGTACAGTGCGTTTGGATAGGACCAATATATGTCAATGATACCAGCTACAATTTTTTTAACTGTTTTTTTTCTGTAGACTTAGATAGCATTTGATACAGACTTATAGCATGTTATGTAGACAGCATAAGAGCATTGTATGTAGTCATAGCACGTCATAGTACATACGTGTATGTA
>NW_027666228.1:0-60003 GCF_963924005.1 Protomyctophum bolini
ATTTTGGCCCTGTTCGTTCCCTGTTGTCCCAAACTGCCCCAGCTCTTGCCACAATGCTCAAAGTGGCTAGCTTTCATCCCAACACAGTTTATAGGGCCATACGGTACATAGTTTTCAAGTTACAGACTAAGCTAAGCAAAAGTGAACCAGGCCTTTTTACTGTGAAAATGGCACTTTGGGACTGTGAAAGTGACATTTTGGCCCTGTTGTCCCAAACTGCCCCAGCACTTCCCACATTGCTCAAAGTGGCTAGCTTTCATCCCAACACAGTTTATAGGGCCATACGGTACATAGTTTTCAAGTTACAGACTAAGCTAAGCAAAAGTGAACAGGCCTTTTTACTGTGAAAATGGCACTTTGGGACTGTGAAAGTGACATTTTGGCCCTGTTGTCCCAAACTGCCCCAGCACTTCCCACATTGCTCAAAGTGGCTAGCTTTCATCCCAACACAGTTATAGGGCCATACGGTACATAGTTTTCAAGTTACAGACAAAGCTAAGCAAAATGAATCTTTTTTTTTTTACTGTGAAAACGGCACTTTGGGACTGTGAAAGTGACATTTTGGCCCTGTTGTCCCAAACTGCCCCAGCACTTCCCACATTGCTCAAAGTGGCTAGCTTTCATCCCAACACAGTTTATAGGGCCATACGGTACATAGTTTTCAAGTTACAGACTAAGCTAAGCAAAATGAATCTGTTTTTTTTTTACTGTGAAAATGGCACTTTGGGACTGTGAAAGTGACATTTTGGCCCTGTTGTCCCAAACTGCCCCAGCACTTCCCACATTGCTCAAAGTGGCTAGCTTTCATCCCAACACAGTTTATAGGGCCATACGGTACATAGTTTTCAAGTTACAGACTAAGCTAAGCAAAAGTGAACCAGGCCTTTTTACTGTGAAAATGGCACTTTGGGACTGTGAAAGTGACATTTTGGCCCTGTTGTCCCAAACTGCCCCAGCACTTCCCACATTGCTCAAAGTGGCTAGCTTTCATCCCAACACAGTTTATAGGGCCATACGGTACATAGTTTTCAAGTTACAGACTAAGCTAAGCAAAAATGAATCTGTTTTTTTTTTACTGTGAAAATGGCACTTTGGGACTGTGAAAGTGACATTTTGGCCCTGTTGTCCCAAACTGCCCCAGCACTTCCCACATTGCTCAAAGTGGCTAGCTTTCATCCCAACACAGTTTATAGGGCCATACGGTACATAGTTTTCAAGTTACAGACTAAGCTAAGCAAAAGTGAACCAGGCCTTTTTACTGTGAAAATGGCACTTTGGGACTGTGAAAGTGACATTTTGGCCCTGTTGTCCCAAACTGCCCCAGCACTTCCCACATTGCTCAAAGTGGCTAGCTTTCATCCCAACACAGTTTATAGGGCCATACGGTACATAGTTTTCAAGTTACAGACTAAGCTAAGCAAAAGTGAACCAGGCCTTTTTACTGTGAAAATGGCACTTTGGGACTGTGAAAGTGACATTTTGGCCCTGTTGTCCCAAACTGCCCCAGCACTTCCCACATTGCTCAAAGTGGCTAGCTTTCATCCCAACACAGTTTATAGGGCCATACGGTACATAGTTTTCAAGTTACAGACTAAGCTAAGCAAAATGAATCTTTTTTTTTTTACTGTGAAAACGGCACTTTGGGACTGTGAAAGTGACATTTGGCCCTGTTGTCCCAAACTGCCCCAGCACTTCCCACATTGCTCAAAGTGGCTAGCTTTCATCCCAACACAGTTTATAGGGCCATACGGTACATAGTTTTCAAGTTACAGACTAGCTAAGCAAAAGTGAACCAGGCCTTTTTACTGTGAAAATGGCACTTTGGGACTGTGAAAGTGACATTTTGGCCCTGTTGTCCCAAACTGCCCCAGCACTTCCCACATTGCTCAAAGTGGCTAGCTTTCATCCCAACACAGTTTATAGGGCCATACGGTACATAGTTTTCAAGTTACAGACTAAGCTAAGCAAAAGTGAACCAGGCCTTTTTACTGTGAAAATGGCACTTTGGGACTGTGAAAGTGACATTTTGGCCCTGTTGTCCCAAACTGCCCCAGCACTTCCCACATTGCTCAAAGTGGCTAGCTTTCATCCCAACACAGTTTATAGGGCCATACGGTACATAGTTTTCAAGTTACAGACTAAGCTAAGCAAAAGTGAACCAGGCCTTTTTACTGTGAAAATGGCACTTTGGGACTGTGAAAGTGACATTTTGGCCCTGTTCGATTCCCTGTTGTCCAAACTGCCCCAGCTCTTGCCACAATGCTCAAAGTGGCTAGCTTTCATCCCAACACAGTTTATAGGGCCATACGGTACATAGTTTTCAAGTTACAGACTAAGCTAAGCAAAAGTGAACCAGGCCTTTTTACTGTGAAAATGGCACTTTGGGACTGTGAAAGTGACATTTTGGCCCTGTTGTCCCAAACTGCCCCAGCACTTCCCACACTGCTCAAAGTGGCTAGCTTTCATCCCAACACAGTTTATAGGGCCATACGGTACATAGTTTTCAAGTTACAGACTAAGCTAAGCAAAAGTGAACCAGGCCTTTTTACTGTGAAAATGGCACTTTGGGACTGTGAAAGTGACATTTTGGCCCTGTTGTCCCAAACTGCCCCAGCACTTCCCACATTGCTCAAAGTGGCTAGCTTTCATCCCAACACAGTTTATAGGGCCATACGGTACATAGTTTTCAAGTTACAGACTAAGCTAAGCAAAAGTGAACCAGGCCTTTTTACTGTGAAAATGGCACTTTGGGACTGTGAAAGTGACATTTTGGCCCTGTTGTCCCAAACTGCCCCAGCACTTCCCACATTGCTCAAAGTGGCTAGCTTTCATCCCAACACAGTTTATAGGGCCATACGGTACATAGTTTTCAAGTTACAGACTAAGCTAAGCAAAATGAATCTTTTTTTTTTACTGTGAAAACGGCACTTTGGGACTGTGAAAGTGACATTTTGGCCCTGTTGTCCCAAACTGCCCCAGCACTTCCACATTGCTCAAAGTGGCTAGCTTTCATCCCAACACAGTTTATAGGGCCATACGGTACATAGTTTTCAAGTTACAGACTAAGCTAAGCAAAAGTGAACCAGGCCTTTTTACTGTGAAAATGGCACTTTGGGACTGTGAAAGTGACATTTTGGCCCTGTTGTCCCAAACTGCCCCAGCACTTCCCACATGCTCAAAGTGGCTAGCTTTCATCCCAACACAGTTTATAGGGCCATACGGTACATAGTTTTCAAGTTACAGACTAAGCTAAGCAAAAGTGAACCAGGCCTTTTTACTGTGAAAATGGCACTTTGGGACTGTGAAAGTGACATTTTGGCCCTGTTGTCCCAAACTGCCCCAGCACTTCCCACATTGCTCAAAGTGGCTAGCTTTCATCCAACACAGTTTATAGGGCCATACGGTACATAGTTTTCAAGTTACAGACTAAGCTAAGCAAAAGTGAACCAGGCCTTTTTACTGTGAAAATGGCACTTTGGGACTGTGAAAGTGACATTTTGGCCCTGTTGTCCCAAACTGCCCCAGCACTTCCCACATTGCTCAAAGTGGCTAGCTTTCATCCCAACACAGTTTATAGGCCATACGGTACATAGTTTTCAAGTTACAGACTAAGCTAAGCAAAAGTGAACCAGGCCTTTTTACTGTGAAAATGGCACTTTGGGACTGTGAAAGTGACATTTTGGCCCTGTTGTCCCAAACTGCCCCAGCACTTCCCACATTGCTCAAAGTGGCTAGCTTTCATCCCAACACAGTTTATAGGGCCATACGGTACATAGTTTTCAAGTTACAGACTAAGCTAAGCAAAAGTGAACCAGGCCTTTTTACTGTGAAAATGGCACTTTGGGACTGTGAAAGTGACATTTTGGCCCTGTTGTCCCAAACTGCCCCAGCACTTCCCACATTGCTCAAAGTGGCTAGCTTTCATCCCAACACAGTTTATAGGGCCATACGGTACATAGTTTTCAAGTTACAGACTAAGCTAAGCAAAAGTGAACCAGGCCTTTTTACTGTGAAAATGGCACTTTGGGACTGTGAAAGTGACATTTTGGCCCTGTTCGTTCCCTGTTGTCCCCAAACTGCCCCAGCTCTTGCCACAATGCTCAAAGTGGCTAGCTTTCATCCCAACACAGTTTATAGGGCCATACGGTACATAGTTTTCAAGTTACAGACTAAGCTAAGCAAAATGAATCTTTTTTTTTTACTGTGAAAACGGCACTTTGGGACTGTGAAAGTGACATTTTGGCCCTGTTGTCCCAAACTGCCCCAGCACTTCCCACATTGCTCAAAGTGGCTAGCTTTCATCCCAACACAGTTTATAGGGCCATACGGTACATAGTTTTCAAGTTACAGACTAAGCTAAGCAAAAGTGAACCAGGCCTTTTTACTGTGAAAATGGCACTTTGGGACTGTGAAAGTGACATTTTGGCCCTGTTGTCCCAAACTGCCCCAGCACTTCCCACATTGCTCAAAGTGGCTAGCTTTCATCCCAACACAGTTTATAGGGCCATACGGTACATAGTTTTCAAGTTACAGACTAAGCTAAGCAAAAGTGAACCAGGCCTTTTTACTGTGAAAATGGCACTTTGGGACTGTGAAAGTGACATTTTGGCCCTGTCGTCCTGTTGTCCCAAACTGCCCCAGCTCTTGCCACAATGCTCAAAGTGGCTAGCTTTCATCCCAACACAGTTTATAGGGCCATACGGTACATAGTTTTCAAGTTACAGACTAAGCTAAGCAAAAGTGAACCAGGCCTTTTTACTGTGAAAATGGCACTTTGGGACTGTGAAAGTGACATTTTGGCCCTGTTGTCCCAAACTGCCCCAGCACTTCCCACATTGCTCAAAGTGGCTAGCTTTCATCCCAACACAGTTTATAGGGCCATACGGTACATAGTTTTCAAGTTACAGACTAAGCTAAGCAAAAGTGAACCAGGCCTTTTTACTGTGAAAATGGCACTTTGGGACTGTGAAAGTGACATTTTGGCCCTGTTGTCCCAAACTGCCCCAGCACTTCCCACATTGCTCAAAGTGGCTAGCTTTCATCCCAACACAGTTTATAGGGCCATACGGTACATAGTTTTCAAGTTACAGACTAAGCTAAGCAAAAGTGAACCAGGCCTTTTTACTGTGAAAACGGCACTTTGGGACTGTGAAAGTGACATTTTGGCCCTGTTGTCCCAAACTGCCCCAGCACTTCCCACATTGCTCAAAGTGGCTAGCTTTCATCCCAACACAGTTTATAGGGCCATACGGTACATAGTTTTCAAGTTACAGACTAAGCTAAGCAAAAGTGAACCAGGCCTTTTTACTGTGAAAATGGCACTTTGGGACTGTGAAAGTGACATTTTGGCCCTGTTGTCCCAAACTGCCCCAGCACTTCCCACATTGCTCAAAGTGGCTAGCTTTCATCCCAACACAGTTTATAGGGCCATACGGTACATAGTTTTCAAGTTACAGACTAAGCTAAGCAAAAGTGAACCAGGCCTTTTTACTGTGAAAATGGCACTTTGGGACTGTGAAAGTGACATTTTGGCCCTGTTGTCCCAAACTGCCCCAGCACTTCCCACATTGCTCAAAGTGGCTAGCTTTCATCCCAACACAGTTTATAGGGCCATACGGTACATAGTTTTCAAGTTACAGACTAAGCTAAGCAAAAGTGAACCAGGCCTTTTTACTGTGAAAATGGCACTTTGGGACTGTGAAAGTGACATTTTGGCCCTGTTGTCCCAAACTGCCCCAGCACTTCCCACATTGCTCAAAGTGGCTAGCTTTCATCCCAACACAGTTTATAGGGCCATACGGTACATAGTTTTCAAGTTACAGACTAAGCTAAGCAAAAGTGAACCAGGCCTTTTTACTGTGAAAATGGCACTTTGGGACTGTGAAAGTGACATTTTGGCCCTGTTGTCCCAAACTGCCCCAGCACTTCCCACATTGCTCAAAGTGGCTAGCTTTCATCCCAACACAGTTTATAGGGCCATACGGTACATAGTTTTCAAGTTACAGACTAAGCTAAGCAAAAGTGAACCAGGCCTTTTTACTGTGAAAATGGCACTTTGGGACTGTGAAAGTGACATTTTGGCCCTGTTGTCCCAAACTGCCCCAGCACTTCCCACATTGCTCAAAGTGGCTAGCTTTCATCCCAACACAGTTTATAGGGCCATACGGTACATAGTTTTCAAGTTACAGACTAAGCTAAGCAAAAGTGAACCAGGCCTTTTTACTGTGAAAATGGCACTTTGGGACTGTGAAAGTGACATTTTGGCCCTGTTCGTTCCTGTTGTCCCAAACTGCCCCAGCACTTGCCACAATGCTCAAAGTGGCTAGCTTTCATCCCAACACAGTTTATAGGGCCATACGGTACATAGTTTTCAAGTTACAGACTAAGCTAAGCAAAAGTGAACCAGGCCTTTTTACTGTGAAAATGGCACTTTGGGACTGTGAAAGTGACATTTTGGCCCTGTTGTCCCAAACTGCCCCAGCACTTCCCACACTGCTCAAAGTGGCTAGCTTTCATCCCAACACAGTTTATAGGGCCATACGGTACATAGTTTTCAAGTTACAGACTAAGCTAAGCAAAAGTGAACCAGGCCTTTTTACTGTGAAAATGGCACTTTGGGACTGTGAAAGTGACATTTTGGCCCTGTTGTCCCAAACTGCCCCAGCACTTCCCACATTGCTCAAAGTGGCTAGCTTTCATCCCAACACAGTTTATAGGGCCATACGGTACATAGTTTTCAAGTTACAGACTAAGCTAAGCAAAAGTGAACCAGGCCTTTTTACTGTGAAAATGGCACTTTGGGACTGTGAAAGTGACATTTTGGCCCTGTTCGTTCCCTGTTGTCCCAAACTGCCCCAGCTCTTGCCACAATGCTCAAAGTGGCTAGCTTTCATCCCAACACAGTTTATAGGGCCATACGGTACATAGTTTTCAAGTTACAGACTAAGCTAAGCAAAGTGAACCAGGCCTTTTTACTGTGAAAATGGCACTTTGCGACTGTGAAAGTGACATTTTGGCCCTGTTGTCCCAAACTGCCCCAGCACTTCCCACACTGCTCAAAGTGGCTAGCTTTCATCCCAACACAGTTTATAGGGCCATACGGTACATAGTTTTCAAGTTACAGACTAAGCTAAGCAAAAGTGAACCAGGCCTTTTTACTGTGAAAATGGCACTTTGGGACTGTGAAAGTGACATTTTGGCCCTGTTGTCCCAAACTGCCCCAGCACTTCCCACATTGCTCAAAGTGGCTAGCTTTCATCCCAACACAGTTTATAGGGCCATACGGTACATAGTTTTCAAGTTACAGACTAAGCTAAGCAAAAGTGAACCAGGCCTTTTTACTGTGAAAATGGCACTTTGGGACTGTGAAAGTGACATTTTGGCCCTGTTGTCCCAAACTGCCCCAGCACTTCCCACATTGCTCAAAGTGGCTAGCTTTCATCCCAACACAGTTTATAGGGCCATACGGTACATAGTTTTCAAGTTACAGACTAAGCTAAGCAAAATGAATCTTTTTTTTTTACTGTGAAAACGGCACTTTGGGACTGTGAAAGTGACATTTTGGCCCTGTTGTCCCAAACTGCCCCAGCACTTCCCACATTGCTCAAAGTGGCTAGCTTTCATCCCAACACAGTTTATAGGGCCATACGGTACATAGTTTTCAAGTTACAGACTAAGCTAAGCAAAAGTGAACCAGGCCTTTTTACTGTGAAAATGGCACTTTGGGACTGTGAAAGTGACATTTTGGCCCTGTTGTCCCAAACTGCCCCAGCACTTCCCACATTGCTCAAAGTGGCTAGCTTTCATCCCAACACAGTTTATAGGGCCATACGGTACATAGTTTTCAAGTTACAGACTAAGCTAAGCAAAAGTGAACCAGGCCTTTTTACTGTGAAAATGGCACTTTGGGACTGTGAAAGTGACATTTTGGCCCTGTTCGTTCCCTGTTGTCCCAAACTGCCCCAGCTCTTGCCACAATGCTCAAAGTGGCTAGCTTTCATCCCAACACAGTTTATAGGGCCATACGGTACATAGTTTTCAAGTTACAGACTAAGCTAAGCAAAAGTGAACCAGGCCTTTTTACTGTGAAAATGGCACTTTGGGACTGTGAAAGTGACATTTTGGCCCTGTTGTCCCAAACTGCCCCAGCACTTCCCACACTGCTCAAAGTGGCTAGCTTTCATCCCAACACAGTTTATAGGGCCATACGGTACATAGTTTTCAAGTTACAGACTAAGCTAAGCAAAAGTGAACCAGGCCTTTTTACTGTGAAAATGGCACTTTGGGACTGTGAAAGTGACATTTTGGCCCTGTTGTCCCAAACTGCCCCAGCACTTCCCACATTGCTCAAAGTGGCTAGCTTTCATCCCAACACAGTTTATAGGGCCATACGGTACATAGTTTTCAAGTTACAGACTAAGCTAAGCAAAAGTGAACCAGGCCTTTTTACTGTGAAAATGGCACTTTGGGACTGTGAAAGTGACATTTTGGCCCTGTTGTCCCAAACTGCCCCAGCACTTCCCACATTGCTCAAAGTGGCTAGCTTTCATCCCAACACAGTTTATAGGGCCATACGGTACATAGTTTTCAAGTTACAGACTAAGCTAAGCAAAAGTGAACCAGGCCTTTTTACTGTGAAAATGGCACTTTGGGACTGTGAAAGTGACATTTTGGCCCTGTTCGTTCCCTGTTGTCCCAAACTGCCCCAGCTCTTGCCACAATGCTCAAAGTGGCTAGCTTTCATCCCAACACAGTTTATAGGGCCATACGGTACATAGTTTTCAAGTTACAGACTAAGCTAAGCAAAAGTGAACCAGGCCTTTTTACTGTGAAAATGGCACTTTGGGACTGTGAAAGTGACATTTTGGCCCTGTTGTCCCAAACTGCCCCAGCACTTCCCACACTGCTCAAAGTGGCTAGCTTTCATCCCAACACAGTTTATAGGGCCATACGGTACATAGTTTTCAAGTTACAGACTAAGCTAAGCAAAAGTGAACCAGGCCTTTTTACTGTGAAAATGGCACTTTGGGACTGTGAAAGTGACATTTTGGCCCTGTTGTCCCAAACTGCCCCAGCACTTCCCACATTGCTCAAAGTGGCTAGCTTTCATCCCAACACAGTTTATAGGGCCATACGGTACATAGTTTTCAAGTTACAGACTAAGCTAAGCAAAATGAATCTTTTTTTTTTACTGTGAAAACGGCACTTTGGGACTGTGAAAGTGACATTTTGGCCCTGTTGTCCCAAACTGCCCCAGCACTTCCCACATTGCTCAAAGTGGCTAGCTTTCATCCCAACACAGTTTATAGGGCCATACGGTACATAGTTTTCAAGTTACAGACTAAGCTAAGCAAAAGTGAACCAGGCCTTTTTACTGTGAAAATGGCACTTTGGGACTGTGAAAGTGACATTTTGGCCCTGTTGTCCCAAACTGCCCCAGCACTTCCCACATTGCTCAAAGTGGCTAGCTTTCATCCCAACACAGTTTATAGGGCCATACGGTACATAGTTTTCAAGTTACAGACTAAGCTAAGCAAAAGTGAACCAGGCCTTTTTACTGTGAAAATGGCACTTTGGGACTGTGAAAGTGACATTTTGCCCTGTCGTTCCCTGTTGTCCCAAACTGCCCCAGCTCTTGCCACAATGCTCAAAGTGGCTAGCTTTCATCCCAACACAGTTTATAGGGCCATACGGTACATAGTTTTCAAGTTACAGACTAAGCTAAGCAAAAGTGAACCAGGCCTTTTTACTGTGAAAATGGCACTTTGGGACTGTGAAAGTGACATTTTGGCCCTGTTGTCCCAAACTGCCCCAGCACTTCCCACACTGCTCAAAGTGGCTAGCTTTCATCCCAACACAGTTTATAGGGCCATACGGTACATAGTTTTCAAGTTACAGACTAAGCTAAGCAAAAGTGAACCAGGCCTTTTTACTGTGAAAATGGCACTTTGGGACTGTGAAAGTGACATTTTGGCCCTGTTGTCCCAAACTGCCCCAGCACTTCCCACATTGCTCAAAGTGGCTAGCTTTCATCCCAACACAGTTTATAGGGCCATACGGTACATAGTTTTCAAGTTACAGACTAAGCTAAGCAAAGTGAACCAGGCCTTTTTACTGTGAAAATGGCACTTTGGGACTGTGAAAGTGACATTTTGGCCCTGTTGTCCCAAACTGCCCCAGCACTTCCCACATTGCTCAAAGTGGCTAGCTTTCATCCCAACACAGTTTATAGGGCCATACGGTACATAGTTTTCAAGTTACAGACTAAGCTAAGCAAAATGAATCTTTTTTTTTTTACTGTGAAAACGGCACTTTGGGACTGTGAAAGTGACATTTTGGCCCTGTTGTCCCAAACTGCCCCAGCACTTCCCACATTGCTCAAAGTGGCTAGCTTTCATCCCAACACAGTTTATAGGGCCATACGGTACATAGTTTTCAGTTACAGACTAAGCTAAGCAAAAGTGAACCAGGCCTTTTTACTGTGAAAATGGCACTTTGGGACTGTGAAAGTGACATTTTGGCCTGTTGTCCCAAACTGCCCCAGCACTTCCCACATTGCTCAAAGTGGCTAGCTTTCATCCCAACACAGTTTATAGGGCCATACGGTACATAGTTTTCAAGTTACAGACTAAGCTAAGCAAAAGTGAACCAGGCCTTTTTACTGTGAAAATGGCACTTTGGGACTGTGAAAGTGACATTTTGGCCCTGTTGTCCCAAACTGCCCCAGCACTTCCCACACTGCTCAAAGTGGCTAGCTTTCATCCCAACACAGTTTATAGGGCCATACGGTACATAGTTTTCAAGTTACAGACTAAGCTAAGCAAAAGTGAACCAGGCCTTTTTACTGTGAAAATGGCACTTTGGGACTGTGAAAGTGACATTTTGGCCCTGTTGTCCCAAACTGCCCCAGCACTTCCCACATTGCTCAAAGTGGCTAGCTTTCATCCCAACACAGCTTATAGGGCCATACGGTACATAGTTTTCAAGTTACAGACTAAGCTAAGCAAAAGTGAACCAGGCCTTTTTACTGTGAAAATGGCACTTTGGGACTGTGAAAGTGACATTTTGGCCCTGTTGTCCCAAACTGCCCCAGCACTTCCCACATTGCTCAAAGTGGCTAGCTTTCATCCCAACACAGTTTATAGGGCCATACGGTACATAGTTTTCAAGTTACAGACTAAGCTAAGCAAAATGAATCTTTTTTTTTTACTGTGAAAATGGCACTTTGGGACTGTGAAAGTGACATTTTGGCCCTGTTGTCCCAAACTGCCCCAGCACTTCCCACATTGCTCAAAGTGGCTAGCTTTCATCCCAACACAGTTTATAGGGCCATACGGTACATAGTTTTCAAGTTACAGACTAAGCTAAGCAAAAGTGAACCAGGCCTTTTTACTGTGAAAATGGCACTTTGGGACTGTGAAAGTGACATTTTGGCCCTGTTGTCCCAAACTGCCCCAGCACTTCCCACATTGCTCAAAGTGGCTAGCTTTCATCCCAACACAGTTTATAGGGCCATACGGTACATAGTTTTCAAGTTACAGACTAAGCTAAGCAAAAGTGAACCAGGCCTTTTTACTGTGAAAATGGCACTTTGGGACTGTGAAAGTGACATTTTGGCCCTGTTGTCCCAAACTGCCCCAGCACTTCCCACATTGCTCAAAGTGGCTAGCTTTCATCCCAACACAGTTTATAGGGCCATACGGTACATAGTTTTCAAGTTACAGACTAAGCTAAGCAAAAGTGAACCAGGCCTTTTTACTGTGAAAATGGCACTTTGGGACTGTGAAAGTGACATTTTGGCCCTGTTCGTTCCCTGTTGTCCCAAACTGCCCCAGCTCTTGCCACAATGCTCAAAGTGGCTAGCTTTCATCCCAACACAGTTTATAGGGCCATACGGTACATAGTTTTCAAGTTACAGACTAAGCTAAGCAAAAGTGAACCAGGCCTTTTTACTGTGAAAATGGCACTTTGGGACTGTGAAAGTGACATTTTGGCCCTGTTGTCCCAAACTGCCCCAGCACTTCCCACATTGCTCAAAGTGGCTAGCTTTCATCCCAACACAGTTTATAGGGCCATACGGTACATAGTTTTCAAGTTACAGACTAAGCTAAGCAAAAGTGAACCAGGCCTTTTTACTGTGAAAATGGCACTTTGGGACTGTGAAAGTGACATTTTGGCCCTGTTGTCCCAAACTGCCCCAGCACTTCCCACATTGCTCAAAGTGGCTAGCTTTCATCCCAACACAGTTTATAGGGCCATACGGTACATAGTTTTCAAGTTACAGACAAAGCTAAGCAAAATGAATCTTTTTTTTTTTACTGTGAAAACGGCACTTTGGGACTGTGAAAGTGACATTTTGGCCCTGTTGTCCCAAACTGCCCAGCACTTCCCACATTGCTCAAAGTGGCTAGCTTTCATCCCAACACAGTTTATAGGGCCATACGGTACATAGTTTTCAAGTTACAGACTAAGCTAAGCAAAATGAATCTGTTTTTTTTTACTGTGAAAATGGCACTTTGGGACTGTGAAAGTGACATTTTGGCCCTGTTGTCCCAAACTGCCCCAGCACTTCCCACATTGCTCAAAGTGGCTAGCTTTCATCCCAACACAGTTTATAGGGCCATACGGTACATAGTTTTCAAGTTACAGACTAAGCTAAGCAAAAGTGAACCAGGCCTTTTTACTGTGAAAATGGCACTTTGGGACTGTGAAATTGACATTTTGGCCCTGTTGTCCCAAACTGCCCAGCACTTCCCACATTGCTCAAAGTGGCTAGCTTTCATCCAACACAGTTTATAGGGCCATACGGTACATAGTTTTCAAGTTACAGACTAAGCTAAGCAAAAGTGAAACCAGGCCTTTTTACTGTGAAAATGGCACTTTGGGACTGTGAAAGTGACATTTTGGCCCTGTTGTCCCAAACTGCCCCAGCACTTCCCACATTGCTCAAAGTGGCTAGCTTTCATCCCAACACAGTTTATAGGGCCATACGGTACATAGTTTTCAAGTTACAGACTAAGCTAAGCAAAATGAATCTTTTTTTTTTACTGTGAAAACGGCACTTTGGGACTGTGAAAGTGACATTTTGGCCCTGTTGTCCCAAACTGCCCCAGCACTTCCCACATTGCTCAAAGTGGCTAGCTTTCATCCCAACACAGTTTATAGGGCCATACGGTACATAGTTTTCAAGTTACAGACAAAGCTAAGCAAAATGAATCTTTTCTTTTTACTGTGAAAACGGCACTTTGGGACTGTGAAAGTGACATTTTGGCCCTGTTGTCCCAAACTGCCCCAGCACTTCCCACATTGCTCAAAGTGGCTAGCTTTCATCCCAACACAGTTTATAGGGCCATACGGTACATAGTTTTCAAGTTACAGACTAAGCTAAGCAAAATGAATCTGTTTTTTTTACTGTGAAAATGGCACTTTGGGACTGTGAAAGTGACATTTTGGCCCTGTTGTCCCAAACTGCCCCAGCACTTCCCACATTGCTCAAAGTGGCTAGCTTTCATCCCAACACAGTTTATAGGGCCATACGGTACATAGTTTTCAAGTTACAGACTAAGCTAAGCAAAAGTGAACCAGGCCTTTTTACTGTGAAAATGGCACTTTGGGACTGTGAAAGTGACATTTTGGCCCTGTTGTCCCAAACTGCCCCAGCACTTCCCACATTGCTCAAAGTGGCTAGCTTTCATCCCAACACAGTTTATAGGGCCATACGGTACATAGTTTTCAAGTTACAGACTAAGCTAAGCAAAATGAATCTGTTTTTTTTTACTGTGAAAATGGCACTTTGGGACTGTGAAAGTGACATTTTGGCCCTGTTGTCCCAAACTGCCCCAGCACTTCCCACATTGCTCAAAGTGGCTAGCTTTCATCCCAACACAGTTTATAGGGCCATACGGTACATAGTTTTCAAGTTACAGACTAAGCTAAGCAAAAGTGAACCAGGCCTTTTTACTGTGAAAATGGCACTTTGGGACTGTGAAAGTGACATTTTGGCCCTGTTGTCCCAAACTGCCCCAGCACTTCCCACATTGCTCAAAGTGGCTAGCTTTCATCCCAACACAGTTTATAGGGCCATACGGTACATAGTTTTCAAGTTACAGACTAAGCTAAGCAAAAGTGAACCAGGCCTTTTTACTGTGAAAATGGCACTTTGGGACTGTGAAAGTGACATTTTGGCCCTGTTGTCCCAAACTGCCCCAGCACTTCCCACATTGCTCAAAGTGCTAGCTTTCATCCCAACACAGTTTATAGGGCCATACGGTACATAGTTTTCAAGTTACAGACTAAGCTAAGCAAAAGTGAACCAGGCCTTTTTTACTGTGAAAATGGCACTTTGGGACTGTGAAAGTGACATTTTGGCCCTGTTGTCCCAAACTGCCCCAGCACTTCCCACATTGCTCAAAGTGGCTAGCTTTCATCCCAACACAGTTTATAGGGCCATACGGTACATAGTTTTCAAGTTACAGACTAAGCTAAGCAAAAGTGAACCAGGCCTTTTTACTGTGAAAATGGCACTTTGGGACTGTGAAAGTGACATTTTGGCCCTCGTCCTGTTGTCCCAAACTGCCCCAGCACTTCCCACAATGCTCAAAGTGGCTAGCTTTCATCCCAACACAGTTTATAGGGCCATACGGTACATAGTTTTCAAGTTACAGACTAAGCTAAGCAAAAGTGAACCAGGCCTTTTTACTGTGAAAATGGCACTTTGGGACTGTGAAAGTGACATTTTGGCCCTGTTGTCCCAAACTGCCCCAGCACTTCCCACATTGCTCAAAGTGGCTAGCTTTCATCCCAACACAGTTTATAGGGCCATACGGTACATAGTTTTCAAGTTACAGACTAAGCTAAGCAAAAGTGAACCAGGCCTTTTTACTGTGAAAATGGCACTTTGGGACTGTGAAAGTGACATTTTGGCCCTGTTGTCCCAAACTGCCCCAGCACTTCCCACATTGCTCAAAGTGGCTAGCTTTCATCCCAACACAGTTTATAGGGCCATACGGTACATAGTTTCAAGTTACAGACTAAGCTAAGCAAAAGTGAACCAGGCCTTTTTACTGTGAAAATGGCACTTTGGGACTGTGAAAGTGACATTTTGGCCCTGTTGTCCCAAACTGCCCCAGCACTTCCCACATTGCTCAAAGTGGCTAGCTTTCATCCCAACACAGTTTATAGGGCCATACGGTACATAGTTTTCAAGTTACAGACTAAGCTAAGCAAAAGTGAATCTGCCTTTTTACTGTGAAAACGGCACTTTGGGACTGTGAAAGTGACATTTTGGCCCTGTTGTCCCAAACTGCCCCAGCACTTCCCACATTGCTCAAAGTGGCTAGCTTTCATCCCAACACAGTTTATAGGGCCATACGGTACATAGTTTTCAGTTACAGACTAAGCCTAAGCAAAAGTGAACCAGGCCTTTTTACTGTGAAAATGGCACTTTGGGACTGTGAAAGTGACATTTTGGCCCTGTTGTCCCAAACTGCCCCAGCACTTCCCACATTGCTCAAAGTGGCTAGCTTTCATCCCAACACAGTTTATAGGGCCATACGGTACATAGTTTTCAAGTTACAGACTAAGCTAAGCAAAAGTGAACAGGCCTTTTTACTGTGAAAATGGCACTTTGGGACTGTGAAAGTGACATTTTGGCCCTGTTGTCCCAAACTGCCCCAGCACTTCCCACATTGCTCAAAGTGGCTAGCTTTCATCCCAACACAGTTTATAGGGCCATACGGTACATAGTTTTCAAGTTACAGACTAAGCTAAGCAAAAGTGAACCAGGCCTTTTTACTGTGAAAATGGCACTTTGGGACTGTGAAAGTGACATTTTGGCCCTGTTGTCCCAAACTGCCCCAGCACTTCCCACATTGCTCAAAGTGGCTAGCTTTCATCCCAACACAGTTTATAGGGCCATACGGTACATAGTTTTCAAGTTACAGACTAAGCTAAGCAAAAGTGAAACAGGCCTTTTTTACTGTGAAAATGGCACTTTGGGACTGTGAAAGTGACATTTTGGCCCTGTTGTCCCAAACTGCCCCAGCACTTCCCACATTGCTCAAAGTGGCTAGCTTTCATCCAACACAGTTTATAGGGCCATACGGTACATAGTTTTCAAGTTACAGACTAAGCTAAGCAAAAGTGAACCAGGCCTTTTTACTGTGAAAATGGCACTTTGGGACTGTGAAAGTGACATTTTGGCCCTGTTGTCCCAAACTGCCCCCAGCACTTCCCACATTGCTCAAAGTGGCTAGCTTTCATCCCAACACAGTTTATAGGGCCATACGGTACATAGTTTTCAAGTTACAGACTAAGCTAAGCAAAAGTGAACCAGGCCTTTTTACTGTGAAAATGGCACTTTGGGACTGTGAAAGTGACATTTTGGCCCTGTTGTCCCAAACTGCCCCAGCACTTCCCACACTGCTCAAAGTGGCTAGCTTTCATCCCAACACAGTTTATAGGGCCATACGGTACATAGTTTTCAAGTTACAGACTAAGCTAAGCAAAAGTGAACCAGGCCTTTTTACTGTGAAAATGGCACTTTGGGACTGTGAAAGTGACATTTTGGCCCTGTTGTCCCAAACTGCCCCAGCACTTCCCACATTGCTCAAAGTGGCTAGCTTTCATCCCAACACAGTTTATAGGGCCATACGGTACATAGTTTTCAAGTTACAGACTAAGCTAAGCAAAAGTGAACAGGCTTTTTACTGTGAAAATGGCACTTTGGGACTGTGAAAGTGACATTTTGGCCCTGTTGTCCCAAACTGCCCCAGCACTTCCCACATTGCTCAAAGTGGCTAGCTTTCATCCCAACACAGTTTATAGGGCCATACTGGTACATAGTTTTCAAGTTACAGACTAAGCTAAGCAAAATGAATCCTTTTTTTTTTTACTGTGAAAACGGCACTTTGGGACTGTGAAAGTGACATTTTGGCCCTGTTGTCCCAAACTGCCCCAGCACTTCCCACATTGCTCAAAGTGGCTAGCTTTCATCCAACACAGTTTATAGGGCCATACGGTACATAGTTTTCAAGTTACAGACTAAGCTAAGCAAAAGTGAACCAGGCTTTTTTACTGTGAAAATGGCACTTTGGGACTGTGAAAGTGACATTTTGGCCCTGTTGTCCCAAACTGCCCCAGCACTTCCCACATTGCTCAAAGTGGCTAGCTTTCATCCCAACACAGTTTATAGGGCCATACGGTACATAGTTTTCAAGTTACAGACTAAGCTAAGCAAAAGTGAACCAGGCTTTTTACTGTGAAAATGGCACTTTGGGACTGTGAAAGTGACATTTTGGCCCTGTTGTCCCAAACTGCCCAGCACTTCCACATTGCTCAAAGTGGCTAGCTTTCATCCCAACACAGTTTATAGGGCCATACGGTACATAGTTTTCAAGTTACAGACTAAGCTAAGCAAAAGTGAACCAGGCCTTTTTACTGTGAAAATGGCACTTTGGGACTGTGAAAGTGACATTTTGGCCCTGTTGTCCTCAAACTGCCCCAGCACTTCCACAATGCTCAAAGTGGCTAGCTTTCATCCCAACACAGTTTATAGGGCCATACGGTACATAGTTTTCAAGTTACAGACTAAGCTAAGCAAAAGTGAACCAGGCCTTTTTACTGTGAAAATGGCACTTTGGGACTGTGAAAGTGACATTTTGGCCCTGTTGTCCCAAACTGCCCCAGCACTTCCCACACTGCTCAAAGTGGCTAGCTTTCATCCCAACACAGTTTATAGGGCCATACGGTACATAGTTTTCAAGTTACAGACTAAGCTAAGCAAAAGTGAACCAGGCTTTTTTACTGTGAAAATGGCACTTTGGGACTGTGAAAGTGACATTTTGGCCCTGTTGTCCCAAACTGCCCCAGCACTTCCCACATTGCTCAAAGTGGCTAGCTTTCATCCCAACACAGTTTATAGGGCCATACGGTACATAGTTTTCAAGTTACAGACTAAGCTAAGCAAAATGAATCTTTTTTTTTTACTGTGAAAACGGCACTTTGGGACTGTGAAAGTGACATTTTGGCCCTGTTGTCCCAAACTGCCCCAGCACTTCCCACATTGCTCAAAGTGGCTAGCTTTCATCCCAACACAGTTTATAGGGCCATACGGTACATAGTTTTCAAGTTACAGACTAAGCTAAGCAAAAGTGAACCAGGCCTTTTTACTGTGAAAATGGCACTTTGGGACTGTGAAAGTGACATTTTGGCCCTGTTGTCCCAAACTGCCCCAGCACTTCCCACATTGCTCAAAGTGGCTAGCTTTCATCCCAACACAGTTTATAGGGCCATACGGTTACATAGTTTTCAAGTTACAGACTAAGCTAAGCAAAAGTGAACCAGGCCTTTTTACTGTGAAAATGGCACTTTGGGACTGTGAAAGTGACATTTTGGCCCTGTTGTCCCAAACTGCCCCAGCACTTCCCACATTGCTCAAAGTGGCTAGCTTTCATCCCAACACAGTTTATAGGGCCATACGGTACATAGTTTTCAAGTTACAGACTAAGCTAAGCAAAAGTGAACCAGGCCTTTTTACTGTGAAAATGGCACTTTGGGACTGTGAAAGTGACATTTTGGCCCTGTTCGTCCTGTTGTCCAAACTGCCCCAGCTCTTGCCACAATGCTCAAAGTGGCTAGCTTTCATCCCAACACAGTTTATAGGGCCATACGGTACATAGTTTCAAGTTACAGACTAAGCTAAGCAAAAGTGAACCAGGCCTTTTTACTGTGAAAATGGCACTTTGGGACTGTGAAAGTGACATTTTGGCCCTGTTGTCCCAAACTGCCCCAGCACTTCCCACATTGCTCAAAGTGGCTAGCTTTCATCCCAACACAGTTTATAGGGCCATACGGTACATAGTTTTCAAGTTACAGACTAAGCTAAGCAAAATGAATCTTTTTTTTTTACTGTGAAAACGGCACTTTGGGACTGTGAAAGTGACATTTTGGCCCTGTTGTCCAAACTGCCCCAGCACTTCCCACATTGCTCAAAGTGGCTAGCTTTCATCCCAACACAGTTTATAGGGCCATACGGTACATAGTTTTCAAGTTACAGTCTAAGCTAAGCAAAAGTGAACCAGGCCTTTTTACTGTGAAAATGGCACTTTGGGACTGTGAAAGTGACATTTTGGCCCTGTTGTCCCAAACTGCCCAGCACTTCCCACATTGCTCAAAGTGGCTAGCTTTCATCCCAACACAGTTTATAGGGCCATACGGTACATAGTTTTCAAGTTACAGACTAAGCTAAGCAAAAGTGAACCAGGCCTTTTTACTGTGAAAATGGCACTTTGGACTGTGAAAGTGACATTTTGGCCCTGTTGTCCCAAACTGCCCCAGCACTTCCCACATTGCTCAAAGTGGCTAGCTTTCATCCCAACACAGTTTATAGGGCCATACGGTACATAGTTTTCAAGTTACAGACTAAGCTAAGCAAAAGTGAAACCAGGCCTTTTTACTGTGAAAATGGCACTTTGGGACTGTGAAAGTGACATTTTGGCCCTGTTCGTCCCAAACTGCCCCAGCACTTCCCACATGCTCAAAGTGGCTAGCTTTCATCCCAACACAGTTTATAGGCCATACGGTACATAGTTTTCAAGTTACAGACTAAGGCTAAGCAAAAGTGAACCAGGCCTTTTTACTGTGAAAATGGCACTTTGGGACTGTGAAAGTGACATTTTGGCCCTGTTCGTTCCCGTTGCCAAACTGCCCCTGCTCTTGCCACATATGCTCAAAGTGGCTAGCTTTCATCCCAACACAGTTTATAGGGCCATACGGTACATAGTTTTCAAGTACAGACTTAAGCTAAGCAAAGTGAACCAGGCCTTTTTACTGTGAAAATGGCACTTTGGGACTGTGAAAGTGACATTTTGGCCCTGTTGTCCCAAACTGCTTCCCCACATTGCTCAAAGTGGCTAGCTTTCATCCCAACACAGTTTATAGGGCCATACGGTACATAGTTTTCAAGTTACAGACTAAGCTAAGCAAAAGTGAACCAGGCCTTTTTTACTGTGAAAATGGCACTTTGGGACTGTGAAAGTGACATTTTGGCCCTGTTGTCCCAAACTGCCACAGCACTTCCCACATTGCTCAAAGTGGCTAGCTTTCATCCCAACACAGTTTATAGGGCCATACGGTACATAGTTTTTCAAGTTACAGGACAAAGCTAAGCAAAATGAATCTTTTTTTTTTTACTGTGAAAACGGCACTTTGGGACTGTGAAAGTGACATTTTGGCCCTGTTGTCCCAAACTGCCCCCAGCACTTCCCACATTGCTCAAAAGTGGCTAGCTTTCATCCCAACACAGTTTATAGGGCCATACGGTACATAGTTTTCAAGTTACAGACTAAGCTAAGCAAAAGTGAACTCTGTCCTTTTTTTACTGTGAAAATGGCACTTTGGGACTGTGAAAGTGACATTTTGGCCCTGTTGTCCAAACTGCCCCAGCACTTCCCACATTGCTCAAAGTGGCTAGCTTTCATCCCAACACAGTTTATAGGGCCATACGGTACATAGTTTTCAAGTTACAGACTAAGCTAAGCAAAAGTGAACCAGGCCTTTTTTACTGTGAAAATGGCACTTTGGGACTGTGAAAGTGACATTTTGGCCCTGTTGTCCCAAACTGCCCCAGCACTTCCCACATTGCTCAAAGTGGCTAGCTTTCATCCAACACAGTTTATAGGCCATACGGTACATAGTTTTCAAGTTACAGACTAAGCTAAGCAAAATGAATCTGTTTTTTTTTACTGTGAAAATGGCACTTGGGACTGTGAAAGTGACATTTTGGCCCTGTTGTCCCAAACTGCCCCAGCACTTCCCACATTGCTCAAAGTGGCTAGCTTTCATCCCAACACAGTTTATAGGGCCATACGGTACATAGTTTTCAAGTTACAGACTAAGCTAAGCAAAAGTGAACCAGGCCTTTTTACTGTGAAAATGGCACTTTGGGACTGTGAAAGTGACATTTTGGCCCTGTTGTCCCAAACTGCCCAGCACTTCCCACATTGCTCAAAGTGGCTAGCTTTCATCCCAACACAGTTTATAGGGCCATACGGTACATAGTTTTCAAGTTACAGACTAAGCTAAGCAAAAGTGAACCAGGCCTTTTTACTGTGAAAATGGCACTTTGGGACTGTGAAAGTGACATTTTGGCCCTGTTGTCCCAAACTGCCCCAGCACTTCCCACATTGCTCAAAGTGGCTAGCTTTCATCCCAACACAGTTTATAGGGCCATACGGTACATAGTTTTCAAGTTACAGACTAAGCTAAGCAAAATGAATCTTTTTTTTTTTACTGTGAAAAACGGCACTTTGGGACTGTGAAAGTGACATTTTGGCCCTGTTGTCCCAAACTGCCCCAGCACTTCCCACATTGCTCAAAGTGGCTAGCTTTCATCCCAACACAGTTTATAGGGCCATACGGTACATAGTTTTCAAGTTACAGACTAAGCTAAGCAAAGTGAACCAGCCTTTTTACTGTGAAAATGGCACTTTGGGACTGTGAAAGTGACATTTTGGCCCTGTTGTCCCAAACTGCCCCAGCACTTCCCACATTGCTCAAAGTGGCTAGCTTTCATCCCAACACAGTTTATAGGGCCATACGGTACATAGTTTTCAAGTTACAGACTAAGCTAAGCAAAAGTGAACCAGGCCTTTTTACTGTGAAAATGGCACTTTGGGACTGTGAAAGTGACATTTTGGCCCTGTTGTCCCAAACTGCCCCAGCACTTCCCACATTGCTCAAAGTGGCTAGCTTTCATCCCAACACAGTTTATAGGGCCATACGGTACATAGTTTTCAAGTTACAGACTAAGCTAAGCAAAAGTGAATCTGCTTTTTTACTGTGAAAATGGCACTTTGGGACTGTGAAAGTGACATTTTGGCCCTGTTGTCCCAAACTGCCCCAGCACTTCCCACATTGCTCAAAGTGGCTAGCTTTCATCCCAACACAGTTTATAGGGCCATACGGTACATAGTTTTCAAGTTACAGACTAAGCTAAGCAAAAGTGAACCAGGCCTTTTTACTGTGAAAATGGCACTTTGGGACTGTGAAAGTGACATTTTGGCCCTGTTGTCCCAAACTGCCCCAGCACTTCCCACATTGCTCAAAGTGGCTAGCTTTCATCCCAACACAGTTTATAGGGCCATACGGTACATAGTTTTCAAGTTACAGACTAAGCTAAGCAAAAGTGAACCAGGCCTTTTTACTGTGAAAATGGCACTTTGGGACTGTGAAAGTGACATTTTGGCCCTGTTGTCCCAAACTGCCCCAGCACTTCCCACATTGCTCAAAGTGGCTAGCTTTCATCCCAACACAGTTTATAGGGCCATACGGTACATAGTTTTCAAGTTACAGACTAAGCTAAGCAAAAGTGAACCAGGCCTTTTTACTGTGAAAATGGCACTTTGGGACTGTGAAAGTGACATTTTGGCCCTGTTTCGTCCCAAACTGCCCCAGCACTTCCCACAATGCTCAAAGTGGCTAGCTTTCATCCCAACACAGTTTATAGGGCCATACGGTACATAGTTTTCAAGTTACAGACTAAGCTAAGCAAAAGTGAACCAGGCCTTTTTACTGTGAAAATGGCACTTTGGGACTGTGAAAGTGACATTTTGGCCCTGTTGTCCCAAACTGCCCCAGCACTTCCCACATTGCTCAAAGTGGCTAGCTTTCATCCCAACACAGTTTATAGGGCCATACGGTACATAGTTTTCAAGTTACAGACTAAGCTAAGCAAAAGTGAACCAGGCCTTTTTACTGTGAAAATGGCACTTTGGGACTGTGAAAGTGACATTTTGGCCCTGTTGTCCCAAACTGCCCCAGCACTTCCCACATTGCTCAAAGTGGCTAGCTTTCATCCCAACACAGTTTATAGGGCCATACGGTACATAGTTTTCAAGTTACAGACTAAGCTAAGCAAAAGTGAACCAGGCCTTTTTACTGTGAAAATGGCACTTTGGGACTGTGAAAGTGACATTTTGGCCCTGTTGTCCCAAACTGCCCCAGCACTTCCCACATTGCTCAAAGTGGCTAGCTTTCATCCCAACACAGTTTATAGGGCCATACGGTACATAGTTTTCAAGTTACAGACTAAGCTAAGCAAAAGTGAACCAGGCCTTTTTACTGTGAAAATGGCACTTTGGGACTGTGAAAGTGACATTTTGGCCCTGTTCTGTCCCAAACTGCCCCAGCACTTCCACATTGCTCAAAGTGGCTAGCTTTCATCCCAACACAGTTTATAGGGCCATACGGTACATAGTTTTCAAGTTACAGACTAAGCTAAGCAAAAGTGAACCAGGCCTTTTTACTGTGAAAATGGCACTTTGGGACTGTGAAAGTGACATTTTGGCCCTGTTGTCCCAAACTGCCCCAGCACTTCCACACTGCTCAAAGTGGCTAGCTTTCATCCCAACACAGTTTATAGGGCCATACGGTACATAGTTTTCAAGTTACAGACTAAGCTAAGCAAAAGTGAACCAGGCCTTTTTACTGTGAAAATGGCACTTTGGGACTGTGAAAGTGACATTTTGGCCCTGTTGTCCCAAACTGCCCCAGCACTTCCCACATTGCTCAAAGTGGCTAGCTTTCATCCCAACACAGTTTATAGGGCCATACGGTACATAGTTTTCAAGTTACAGACTAAGCTAAGCAAAAGTGAACCAGGCCTTTTTACTGTGAAAATGGCACTTTGGGACTGTGAAAGTGACATTTTGGCCCTGTTGTCCCAAACTGCCCCAGCACTTCCCACATTGCTCAAAGTGGCTAGCTTTCATCCCAACACAGTTTATAGGGCCATACGGTACATAGTTTTCAAGTTACAGACTAAGCTAAGCAAAAGTGAACCAGGCCTTTTTACTGTGAAAATGGCACTTTGGGACTGTGAAAGTGACATTTTGGCCCTGTTGTCCCAAACTGCCCAGCACTTCCCACATTGCTCAAAGTGGCTAGCTTTCATCCCAACACAGTTTATAGGGCCATACGGTACATAGTTTTCAAGTTACAGACTAAGCTAAGCAAAAGTGAACCAGGCCTTTTTACTGTGAAAATGGCACTTTGGGACTGTGAAAGTGACATTTTGGCCCCTGTTGTCCCAAACTGCCCAGCTCTTGCCACAATGCTCAAAGTGGCTAGCTTTCATCCCAACACAGTTTATAGGGCCATACGGTACATAGTTTTCAAGTTACAGACTAAGCTAAGCAAAAGTGAACCAGGCCTTTTTACTGTGAAAATGGCACTTTGGGACTGTGAAAGTGACATTTTGGCCCTGTTGTCCCAAACTGCCCCAGCACTTCCCACATTGCTCAAAGTGGCTAGCTTTCATCCCAACACAGTTTATAGGGCCATACGGTACATAGTTTTCAAGTTACAGACTAAGCTAAGCAAAAGTGAACCAGGCCTTTTTACTGTGAAAATGGCACTTTGGGACTGTGAAAGTGACATTTTGGCCCTGTTGTCCCAAACTGCCCCAGCACTTCCCACATTGCTCAAAGTGGCTAGCTTTCATCCCAACACAGTTTATAGGGCCATACGGTACATAGTTTTCAAGTTACAGACTAAGCTAAGCAAAAGTGAACCATGCCTTTTTACTGTGAAAATGGCACTTTGGGACTGTGAAAGTGACATTTTGGCCCTGTTGTCCCAAACTGCCCCAGCACTTCCCACATTGCTCAAAGTGGCTAGCTTTCATCCCAACACAGTTTATAGGGCCATACGGTACATAGTTTTCAAGTTACAGACTAAGCTAAGCAAAAGTGAACCTGTCCTTTTTTACTGTGAAAATGGCACTTTGGGACTGTGAAAGTGACATTTTGGCCCTGTTGTCCCAAACTGCCCCAGCACTTCCCACATTGCTCAAAGTGGCTAGCTTTCATCCCAACACAGTTTATAGGGCCATACGGTACATAGTTTTCAAGTTACAGACTAAGCTAAGCAAAAGTGAACCAGGCCTTTTTACTGTGAAAATGGCACTTTGGGACTGTGAAAGTGACATTTTGGCCCTGTTGTCCCAAACTGCCCCAGCACTTCCCACATTGCTCAAAGTGGCTAGCTTTCGATCCCAACACAGTTTATAGGGCCATACGGTACATAGTTTTCAAGTTACAGACTAAGCTAAGCAAAAGTGAATCCAGGCCTTTTTTTTACTGTGAAAATGGCACTTTGGGACTGTGAAAGTGACATTTTGGCCCTGTTGTCCCAAACTGCCCCAGCACTTCCCACATTGCTCAAAGTGGCTAGCTTTCATCCCAACACAGTTTATAGGGCCATACGGTACATAGTTTTCAAGTTACAGACTAAGCTAAGCAAAAGTGAACCAGGCCTTTTTACTGTGAAAATGGCACTTTGGGACTGTGAAAGTGACATTTTGGCCCTGTTGTCCCAAACTGCCCCAGCACTTCCCACATTGCTCAAAGTGGCTAGCTTTCATCCCAACACAGTTTATAGGGCCATACGGTACATAGTTTTCAAGTTACAGACTAAGCTAAGCAAAAGTGAACCAGGCCTTTTTACTGTGAAAATGGCACTTTGGGACTGTGAAAGTGACATTTTGGCCCTGTTGTCCCAAACTGCCCCAGCACTTCCCACATTGCTCAAAGTGGCTAGCTTTCATCCCAACACAGTTTATAGGGCCATACGGTACATAGTTTTCAAGTTACAGACTAAGCTAAGCAAAAGTGAACCAGGCCTTTTTACTGTGAAAATGGCACTTTGGGACTGTGAAAGTGACATTTTGGCCCTGTTGTCCCAAACTGCCCCAGCACTTCCCACATTGCTCAAAGTGGCTAGCTTTCATCCCAACACAGTTTATAGGGCCATACGGTACATAGTTTTCAAGTTACAGACTAAGCTAAGCAAAATGAATCTGTTTTTTTTTACTGTGAAAATGGCACTTTGGGACTGTGAAAGTGACATTTTGGCCCTGTTGTCCCAAACTGCCCCAGCACTTCCCACATTGCTCAAAGTGGCTAGCTTTCATCCCAACACAGTTTATAGGGCCATACGGTACATAGTTTTCAAGTTACAGACTAAGCTAAGCAAAATGAACCTGTCTTTTTTACTGTGAAAATGGCACTTTGGGACTGTGAAAGTGACATTTTGGCCCTGTTGTCCCAAACTGCCCCAGCACTTCCCACATTGCTCAAAGTGGCTAGCTTTCATCCCAACACAGTTTATAGGGCCATACGGTACATAGTTTTCAAGTTACAGACTAAGCTAAGCAAAAGTGAACCAGGCCTTTTTACTGTGAAAATGGCACTTTGGGACTGTGAAAGTGACATTTTGGCCCTGTTGTCCCAAACTGCCCCAGCACTTCCCACATTGCTCAAAGTGGCTAGCTTTCATCCCAACACAGTTTATAGGGCCATACGGTACATAGTTTTCAAGTTACAGACTAAGCTAAGCAAAATGAATCTGTTTTTTTTACTGTGAAAATGGCACTTTGGGACTGTGAAAGTGACATTTTGGCCCTGTTGTCCCAAACTGCCCCAGCACTTCCCACATTGCTCAAAGTGGCTAGCTTTCATCCCAACACAGTTTATAGGGCCATACGGTACATAGTTTTCAAGTTACAGACTAAGCTAAGCAAAAGTGAACCAGGCCTTTTTACTGTGAAAATGGCACTTTGGGACTGTGAAAGTGACATTTTGGCCCTGTTGTCCCAAACTGCCCCAGCACTTCCCACATTGCTCAAAGTGGCTAGCTTTCATCCCAACACAGTTTATAGGGCCATACGGTACATAGTTTTCAAGTTACAGACTAAGCTAAGCAAAATGAATCTGTTTTTTTTTTACTGTGAAAATGGCACTTTGGGACTGTGAAAGTGACATTTTGGCCCTGTTGTCCCAAACTGCCCCAGCACTTCCCACATTGCTCAAAGTGGCTAGCTTTCATCCCAACACAGTTTATAGGGCCATACGGTACATAGTTTTCAAGTTACAGACTAAGCTAAGCAAAAGTGAACCAGGCCTTTTTACTGTGAAAATGGCACTTTGGGACTGTGAAAGTGACATTTTGGCCCTGTTGTCCCAAACTGCCCCAGCACTTCCCACATTGCTCAAAGTGGCTAGCTTTCATCCCAACACAGTTTATAGGGCCATACGGTACATAGTTTTCAAGTTACAGACTAAGCTAAGCAAAAGTGAACCAGGCCTTTTTTACTGTGAAAATGGCACTTTGGGACTGTGAAAGTGACATTTTGGCCCTGTTGTCCCAAACTGCCCCAGCACTTCCCACATTGCTCAAAGTGGCTAGCTTTCATCCCAACACAGTTTATAGGGCCATACGGTACATAGTTTTCAAGTTACAGACTAAGCTAAGCAAAAGTGAACCAGGCCTTTTTACTGTGAAAATGGCACTTTGGGACTGTGAAAGTGACATTTTGGCCCTGTTGTCCCAAACTGCCCCAGCACTTCCCACATTGCTCAAAGTGGCTAGCTTTCATCCCAACACAGTTTATAGGGCCATACTGGTACATAGTTTTCAAGTTACAGACAAAGCTAAGCAAAATGAATCTTTTTTTTTTTACTGTGAAAACGGCACTTTGGGACTGTGAAAGTGACATTTTGGCCCTGTTGTCCCAAACTGCCCCAGCACTTCCCACATTGCTCAAAGTGGCTAGCTTTCATCCCAACACAGTTTATAGGGCCATACGGTACATAGTTTTCAAGTTACAGACTAAGCTAAGCAAAATGAATCTGTTTTTTTTTACTGTGAAAATGGCACTTTGGGACTGTGAAAGTGACATTTTGGCCCTGTTGTCCCAAACTGCCCCAGCACTTCCCACATTGCTCAAAGTGGCTAGCTTTCATCCCAACACAGTTTATAGGGCCATACGGTACATAGTTTTCAAGTTACAGACTAAGCTAAGCAAAAGTGAACCAGGCCTTTTTACTGTGAAAATGGCACTTTGGGACTGTGAAAGTGACATTTTGGCCCTGTTGTCCCAAACTGCCCCAGCACTTCCCACATTGCTCAAAGTGGCTAGCTTTCATCCCAACACAGTTTATAGGGCCATACGGTACATAGTTTTCAAGTTACAGACTAAGCTAAGCAAAATGAATCTGTTTTTTTTACTGTGAAAATGGCACTTTGGGACTGTGAAAGTGACATTTTGGCCCTGTTGTCCCAAACTGCCCCAGCACTTCCCACATTGCTCAAAGTGGCTAGCTTTCATCCCAACACAGTTTATAGGGCCATACGGTACATAGTTTTCAAGTTACAGACTAAGCTAAGCAAAAGTGAACCAGGCCTTTTTACTGTGAAAATGGCACTTTGGGACTGTGAAAGTGACATTTTGGCCCTGTTGTCCCAAACTGCCCCAGCACTTCCCACATTGCTCAAAGTGGCTAGCTTTCATCCCAACACAGTTTATAGGGCCATACGGTACATAGTTTTCAAGTTACAGACTAAGCTAAGCAAAAGTGAACCAGGCCTTTTTTACTGTGAAAATGGCACTTTGGGACTGTGAAAGTGACATTTTGGCCCTGTTGTCCCAAACTGCCCCAGCACTTCCCACATTGCTCAAAGTGGCTAGCTTTCATCCCAACACAGTTTATAGGGCCATACGGTACATAGTTTTCAAGTTACAGACTAAGCTAAGCAAAATGAATCTTTTTTTTTTTACTGTGAAAACGGCACTTTGGGACTGTGAAAGTGACATTTTGGCCCTGTTGTCCAAACTGCCCCAGCACTTCCCACATTGCTCAAAGTGGCTAGCTTTCATCCCAACACAGTTTATAGGGCCATACGGTACATAGTTTTCAAGTTACAGACTAAGCTAAGCAAAAGTGAACCAGGCCTTTTTACTGTGAAAATGGCACTTTGGGACTGTGAAAGTGACATTTTGGCCCTGTTGTCCCAAACTGCCCCAGCACTTCCCACATTGCTCAAAGTGGCTAGCTTTCATCCCAACACAGTTTATAGGGCCATACGGTACATAGTTTTCAAGTTACAGACTAAGCTAAGCAAAAGTGAACCAGGCCTTTTTACTGTGAAAATGGCACTTTGGGACTGTGAAAGTGACATTTTGGCCCTGTTGTCCCAAACTGCCCCAGCACTTCCCACATTGCTCAAAGTGGCTAGCTTTCATCCCAACACAGTTTATAGGGCCATACGGTACATAGTTTTCAAGTTACAGACTAAGCTAAGCAAAATGAATCTGTTTTTTTTTTACTGTGAAAATGGCACTTTGGGACTGTGAAAGTGACATTTTGGCCCTGTTGTCCCAAACTGCCCCAGCACTTCCCACATTGCTCAAAGTGGCTAGCTTTCATCCCAACACAGTTTATAGGGCCATACGGTACATAGTTTTCAAGTTACAGACTAAGCTAAGCAAAAGTGAACCAGGCCTTTTTACTGTGAAAATGGCACTTTGGGACTGTGAAAGTGACATTTTGGCCCTGTTGTCCCAAACTGCCCCAGCACTTCCCACATTGCTCAAAGTGGCTAGCTTTCATCCCAACACAGTTTATAGGGCCATACGGTACATAGTTTTCAAGTTACAGACTAAGCTAAGCAAAATGAATCTGTTTTTTTTTACTGTGAAAATGGCACTTTGGGACTGTGAAAGTGACATTTTGGCCCTGTTGTCCCAAACTGCCCCAGCACTTCCCACATTGCTCAAAGTGGCTAGCTTTCATCCCAACACAGTTTATAGGGCCATACGGTACATAGTTTTCAAGTTACAGACTAAGCTAAGCAAAAGTGAACCAGGCCTTTTTACTGTGAAAATGGCACTTTGGGACTGTGAAAGTGACATTTTGGCCCTGTTGTCCCAAACTGCCCCAGCACTTCCCACATTGCTCAAAGTGGCTAGCTTTCATCCCAACACAGTTTATAGGGCCATACGGTACATAGTTTTCAAGTTACAGACTAAGCTAAGCAAAAGTGAACCAGGCCTTTTTACTGTGAAAATGGCACTTTGGGACTGTGAAAGTGACATTTTGGCCCTGTTGTCCCAAACTGCCCCAGCACTTCCCACATTGCTCAAAGTGGCTAGCTTTCATCCCAACACAGTTTATAGGGCCATACGGTACATAGTTTTCAAGTTACAGACAAAGCTAAGCAAAATGAATCTTTTTTTTTTTACTGTGAAAACGGCACTTTGGGACTGTGAAAGTGACATTTTGGCCCTGTTGTCCCAAACTGCCCCAGCACTTCCCACATTGCTCAAAGTGGCTAGCTTTCATCCCAACACAGTTTATAGGGCCATACGGTACATAGTTTTCAAGTTACAGACTAAGCTAAGCAAAATTAATCTGTTTTTTTTTACTGTGAAAATGGCACTTTGGGACTGTGAAAGTGACATTTTGGCCCTGTTGTCCCAAACTGCCCCAGCACTTCCCACATTGCTCAAAGTGGCTAGCTTTCATCCCAACACAGTTTATAGGGCCATACGGTACATAGTTTTCAAGTTACAGACTAAGCTAAGCAAAAGTGAACCAGGCCTTTTTACTGTGAAAATGGCACTTTGGGACTGTGAAAGTGACATTTTGGCCCTGTTGTCCCAAACTGCCCCAGCACTTCCCACATTGCTCAAAGTGGCTAGCTTTCATCCCAACACAGTTTATAGGGCCATACGGTACATAGTTTTCAAGTTACAGACTAAGCTAAGCAAAATGAATCTGTTTTTTTTTTACTGTGAAAATGGCACTTTGGGACTGTGAAAGTGACATTTTGGCCCTGTTGTCCCAAACTGCCCCAGCACTTCCCACATTGCTCAAAGTGGCTAGCTTTCATCCCAACACAGTTTATAGGGCCATACGGTACATAGTTTTCAAGTTACAGACTAAGCTAAGCAAAAGTGAACCAGGCCTTTTTACTGTGAAAATGGCACTTTGGGACTGTGAAAGTGACATTTTGGCCCTGTTGTCCCAAACTGCCCCAGCACTTCCCACATTGCTCAAAGTGGCTAGCTTTCATCCCAACACAGTTTATAGGGCCATACGGTACATAGTTTTCAAGTTACAGACTAAGCTAAGCAAAAGTGAACCAGGCCTTTTTACTGTGAAAATGGCACTTTGGGACTGTGAAAGTGACATTTTGGCCCTGTTGTCCCAAACTGCCCCAGCACTTCCCACATTGCTCAAAGTGGCTAGCTTTCATCCCAACACAGTTTATAGGGCCATACGGTACATAGTTTTCAAGTTACAGACTAAGCTAAGCAAAATGAATCTTTTTTTTTTTACTGTGAAAACGGCACTTTGGGACTGTGAAAGTGACATTTTGGCCCTGTTGTCCCAAACTGCCCCAGCACTTCCCACATTGCTCAAAGTGGCTAGCTTTCATCCCAACACAGTTTATAGGGCCATACGGTACATAGTTTTCAAGTTACAGACTAAGCTAAGCAAAAGTGAACCAGGCCTTTTTACTGTGAAAATGGCACTTTGGGACTGTGAAAGTGACATTTTGGCCCTGTTGTCCCAAACTGCCCCAGCACTTCCCACATTGCTCAAAGTGGCTAGCTTTCATCCCAACACAGTTTATAGGGCCATACGGTACATAGTTTTCAAGTTACAGACTAAGCTAAGCAAAAGTGAACCAGGCCTTTTTACTGTGAAAATGGCACTTTGGGACTGTGAAAGTGACATTTTGGCCCTGTTGTCCCAAACTGCCCCAGCACTTCCCACATTGCTCAAAGTGGCTAGCTTTCATCCCAACACAGTTTATAGGGCCATACGGTACATAGTTTTCAAGTTACAGACTAAGCTAAGCAAAATGAATCTTTTTTTTTTACTGTGAAAACGGCACTTTGGGACTGTGAAAGTGACATTTTGGCCCTGTTGTCCCAAACTGCCCCAGCACTTCCCACATTGCTCAAAGTGGCTAGCTTTCATCCCAACACAGTTTATAGGGCCATACGGTACATAGTTTTCAAGTTACAGACTAAGCTAAGCAAAAGTGAACCAGGCCTTTTTACTGTGAAAATGGCACTTTGGGACTGTGAAAGTGACATTTTGGCCCTGTTGTCCCAAACTGCCCCAGCACTTCCCACATTGCTCAAAGTGGCTAGCTTTCATCCCAACACAGTTTATAGGGCCATACGGTACATAGTTTTCAAGTTACAGACTAAGCTAAGCAAAAGTGAACCAGGCCTTTTTACTGTGAAAATGGCACTTTGGGACTGTGAAAGTGACATTTTGGCCCTGTTGTCCCAAACTGCCCCAGCACTTCCCACATTGCTCAAAGTGGCTAGCTTTCATCCCAACACAGTTTATAGGGCCATACGGTACATAGTTTTCAAGTTACAGACTAAGCTAAGCAAAAGTGAACCAGGCCTTTTTACTGTGAAAATGGCACTTTGGGACTGTGAAAGTGACATTTTGGCCCTGTTCGTTCCCTGTTGTCCCAAACTGCCCCAGCTCTTGCCACAATGCTCAAAGTGGCTAGCTTTCATCCCAACACAGTTTATAGGGCCATACGGTACATAGTTTTCAAGTTACAGACTAAGCTAAGCAAAAGTGAACCAGGCCTTTTTACTGTGAAAATGGCACTTTGGGACTGTGAAAGTGACATTTTGGCCCTGTTGTCCCAAACTGCCCCAGCACTTCCCACACTGCTCAAAGTGGCTAGCTTTCATCCCAACACAGTTTATAGGGCCATACGGTACATAGTTTTCAAGTTACAGACTAAGCTAAGCAAAAGTGAACCAGGCCTTTTTACTGTGAAAATGGCACTTTGGGACTGTGAAAGTGACATTTTGGCCCTGTTGTCCCAAACTGCCCCAGCACTTCCCACATTGCTCAAAGTGGCTAGCTTTCATCCCAACACAGTTTATAGGGCCATACGGTACATAGTTTTCAAGTTACAGACTAAGCTAAGCAAAAGTGAACCAGGCCTTTTTACTGTGAAAATGGCACTTTGGGACTGTGAAAGTGACATTTTGGCCCTGTTGTCCCAAACTGCCCCAGCACTTCCCACATTGCTCAAAGTGGCTAGCTTTCATCCCAACACAGTTTATAGGGCCATACGGTACATAGTTTTCAAGTTACAGACTAAGCTAAGCAAAAGTGAACCAGGCCTTTTTACTGTGAAAATGGCACTTTGGGACTGTGAAAGTGACATTTTGGCCCTGTTCGTTCCCTGTTGTCCCAAACTGCCCCAGCTCTTGCCACAATGCTCAAAGTGGCTAGCTTTCATCCCAACACAGTTTATAGGGCCATACGGTACATAGTTTTCAAGTTACAGACTAAGCTAAGCAAAAGTGAACCAGGCCTTTTTACTGTGAAAATGGCACTTTGGGACTGTGAAAGTGACATTTTGGCCCTGTTGTCCCAAACTGCCCCAGCACTTCCCACACTGCTCAAAGTGGCTAGCTTTCATCCCAACACAGTTTATAGGGCCATACGGTACATAGTTTTCAAGTTACAGACTAAGCTAAGCAAAAGTGAACCAGGCCTTTTTACTGTGAAAATGGCACTTTGGGACTGTGAAAGTGACATTTTGGCCCTGTTGTCCCAAACTGCCCCAGCACTTCCCACATTGCTCAAAGTGGCTAGCTTTCATCCCAACACAGTTTATAGGGCCATACGGTACATAGTTTTCAAGTTACAGACTAAGCTAAGCAAAAGTGAACCAGGCCTTTTTACTGTGAAAATGGCACTTTGGGACTGTGAAAGTGACATTTTGGCCCTGTTGTCCCAAACTGCCCCAGCACTTCCCACATTGCTCAAAGTGGCTAGCTTTCATCCCAACACAGTTTATAGGGCCATACGGTACATAGTTTTCAAGTTACAGACAAAGCTAAGCAAAATGAATCTTTTTTTTTTTACTGTGAAAACGGCACTTTGGGACTGTGAAAGTGACATTTTGGCCCTGTTGTCCCAAACTGCCCCAGCACTTCCCACATTGCTCAAAGTGGCTAGCTTTCATCCCAACACAGTTTATAGGGCCATACGGTACATAGTTTTCAAGTTACAGACTAAGCTAAGCAAAATTAATCTGTTTTTTTTTACTGTGAAAATGGCACTTTGGGACTGTGAAAGTGACATTTTGGCCCTGTTGTCCCAAACTGCCCCAGCACTTCCCACATTGCTCAAAGTGGCTAGCTTTCATCCCAACACAGTTTATAGGGCCATACGGTACATAGTTTTCAAGTTACAGACTAAGCTAAGCAAAAGTGAACCAGGCCTTTTTACTGTGAAAATGGCACTTTGGGACTGTGAAAGTGACATTTTGGCCCTGTTGTCCCAAACTGCCCCAGCACTTCCCACATTGCTCAAAGTGGCTAGCTTTCATCCCAACACAGTTTATAGGGCCATACGGTACATAGTTTTCAAGTTACAGACTAAGCTAAGCAAAATGAATCTGTTTTTTTTTTACTGTGAAAATGGCACTTTGGGACTGTGAAAGTGACATTTTGGCCCTGTTGTCCCAAACTGCCCCAGCACTTCCCACATTGCTCAAAGTGGCTAGCTTTCATCCCAACACAGTTTATAGGGCCATACGGTACATAGTTTTCAAGTTACAGACTAAGCTAAGCAAAAGTGAACCAGGCCTTTTTACTGTGAAAATGGCACTTTGGGACTGTGAAAGTGACATTTTGGCCCTGTTGTCCCAAACTGCCCCAGCACTTCCCACATTGCTCAAAGTGGCTAGCTTTCATCCCAACACAGTTTATAGGGCCATACGGTACATAGTTTTCAAGTTACAGACTAAGCTAAGCAAAAGTGAACCAGGCCTTTTTACTGTGAAAATGGCACTTTGGGACTGTGAAAGTGACATTTTGGCCCTGTTGTCCCAAACTGCCCCAGCACTTCCCACATTGCTCAAAGTGGCTAGCTTTCATCCCAACACAGTTTATAGGGCCATACGGTACATAGTTTTCAAGTTACAGACTAAGCTAAGCAAAATGAATCTTTTTTTTTTTACTGTGAAAACGGCACTTTGGGACTGTGAAAGTGACATTTTGGCCCTGTTGTCCCAAACTGCCCCAGCACTTCCCACATTGCTCAAAGTGGCTAGCTTTCATCCCAACACAGTTTATAGGGCCATACGGTACATAGTTTTCAAGTTACAGACTAAGCTAAGCAAAAGTGAACCAGGCCTTTTTACTGTGAAAATGGCACTTTGGGACTGTGAAAGTGACATTTTGGCCCTGTTGTCCCAAACTGCCCCAGCACTTCCCACATTGCTCAAAGTGGCTAGCTTTCATCCCAACACAGTTTATAGGGCCATACGGTACATAGTTTTCAAGTTACAGACTAAGCTAAGCAAAAGTGAACCAGGCCTTTTTACTGTGAAAATGGCACTTTGGGACTGTGAAAGTGACATTTTGGCCCTGTTGTCCCAAACTGCCCCAGCACTTCCCACATTGCTCAAAGTGGCTAGCTTTCATCCCAACACAGTTTATAGGGCCATACGGTACATAGTTTTCAAGTTACAGACTAAGCTAAGCAAAATGAATCTTTTTTTTTTTACTGTGAAAACGGCACTTTGGGACTGTGAAAGTGACATTTTGGCCCTGTTGTCCCAAACTGCCCCAGCACTTCCCACATTGCTCAAAGTGGCTAGCTTTCATCCCAACACAGTTTATAGGGCCATACGGTACATAGTTTTCAAGTTACAGACTAAGCTAAGCAAAAGTGAACCAGGCCTTTTTACTGTGAAAATGGCACTTTGGGACTGTGAAAGTGACATTTTGGCCCTGTTGTCCCAAACTGCCCCAGCACTTCCCACATTGCTCAAAGTGGCTAGCTTTCATCCCAACACAGTTTATAGGGCCATACGGTACATAGTTTTCAAGTTACAGACTAAGCTAAGCAAAAGTGAACCAGGCCTTTTTACTGTGAAAATGGCACTTTGGGACTGTGAAAGTGACATTTTGGCCCTGTTGTCCCAAACTGCCCCAGCACTTCCCACATTGCTCAAAGTGGCTAGCTTTCATCCCAACACAGTTTATAGGGCCATACGGTACATAGTTTTCAAGTTACAGACTAAGCTAAGCAAAAGTGAACCAGGCCTTTTTACTGTGAAAATGGCACTTTGGGACTGTGAAAGTGACATTTTGGCCCTGTTCGTTCCCTGTTGTCCCAAACTGCCCCAGCTCTTGCCACAATGCTCAAAGTGGCTAGCTTTCATCCCAACACAGTTTATAGGGCCATACGGTACATAGTTTTCAAGTTACAGACTAAGCTAAGCAAAAGTGAACCAGGCCTTTTTACTGTGAAAATGGCACTTTGGGACTGTGAAAGTGACATTTTGGCCCTGTTGTCCCAAACTGCCCCAGCACTTCCCACACTGCTCAAAGTGGCTAGCTTTCATCCCAACACAGTTTATAGGGCCATACGGTACATAGTTTTCAAGTTACAGACTAAGCTAAGCAAAAGTGAACCAGGCCTTTTTACTGTGAAAATGGCACTTTGGGACTGTGAAAGTGACATTTTGGCCCTGTTGTCCCAAACTGCCCCAGCACTTCCCACATTGCTCAAAGTGGCTAGCTTTCATCCCAACACAGTTTATAGGGCCATACGGTACATAGTTTTCAAGTTACAGACTAAGCTAAGCAAAAGTGAACCAGGCCTTTTTACTGTGAAAATGGCACTTTGGGACTGTGAAAGTGACATTTTGGCCCTGTTGTCCCAAACTGCCCCAGCACTTCCCACATTGCTCAAAGTGGCTAGCTTTCATCCCAACACAGTTTATAGGGCCATACGGTACATAGTTTTCAAGTTACAGACTAAGCTAAGCAAAAGTGAACCAGGCCTTTTTACTGTGAAAATGGCACTTTGGGACTGTGAAAGTGACATTTTGGCCCTGTTCGTTCCCTGTTGTCCCAAACTGCCCCAGCTCTTGCCACAATGCTCAAAGTGGCTAGCTTTCATCCCAACACAGTTTATAGGGCCATACGGTACATAGTTTTCAAGTTACAGACTAAGCTAAGCAAAAGTGAACCAGGCCTTTTTACTGTGAAAATGGCACTTTGGGACTGTGAAAGTGACATTTTGGCCCTGTTGTCCCAAACTGCCCCAGCACTTCCCACACTGCTCAAAGTGGCTAGCTTTCATCCCAACACAGTTTATAGGGCCATACGGTACATAGTTTTCAAGTTACAGACTAAGCTAAGCAAAAGTGAACCAGGCCTTTTTACTGTGAAAATGGCACTTTGGGACTGTGAAAGTGACATTTTGGCCCTGTTGTCCCAAACTGCCCCAGCACTTCCCACATTGCTCAAAGTGGCTAGCTTTCATCCCAACACAGTTTATAGGGCCATACGGTACATAGTTTTCAAGTTACAGACTAAGCTAAGCAAAAGTGAACCAGGCCTTTTTACTGTGAAAATGGCACTTTGGGACTGTGAAAGTGACATTTTGGCCCTGTTGTCCCAAACTGCCCCAGCACTTCCCACATTGCTCAAAGTGGCTAGCTTTCATCCCAACACAGTTTATAGGGCCATACGGTACATAGTTTTCAAGTTACAGACTAAGCTAAGCAAAAGTGAACCAGGCCTTTTTACTGTGAAAATGGCACTTTGGGACTGTGAAAGTGACATTTTGGCCCTGTTGTCCCAAACTGCCCCAGCACTTCCCACATTGCTCAAAGTGGCTAGCTTTCATCCCAACACAGTTTATAGGGCCATACGGTACATAGTTTTCAAGTTACAGACTAAGCTAAGCAAAAGTGAACCAGGCCTTTTTACTGTGAAAATGGCACTTTGGGACTGTGAAAGTGACATTTTGGCCCTGTTCGTTCCCTGTTGTCCCAAACTGCCCCAGCTCTTGCCACAATGCTCAAAGTGGCTAGCTTTCATCCCAACACAGTTTATAGGGCCATACGGTACATAGTTTTCAAGTTACAGACTAAGCTAAGCAAAAGTGAACCAGGCCTTTTTACTGTGAAAATGGCACTTTGGGACTGTGAAAGTGACATTTTGGCCCTGTTGTCCCAAACTGCCCCAGCACTTCCCACATTGCTCAAAGTGGCTAGCTTTCATCCCAACACAGTTTATAGGGCCATACGGTACATAGTTTTCAAGTTACAGACTAAGCTAAGCAAAAGTGAACCAGGCCTTTTTACTGTGAAAATGGCACTTTGGGACTGTGAAAGTGACATTTTGGCCCTGTTGTCCCAAACTGCCCCAGCACTTCCCACATTGCTCAAAGTGGCTAGCTTTCATCCCAACACAGTTTATAGGGCCATACGGTACATAGTTTTCAAGTTACAGACAAAGCTAAGCAAAATGAATCTTTTTTTTTTTACTGTGAAAACGGCACTTTGGGACTGTGAAAGTGACATTTTGGCCCTGTTGTCCCAAACTGCCCCAGCACTTCCCACATTGCTCAAAGTGGCTAGCTTTCATCCCAACACAGTTTATAGGGCCATACGGTACATAGTTTTCAAGTTACAGACTAAGCTAAGCAAAATGAATCTGTTTTTTTTTACTGTGAAAATGGCACTTTGGGACTGTGAAAGTGACATTTTGGCCCTGTTGTCCCAAACTGCCCCAGCACTTCCCACATTGCTCAAAGTGGCTAGCTTTCATCCCAACACAGTTTATAGGGCCATACGGTACATAGTTTTCAAGTTACAGACTAAGCTAAGCAAAAGTGAACCAGGCCTTTTTACTGTGAAAATGGCACTTTGGGACTGTGAAAGTGACATTTTGGCCCTGTTGTCCCAAACTGCCCCAGCACTTCCCACATTGCTCAAAGTGGCTAGCTTTCATCCCAACACAGTTTATAGGGCCATACGGTACATAGTTTTCAAGTGTGGTATCTATTCGTTCAGGAAGACACGTTGACCAGGTCCACTTGGATTTGAAAGGAGAGACTTTATTTTGCAGGAAGAAGTCAAACCGCTCACAGCAAACAACACACGAGAGACGAAACACTCTCCCGGACTGTCTGGATAAAACACGCACCGCTCTCTGTCGCCCAAAGTCGAGAACCCGGTCCAGATCAGTCTCATTTGAACACTGCTCCTCCGTCTATATCTATTTCGGAGTCCCGCCTCCTCCGGACATGGAAACAGGCGTTTCCTGACTTTTGACCAATGAGATCTGGGATCTGTTTATTTCCGGTTTAGAGAGAGGCGGGACCAGGACACAGATCTCCTCACTGTTCTACTATGGAGGCCTAACTTTATACAAAAATGACTAATTGTTACACTGACAAATGTAGTTAAACAACAGAACTTAAATGCAAACTAAAACATACTATGACCATAGTTAATATCTCAGCAATGTTTAAAAACGGAACTAAGAATGAACCTGAACATATTATCTTTAAGAGGTGATTAACACAGTTTTTAACCCCAAACTAGTAAAAGCTATAATCTTATAATCTCTCAGCACATTTTCAATCAATACATCAATTGCACTCCTTATTAATAGTTATAGCGTGTATAACTATATATGACTATAACTATCTAATAGTTTAGTCTAGTTTAAAGTAGTTTTCTTAAGTTTTAGCTGTTAGTTCACTCAGTGAAAATCAGTCACCAAGAGTCACCAACTGGAACCGGCTTAGAGAAATCTAGCATAGAAGTAGCAGATGCATTCACAGTGATGACAATTCTTGTGACGTGTGAAACCCTTTGTCCCGGAGGGAGCTTCAAACGGTTTCAAGACAAAGGCCTGGGATTCGGGTGTGAGTTTGTAAATGACTATTCTCCTCTAAGAGGGAGAATCACAGACAGAGACATTTTCACTTACTGTTGCTTAATACTAACCTTGGTTCATTTATAGAAATTATACGACATAACCTCCCTTTTATGGAGCTTTATTGCTTCATAAACTATTACATAAATGAACCCAAAGAAACAGGTCCTCCCTTTTATCCTTAAAACCCACAACAACACCTTAATAGCAAAAACCTGAATGTGAAAACTTTGAATGTGACCTACCCCCCTCCCTTTTATATCGACCAACTGACTGTCCAATTATATGAAGTATGAACCAACAGAATAATACTAATGGTAGTAGTAATAACAGTAATAATAAAAATACCGAATCAGACATCTTCCCCAAATCCCAAGTCATATGTAAACAGTACCCGAGTCCTAGCCTCCTCCCTTGGCCCCTGTAATACCTACACAATTATCGAACTGAACATGTACAAATGAAAATTAAACAGTTATTGCACCCCCCTCCCCTGCATTATGACTGAAAATTCCCTCAAAGTTAACCTCGAATGATACACCAAGAATTACCAGATCTACCTGAAAGCTGAAGTACAATAAAACCTCGAAGAATAGAATCCCAACATCCGTCATGATTCACGAAGTCACACCTGTGGATTTGAAAAGTCAATACATTCAACGTAACCTATCTAAAGTCAATAATCCCTGTACCCGCAAATTTGCAACATATGAAAACATAAACACAAAATCATAACAATCCAGTATCGACATATTTTCTTTCTCCTGCGATGACGGTTCACGCGCATACTCCTCCTCTTTTCGACTACAATCTAAACGCAGATGAATCCTGGTTCTGGACTGTCCTGTACATCCCAGTAGTTCAACCGGAATGGCAATGATCTTCATTGTGGTCACAAGGGCATTTTGCGCAAAGGATGGGTGGCTTAAGCTGTACAGCATTGGATCGAATACTCTTCTTCCATGTAGGATCACCTATTTCTGAGCAATCAGGAATCGGTTTTGACTTATACGACTGTATACCAGCCTCAGTCATCATGACACAGCTGAAGTGTATCCGAGCCCTTCGTGTAGGCGTGACCTGAAGATGGACTGAAGATTGATATCCCATCGATGATGTAGTTTTGACGACATCTTCTGGTTACCCGCTGTCGGTGATGTGGACCACTGTCCTCGGGATAGCTGTTGTAGAGCTGATAATCACGACTCGACATGGAGTAGCGCAGAAGTAGACGGACAGCCTCTGCTAGGACATGATCTCAGATGTCTACTGGCCCCCCTCGCATATAACAAGATGTTGTTGTAACTGCAACTTTTCCTCCATCAGCTTCCTGTTGGAAATATGAAACAACTCCACCAAAGATTAAACATCCTTTTGCAACACCACACCCATGCATTGAACTATTAGTTAGTTAGTAGCAGACCGTTCAGTGTTACTCCCAAAGTCCTACAAATCATCCACTCATATTAAAATCAAATTATTCTTATTGTGATGTATCTTTTATCTTGCCTACTCCTAGAAACCTTAACAATGTAGTCTCATTTTCCGTTCCTCTTATTAATGCCATGGTTGTTTCTTAGAACAACCCAAATTACTCCTATATGTGAATAATGCATCCTGAATTAGACTGCACATTTGTTGACAAAAAGTCATTTCTTCAAGCACTTATAAGTCACAAGTTCAAAATGTATTGCATGTTTCCTCTAAATAAACAAAAGTGACACTCTGACTCCTCCTAAGATGTTTATACGTTTTTAAAGAATTTAGTCCCATTGCATTGGAGAATGCACTCTGAAAAATAAAAAATACCCCCCCTATTAACTCAATTTTATTATATCCCCCCCCCCTTCTGCCACTCAAAAAGAGTGACAGACTATATACATATACTGATTGTGTCAACATGTCAATGATAGCTTTTTGTCACACCTCCCTTTTACCGTACCATCCGCTGTCCCACTGTTCCCCTGATAGCATATACTGTGAACACTCTTACTAATGTTGAACCTGAAGGAAAGGAATCAGGAAATATTCTAGAAATTGCACACTTCCAAGGGGAAAATATTGTCGTTGCCTCTCTCATTTTTTTTTTAATTCACCAAATTGCAAGAATGGGGCTTCTCTTTTCCACATTCTGTCAAGAAAAAAGGCTTCTCCTTTTGCCACAACCATATGTCCAAAGTCAACGGAAGCACCTTGAAAAAGTAGGACGGACTCATTGTGATGGTCTAGTTGCGGTGATGAGATCCCTGCTGGTGTCACCCTGCTGGCTGCTTTGGGCCAGGCGGCACCTGTCGTTCTGGTTAGAACCTAGGGAAATCTATGGACCTCGTCACAACTCCTCACAAAATGATCTAGGCTGCCACATCTGTAACAGCCGGTGTAATTACGTGGTCGTACAGCCTTCCCCCCCTTCTTGCCCCAGAACCCTTGATCGGAGTTTGTGGTGGGAAAAAGCTCACTCATTGCCTGGTATAGGGATCCCTTGTGTTCTGCCAGTAGGTCTGCATCCCCCCTCGCCGTGTCTGCGTACGATTGCATGCCTGCTTGAGCAAAAATGTCATTCAACCCTTGTATCCCTACCAGGTGCGTCAACAACCTCTTCATGTCTCCCACGGCCACCAGAGAGCCCATCATCAAAGCATCGAATTTGGCAAACCAGGGATATGCGCCTTCCTGGAGTGGGGGCAGCTGTGCTGTGATCTCCTCCAGGTCATGTTCATGAAACAATGGTACGTAGTAAAGATGTTGTCCACTGACCAACACCGGCAGGTTTCGTGTCCTGACCGCAGGGCCCTCACTTGTTAGTTGATACCTGGTGTCTTGAGGCATCGGCGTCGGTGTGGCCAGGCTCGCCAGCTGCAGTTCCAGATGCTGTAACTGGAGTCTCGCAATCTTTCTGACAGTCTCTGTATGCTTACGCTGCTGGGTTTCCTCCTTGGCACGGACTACACCGACATGATGGACCACCAGGCCTGTAAATGATGACAAGGAAACACGTGCCACGCCTACCTCCTTCTTCAGTCCCTGCTGTACACTGTCCGGCAAACCCCTTACAATCATGTCTCTCAGGACAGCTTTGGACATGCCATCGTCGTCGACCTGGGATGGTTCACAGCCTGCAATTTCTGCCCACGCCTGGTATGCGCGTCTCACGAACCCCTGTGGGTGTTCCACTGCCGTTAAGGGACAAAAGAATACTTCAGCTGGGTTAATGTCCACCGGTCTTGGACACCTCACCGCTTCCGGCCCCCCGTCGGTGACCTCTGACGTAGCTCCTCTTCGTTCAGGACCCTTGGCACCTGTGGACCGAGTGGCGGTACTTGTAGTTGTAGGTGGGGGACGGTTACATCTACCCTCAGCCAGCCCTTGCAGTGGAGACTCTGTCACAGGCATCATGTTGGCGGGGCCCCTGGTCTCCCTGGCGGTTGGCTCCCTGAGTGAAGCCAAATAAACCCCTGCCCTCTCGTGGGCGGACACAGCCTCGGATCGACCTCCAGCGCCACGCTGACTTGCACTCAACTCCTCCTCCTCAGCTGTCTCCCGCGCCTCCTTCCCCAACACTGCGTTCACAAAGTCCTCGTCATCCGTGCCCCCATCCTCGGAAGACCCCGATGAGCTGGAACTGGAGCTGTCAAAATCATGAGCACCTCGCTGCAACACGTTAGCGCGATTCAGCTTGGTGATGAGGTCATAGGTTTTGCCCATTTTCTTTCCTCTTTTAAGGAACAATTTCATAATCTTCTGCTGTTCCCTGAACCTAGACTTCAACATTTTTTCGTAATCGTGCACACTGGCTACCAGACGTTCACTGTTTCCTGGATGAAATATGCTGTCCTGCGGCCAGCAGTGACTATTAATGGGACCATGTGACTCCCATCTCCCCAGAATTGATGATAACTTGTCGATAAACTCATCAAGTTGGTAGGAAGCTTGCCGACTAGCTGTCGCCATAATCAGTATTTTAAATATCGAGTTCAGAGATATTAAATTACAATAAATGTCACGTCCAATTAACCTTTAAAGTCCTACTTGCAATGCTCCTAAAAAATATCACCTCACTGAAACAGGAAATATACAAGAAACTCCAAACTTGCCAGTCACTTACAGACTGTAAACTTACTTGCGAACTGTAGGCAGATGTGTAATCAAAGGATGTAAGATGTCCTGCAAATTATGTGAAATGCAACAAACTACTGTATATGTTATACACGAGTCCAGAGACACGTGTGAGAGATGTTTATAACTGACTATAAGCTTAAACAAAACTAACGAAATGGACTATATTAAGTTGGAAGGTAAAAGATACAGCGTTTGACCTAAATTTAGAAAACCCTTACGACACGTCTCCCTTGATCAAGCAGAAAAATAATTCCACTTGTTCACCCTGTCCTGCTTTCTGAAAAAAGAAACACAGGTATTTAAAAGACCCCACACCCCCCAAATATCCACTGTCAAGTCAGAGTTAGTATTTAGACAATAAAAAATCAGACATGCAGTTAGGTTTTGTCCGTTAGCACAAGAAAATGCATGCACCAAAGACTATACCGCTTTATGAGAGAGTTAAACAACCGAATGGTTTTCCTCAAACGGAATAGTGACACCTAACTCCACATTCGTTCAAATAACAACTACTAAGAGTTCCTTCAGGAAACTGGCTTTTAACTTACATTAAACCAATGAAACAAGTCAAAACAATATCAATTTATGTTTACCAAATGTAATTCACTGACGATTAGCAACTCACAATTGGGGACACACCTAATTTATCCCCACTGTTTATTAAGAATAGTGAAAAAAGACTTGATATTTACACGAATTGATACTCACTCACCTAGTTCCTTGATCCTCCTTCAAACTGAAAGATATAACTCAACACATTATTATCGTACAGTACCTGTTTAACGGAGAGAATCATGCACTGCTCACTATTAATAGCTTTTTAACAATGAGTCATGCTGACACCACGAAATACTGATAACAGATGTCCTGTTACACCAATCAAAAGTAAAATATTGATATCTAAGGCTCCCCCTAGATACTTTGCTCATCCTTCATGTCAACCACCTTAGACAGGATGAAAGGCTTTCCCGTGCAGATTGAATCCTCCTCTCTGCATTCTCCACCCTTTGTGGATATTGGATAATAATCATCATTATTATTAATAGACTATGTGTGACCTTAAGTCACTAAACCGTAACCTCTGTCCAAGTTACCTCTCACTGAGGTGTCTCCCTATGGAGTCTGTAGGATTATACACTTGTGCACCTCTAGCATTATAGTGCAGTAATCAATCCCCGTTCAGCAGAATATTTATAATCTGCAAGCAAATGTGTGACTGTAATTATCATTAAATGTATGTTACCCGCACCTCGTGTTGCAGATGCAACCCTTACAAAGATTTATGTGCCAGTAATACACCTATATCCTAAAAATCCATGATTTACTGAGCACCCCTCTCAAGCCACACGAAGCAAAAACCCTTCATGTAATTCCTTATTAACAGTAGTTAATTCAGACCCACATCGCCGTACCGCCCTACAAGGAAAGATTAGGCCGCGAAGGGGAAGTGATCAGCTCCACCCTACAGCGTACCCCTAGAATTTACTGGGAAGAAAGTTTAAACAGGGAGGAATATGAAATGTTAACCACACAATGAGGAAACAATGGGAAGGAAACATCATGGGTATACTATCCTACCAGGGGACGTCCAAGTTAATGATACAAAATCGAAGGAGAGTACACATAAAACAGAGGGCATGGAAAAAGTTCACGCCAACATTTAACATCAGACAGAATAGGGAGTAAAGATAGACCAGAAATCACCCGTTATTCCCAACACATAATGGAAAGAGAGTTCTGTTACAGCGCCAGTAGAGGGAGACATTTTATCAGACCAAGAAACTTACTAACCACACATCCCCAAAAGTCTGCATTTCTGTAGACTTGGGCCACACCATGTTAGTCAAACCTTAACCCTATTAATTAGTTAGTGTAAGGTGATGAATTACAGCACACCAATAAGCAAATTCTTTATTAAACTCTTATAAGAGACTCCTCCATATTAAATTTGAAATGACTATAGTTTCTCAGTCTGTGTTTCAACCCCCTCGGACAAACTGCATCCCACCCACTCACTAAAACCCCAGAAATTTACTCACCTTAATCACCTACCTTTTTTAATATATAAATGCATCACTGATGTCGTTTATGACCGAGAACTCTCATTTCTACAAGAAACCTGACACGCCGAACATCATGGACCAGCCATCAATATTCTCACTACCTAGTCGTACCCACCAGGCGCCATGCCCCATATAGAACTGAGAACTCTTCCACAAAACCACATCACCTCATACACACTACCTCCTGCTAAACCCTTATTTTAAATCCGCTAACCCCAATTTAACCCAATTACAATTTTAACCTGATCCCTCCATTAAATGTCCATCTCATAACTGCCCATACCTTTCCCCCCACCGGAACATAAATATGTTACGGCTACAAACACAAACACACACAACAACCCACAGACAACTTCGAAAATTCGCACCAGACAAAGAAAACTCCCCAACTACCACACACCATTTCCAAACCCCCATCCCCCCTCCACCAACTAACATTCGCACCCCCCACAACAACAGAGACAAATTCAAAATGGCCGCCGACCGACCCTCCCCCCAAACACACTAACATTTACCTGCACCAAAGAACAAAGGCTGTGTCGTTCACCAACACATCCCCCACAACAGACAAAGAAAATCAACGCTTCCTCTCACCACCAAACGCAAAACCAAATAGTTACACACTAAGCCTGATTCAGGCCACATAATAAACCACATCAAACGCGTAATTGCCACGCTATTTTACACCGCCTCTCCCTTAAACGGAAGAACTAGTCACTCCACCAAAACGCAATTATCTTAGGGTCCCTGCAAAGCGCTTTGCAAGCCCAGACGCTGTTACTCGTAGCCCTGTGCCAACTGACCCCTTCACTAATAAGGAACCAACCCACACCCCCCAGGCTACACAGTGTAAACCGCCCAAAACGAACTCGAATTTTCATCAAATAAAGCCTCAGAATACGGGAACACGTCTCATACTGTAGCTAGACAGGATAAGCCCCCCTAGCCACCGCTACCAACCACAAAAACACGGTCGCACCCCCGACACAGCTAGGCCTTAAGCATTCACGGCTTCACAACAGGATTGGCACACAATACCCACCCCCATCACCGTGCTTAAAAGACAAAGGAAAAAAAAATAATAATACAAACAGCCATTCCGCGCAGCTAAACCCAGAACTTCTACCATGTGTTAATAAAAGACTGAAACCTATGCAGGTAAATGGTAAATTATTATCAACGCCCCTAACATTTAATGTACTCATAGCTGTGAACCCGACGTCCACCCATTACGAGGCGTTTTCACGACAGACAGCTGTGCGCAAGTCCGACTCAAAAACCTACAAACAACCAACCAGAATGTAAACAAAGTTTATGACAGAAATCCCAAACCAGAAACTAAAGAAAATGACCCCGGGTAGAAATGTAAACCAACACCCAGACTATTTTGCCATGACCAAATTCAACGAACCATCAACACGCCCACCCGAACGCCACGGTTCAAATAGTTGACACAGCAAGACGCTTGTAGTGAATTCAAAAAACAAAACTCACCCAAACCAAGGCCTCTCGCTGCCTCAAACAAATGTATCCAGGCTCCAAGTTTTGTGGTATCTATTCGTTCAGGAAGACACGTTGACCAGGTCCACTTGGATTTGAAAGGAGAGACTTTATTTTGCAGGAAGAAGTCAAACCGCTCACAGCAAACAACACACGAGAGACGAAACACTCTCCCGGACTGTCTGGATAAAACACGCACCGCTCTCTGTCGCCCAAAGTCGAGAACCCGGTCCAGATCAGTCTCATTTGAACACTGCTCCTCCGTCTATATCTATTTCGGAGTCCCGCCTCCTCCGGACATGGAAACAGGCGTTTCCTGACTTTTGACCAATGAGATCTGGGATCTGTTTATTTCCGGTTTAGAGAGAGGCGGGACCAGGACACAGATCTCCTCACTGTTCTACTATGGAGGCCTAACTTTATACAAAAATGACTAATTGTTACACTGACAAATGTAGTTAAACAACAGAACTTAAATGCAAACTAAAACATACTATGACCATAGTTAATATCTCAGCAATGTTTAAAAACGGAACTAAGAATGAACCTGAACATATTATCTTTAAGAGGTGATTAACACAGTTTTTAACCCCAAACTAGTAAAAGCTATAATCTTATAATCTCTCAGCACATTTTCAATCAATACATCAATTGCACTCCTTATTAATAGTTATAGCGTGTATAACTATATATGACTATAACTATCTAATAGTTTAGTCTAGTTTAAAGTAGTTTTCTTAAGTTTTAGCTGTTAGTTCACTCAGTGAAAATCAGTCACCAAGAGTCACCAACTGGAACCGGCTTAGAGAAATCTAGCATAGAAGTAGCAGATGCATTCACAGTGATGACAATTCTTGTGACGTGTGAAACCCTTTGTCCCGGAGGGAGCTTCAAACGGTTTCAAGACAAAGGCCTGGGATTCGGGTGTGAGTTTGTAAATGACTATTCTCCTCTAAGAGGGAGAATCACAGACAGAGACATTTTCACTTACTGTTGCTTAATACTAACCTTGGTTCATTTATAGAAATTATACGACACAAGTTACAGACTAAGCTAAGCAAAATGAATCTGTTTTTTTTTTACTGTGAAAATGGCACTTTGGGACTGTGAAAGTGACATTTTGGCCCTGTTGTCCCAAACTGCCCCAGCACTTCCCACATTGCTCAAAGTGGCTAGCTTTCATCCCAACACAGTTTATAGGGCCATACGGTACATAGTTTTCAAGTTACAGACTAAGCTAAGCAAAAGTGAACCAGGCCTTTTTACTGTGAAAATGGCACTTTGGGACTGTGAAAGTGACATTTTGGCCCTGTTGTCCCAAACTGCCCCAGCACTTCCCACATTGCTCAAAGTGGCTAGCTTTCATCCCAACACAGTTTATAGGGCCATACGGTACATAGTTTTCAAGTTACAGACTAAGCTAAGCAAAAGTGAACCAGGCCTTTTTACTGTGAAAATGGCACTTTGGGACTGTGAAAGTGACATTTTGGCCCTGTTGTCCCAAACTGCCCCAGCACTTCCCACATTGCTCAAAGTGGCTAGCTTTCATCCCAACACAGTTTATAGGGCCATACGGTACATAGTTTTCAAGTTACAGACTAAGCTAAGCAAAAGTGAACCAGGCCTTTTTACTGTGAAAATGGCACTTTGGGACTGTGAAAGTGACATTTTGGCCCTGTTGTCCCAAACTGCCCCAGCACTTCCCACATTGCTCAAAGTGGCTAGCTTTCATCCCAACACAGTTTATAGGGCCATACGGTACATAGTTTTCAAGTTACAGACAAAGCTAAGCAAAATGAATCTTTTTTTTTTTACTGTGAAAACGGCACTTTGGGACTGTGAAAGTGACATTTTGGCCCTGTTGTCCCAAACTGCCCCAGCACTTCCCACATTGCTCAAAGTGGCTAGCTTTCATCCCAACACAGTTTATAGGGCCATACGGTACATAGTTTTCAAGTTACAGACTAAGCTAAGCAAAATGAATCTGTTTTTTTTTACTGTGAAAATGGCACTTTGGGACTGTGAAAGTGACATTTTGGCCCTGTTGTCCCAAACTGCCCCAGCACTTCCCACATTGCTCAAAGTGGCTAGCTTTCATCCCAACACAGTTTATAGGGCCATACGGTACATAGTTTTCAAGTTACAGACTAAGCTAAGCAAAAGTGAACCAGGCCTTTTTACTGTGAAAATGGCACTTTGGGACTGTGAAAGTGACATTTTGGCCCTGTTGTCCCAAACTGCCCCAGCACTTCCCACATTGCTCAAAGTGGCTAGCTTTCATCCCAACACAGTTTATAGGGCCATACGGTACATAGTTTTCAAGTTACAGACTAAGCTAAGCAAAATGAATCTGTTTTTTTTTTACTGTGAAAATGGCACTTTGGGACTGTGAAAGTGACATTTTGGCCCTGTTGTCCCAAACTGCCCCAGCACTTCCCACATTGCTCAAAGTGGCTAGCTTTCATCCCAACACAGTTTATAGGGCCATACGGTACATAGTTTTCAAGTTACAGACTAAGCTAAGCAAAAGTGAACCAGGCCTTTTTACTGTGAAAATGGCACTTTGGGACTGTGAAAGTGACATTTTGGCCCTGTTGTCCCAAACTGCCCCAGCACTTCCCACATTGCTCAAAGTGGCTAGCTTTCATCCCAACACAGTTTATAGGGCCATACGGTACATAGTTTTCAAGTTACAGACTAAGCTAAGCAAAAGTGAACCAGGCCTTTTTACTGTGAAAATGGCACTTTGGGACTGTGAAAGTGACATTTTGGCCCTGTTGTCCCAAACTGCCCCAGCACTTCCCACATTGCTCAAAGTGGCTAGCTTTCATCCCAACACAGTTTATAGGGCCATACGGTACATAGTTTTCAAGTTACAGACTAAGCTAAGCAAAATGAATCTTTTTTTTTTTACTGTGAAAACGGCACTTTGGGACTGTGAAAGTGACATTTTGGCCCTGTTGTCCCAAACTGCCCCAGCACTTCCCACATTGCTCAAAGTGGCTAGCTTTCATCCCAACACAGTTTATAGGGCCATACGGTACATAGTTTTCAAGTTACAGACTAAGCTAAGCAAAAGTGAACCAGGCCTTTTTACTGTGAAAATGGCACTTTGGGACTGTGAAAGTGACATTTTGGCCCTGTTGTCCCAAACTGCCCCAGCACTTCCCACATTGCTCAAAGTGGCTAGCTTTCATCCCAACACAGTTTATAGGGCCATACGGTACATAGTTTTCAAGTTACAGACTAAGCTAAGCAAAAGTGAACCAGGCCTTTTTACTGTGAAAATGGCACTTTGGGACTGTGAAAGTGACATTTTGGCCCTGTTGTCCCAAACTGCCCCAGCACTTCCCACATTGCTCAAAGTGGCTAGCTTTCATCCCAACACAGTTTATAGGGCCATACGGTACATAGTTTTCAAGTTACAGACTAAGCTAAGCAAAATGAATCTTTTTTTTTTTACTGTGAAAACGGCACTTTGGGACTGTGAAAGTGACATTTTGGCCCTGTTGTCCCAAACTGCCCCAGCACTTCCCACATTGCTCAAAGTGGCTAGCTTTCATCCCAACACAGTTTATAGGGCCATACGGTACATAGTTTTCAAGTTACAGACTAAGCTAAGCAAAAGTGAACCAGGCCTTTTTACTGTGAAAATGGCACTTTGGGACTGTGAAAGTGACATTTTGGCCCTGTTGTCCCAAACTGCCCCAGCACTTCCCACATTGCTCAAAGTGGCTAGCTTTCATCCCAACACAGTTTATAGGGCCATACGGTACATAGTTTTCAAGTTACAGACTAAGCTAAGCAAAAGTGAACCAGGCCTTTTTACTGTGAAAATGGCACTTTGGGACTGTGAAAGTGACATTTTGGCCCTGTTGTCCCAAACTGCCCCAGCACTTCCCACATTGCTCAAAGTGGCTAGCTTTCATCCCAACACAGTTTATAGGGCCATACGGTACATAGTTTTCAAGTTACAGACTAAGCTAAGCAAAAGTGAACCAGGCCTTTTTACTGTGAAAATGGCACTTTGGGACTGTGAAAGTGACATTTTGGCCCTGTTCGTTCCCTGTTGTCCCAAACTGCCCCAGCTCTTGCCACAATGCTCAAAGTGGCTAGCTTTCATCCCAACACAGTTTATAGGGCCATACGGTACATAGTTTTCAAGTTACAGACTAAGCTAAGCAAAAGTGAACCAGGCCTTTTTACTGTGAAAATGGCACTTTGGGACTGTGAAAGTGACATTTTGGCCCTGTTGTCCCAAACTGCCCCAGCACTTCCCACATTGCTCAAAGTGGCTAGCTTTCATCCCAACACAGTTTATAGGGCCATACGGTACATAGTTTTCAAGTTACAGACTAAGCTAAGCAAAAGTGAACCAGGCCTTTTTACTGTGAAAATGGCACTTTGGGACTGTGAAAGTGACATTTTGGCCCTGTTGTCCCAAACTGCCCCAGCACTTCCCACATTGCTCAAAGTGGCTAGCTTTCATCCCAACACAGTTTATAGGGCCATACGGTACATAGTTTTCAAGTTACAGACAAAGCTAAGCAAAATGAATCTTTTTTTTTTTACTGTGAAAACGGCACTTTGGGACTGTGAAAGTGACATTTTGGCCCTGTTGTCCCAAACTGCCCCAGCACTTCCCACATTGCTCAAAGTGGCTAGCTTTCATCCCAACACAGTTTATAGGGCCATACGGTACATAGTTTTCAAGTTACAGACTAAGCTAAGCAAAATGAATCTGTTTTTTTTTACTGTGAAAATGGCACTTTGGGACTGTGAAAGTGACATTTTGGCCCTGTTGTCCCAAACTGCCCCAGCACTTCCCACATTGCTCAAAGTGGCTAGCTTTCATCCCAACACAGTTTATAGGGCCATACGGTACATAGTTTTCAAGTTACAGACTAAGCTAAGCAAAAGTGAACCAGGCCTTTTTACTGTGAAAATGGCACTTTGGGACTGTGAAAGTGACATTTTGGCCCTGTTGTCCCAAACTGCCCCAGCACTTCCCACATTGCTCAAAGTGGCTAGCTTTCATCCCAACACAGTTTATAGGGCCATACGGTACATAGTTTTCAAGTTACAGACTAAGCTAAGCAAAATGAATCTGTTTTTTTTTACTGTGAAAATGGCACTTTGGGACTGTGAAAGTGACATTTTGGCCCTGTTGTCCCAAACTGCCCCAGCACTTCCCACATTGCTCAAAGTGGCTAGCTTTCATCCCAACACAGTTTATAGGGCCATACGGTACATAGTTTTCAAGTTACAGACTAAGCTAAGCAAAAGTGAACCAGGCCTTTTTACTGTGAAAATGGCACTTTGGGACTGTGAAAGTGACATTTTGGCCCTGTTGTCCCAAACTGCCCCAGCACTTCCCACATTGCTCAAAGTGGCTAGCTTTCATCCCAACACAGTTTATAGGGCCATACGGTACATAGTTTTCAAGTTACAGACTAAGCTAAGCAAAATGAATCTGTTTTTTTTTTACTGTGAAAATGGCACTTTGGGACTGTGAAAGTGACATTTTGGCCCTGTTGTCCCAAACTGCCCCAGCACTTCCCACATTGCTCAAAGTGGCTAGCTTTCATCCCAACACAGTTTATAGGGCCATACGGTACATAGTTTTCAAGTTACAGACTAAGCTAAGCAAAAGTGAACCAGGCCTTTTTACTGTGAAAATGGCACTTTGGGACTGTGAAAGTGACATTTTGGCCCTGTTGTCCCAAACTGCCCCAGCACTTCCCACATTGCTCAAAGTGGCTAGCTTTCATCCCAACACAGTTTATAGGGCCATACGGTACATAGTTTTCAAGTTACAGACTAAGCTAAGCAAAAGTGAACCAGGCCTTTTTACTGTGAAAATGGCACTTTGGGACTGTGAAAGTGACATTTTGGCCCTGTTGTCCCAAACTGCCCCAGCACTTCCCACATTGCTCAAAGTGGCTAGCTTTCATCCCAACACAGTTTATAGGGCCATACGGTACATAGTTTTCAAGTTACAGACTAAGCTAAGCAAAATGAATCTTTTTTTTTTTACTGTGAAAACGGCACTTTGGGACTGTGAAAGTGACATTTTGGCCCTGTTGTCCCAAACTGCCCCAGCACTTCCCACATTGCTCAAAGTGGCTAGCTTTCATCCCAACACAGTTTATAGGGCCATACGGTACATAGTTTTCAAGTTACAGACTAAGCTAAGCAAAAGTGAACCAGGCCTTTTTACTGTGAAAATGGCACTTTGGGACTGTGAAAGTGACATTTTGGCCCTGTTGTCCCAAACTGCCCCAGCACTTCCCACATTGCTCAAAGTGGCTAGCTTTCATCCCAACACAGTTTATAGGGCCATACGGTACATAGTTTTCAAGTTACAGACTAAGCTAAGCAAAAGTGAACCAGGCCTTTTTACTGTGAAAATGGCACTTTGGGACTGTGAAAGTGACATTTTGGCCCTGTTGTCCCAAACTGCCCCAGCACTTCCCACATTGCTCAAAGTGGCTAGCTTTCATCCCAACACAGTTTATAGGGCCATACGGTACATAGTTTTCAAGTTACAGACTAAGCTAAGCAAAATGAATCTTTTTTTTTTTACTGTGAAAACGGCACTTTGGGACTGTGAAAGTGACATTTTGGCCCTGTTGTCCCAAACTGCCCCAGCACTTCCCACATTGCTCAAAGTGGCTAGCTTTCATCCCAACACAGTTTATAGGGCCATACGGTACATAGTTTTCAAGTTACAGACTAAGCTAAGCAAAAGTGAACCAGGCCTTTTTACTGTGAAAATGGCACTTTGGGACTGTGAAAGTGACATTTTGGCCCTGTTGTCCCAAACTGCCCCAGCACTTCCCACATTGCTCAAAGTGGCTAGCTTTCATCCCAACACAGTTTATAGGGCCATACGGTACATAGTTTTCAAGTTACAGACTAAGCTAAGCAAAAGTGAACCAGGCCTTTTTACTGTGAAAATGGCACTTTGGGACTGTGAAAGTGACATTTTGGCCCTGTTGTCCCAAACTGCCCCAGCACTTCCCACATTGCTCAAAGTGGCTAGCTTTCATCCCAACACAGTTTATAGGGCCATACGGTACATAGTTTTCAAGTTACAGACTAAGCTAAGCAAAAGTGAACCAGGCCTTTTTACTGTGAAAATGGCACTTTGGGACTGTGAAAGTGACATTTTGGCCCTGTTCGTTCCCTGTTGTCCCAAACTGCCCCAGCTCTTGCCACAATGCTCAAAGTGGCTAGCTTTCATCCCAACACAGTTTATAGGGCCATACGGTACATAGTTTTCAAGTTACAGACTAAGCTAAGCAAAAGTGAACCAGGCCTTTTTACTGTGAAAATGGCACTTTGGGACTGTGAAAGTGACATTTTGGCCCTGTTGTCCCAAACTGCCCCAGCACTTCCCACATTGCTCAAAGTGGCTAGCTTTCATCCCAACACAGTTTATAGGGCCATACGGTACATAGTTTTCAAGTTACAGACTAAGCTAAGCAAAAGTGAACCAGGCCTTTTTACTGTGAAAATGGCACTTTGGGACTGTGAAAGTGACATTTTGGCCCTGTTGTCCCAAACTGCCCCAGCACTTCCCACATTGCTCAAAGTGGCTAGCTTTCATCCCAACACAGTTTATAGGGCCATACGGTACATAGTTTTCAAGTTACAGACAAAGCTAAGCAAAATGAATCTTTTTTTTTTACTGTGAAAACGGCACTTTGGGACTGTGAAAGTGACATTTTGGCCCTGTTGTCCCAAACTGCCCCAGCACTTCCCACATTGCTCAAAGTGGCTAGCTTTCATCCCAACACAGTTTATAGGGCCATACGGTACATAGTTTTCAAGTTACAGACTAAGCTAAGCAAAATGAATCTGTTTTTTTTTACTGTGAAAATGGCACTTTGGGACTGTGAAAGTGACATTTTGGCCCTGTTGTCCCAAACTGCCCCAGCACTTCCCACATTGCTCAAAGTGGCTAGCTTTCATCCCAACACAGTTTATAGGGCCATACGGTACATAGTTTTCAAGTTACAGACTAAGCTAAGCAAAAGTGAACCAGGCCTTTTTACTGTGAAAATGGCACTTTGGGACTGTGAAAGTGACATTTTGGCCCTGTTGTCCCAAACTGCCCCAGCACTTCCCACATTGCTCAAAGTGGCTAGCTTTCATCCCAACACAGTTTATAGGGCCATACGGTACATAGTTTTCAAGTTACAGACTAAGCTAAGCAAAATGAATCTGTTTTTTTTTTACTGTGAAAATGGCACTTTGGGACTGTGAAAGTGACATTTTGGCCCTGTTGTCCCAAACTGCCCCAGCACTTCCCACATTGCTCAAAGTGGCTAGCTTTCATCCCAACACAGTTTATAGGGCCATACGGTACATAGTTTTCAAGTTACAGACTAAGCTAAGCAAAAGTGAACCAGGCCTTTTTACTGTGAAAATGGCACTTTGGGACTGTGAAAGTGACATTTTGGCCCTGTTGTCCCAAACTGCCCCAGCACTTCCCACATTGCTCAAAGTGGCTAGCTTTCATCCCAACACAGTTTATAGGGCCATACGGTACATAGTTTTCAAGTTACAGACTAAGCTAAGCAAAAGTGAACCAGGCCTTTTTACTGTGAAAATGGCACTTTGGGACTGTGAAAGTGACATTTTGGCCCTGTTGTCCCAAACTGCCCCAGCACTTCCCACATTGCTCAAAGTGGCTAGCTTTCATCCCAACACAGTTTATAGGGCCATACGGTACATAGTTTTCAAGTTACAGACTAAGCTAAGCAAAATGAATCTTTTTTTTTTACTGTGAAAACGGCACTTTGGGACTGTGAAAGTGACATTTTGGCCCTGTTGTCCCAAACTGCCCCAGCACTTCCCACATTGCTCAAAGTGGCTAGCTTTCATCCCAACACAGTTTATAGGGCCATACGGTACATAGTTTTCAAGTTACAGACTAAGCTAAGCAAAAGTGAACCAGGCCTTTTTACTGTGAAAATGGCACTTTGGGACTGTGAAAGTGACATTTTGGCCCTGTTGTCCCAAACTGCCCCAGCACTTCCCACATTGCTCAAAGTGGCTAGCTTTCATCCCAACACAGTTTATAGGGCCATACGGTACATAGTTTTCAAGTTACAGACTAAGCTAAGCAAAAGTGAACCAGGCCTTTTTACTGTGAAAATGGCACTTTGGGACTGTGAAAGTGACATTTTGGCCCTGTTGTCCCAAACTGCCCCAGCACTTCCCACATTGCTCAAAGTGGCTAGCTTTCATCCCAACACAGTTTATAGGGCCATACGGTACATAGTTTTCAAGTTACAGACTAAGCTAAGCAAAAGTGAACCAGGCCTTTTTACTGTGAAAATGGCACTTTGGGACTGTGAAAGTGACATTTTGGCCCTGTTCGTTCCCTGTTGTCCCAAACTGCCCCAGCTCTTGCCACAATGCTCAAAGTGGCTAGCTTTCATCCCAACACAGTTTATAGGGCCATACGGTACATAGTTTTCAAGTTACAGACTAAGCTAAGCAAAAGTGAACCAGGCCTTTTTACTGTGAAAATGGCACTTTGGGACTGTGAAAGTGACATTTTGGCCCTGTTGTCCCAAACTGCCCCAGCACTTCCCACACTGCTCAAAGTGGCTAGCTTTCATCCCAACACAGTTTATAGGGCCATACGGTACATAGTTTCAAGTTACAGACTAAGCTAAGCAAAAGTGAACCAGGCCTTTTTACTGTGAAAATGGCACTTTGGGACTGTGAAAGTGACATTTTGGCCCTGTTGTCCCAAACTGCCCCAGCACTTCCCACATTGCTCAAAGTGGCTAGCTTTCATCCCAACACAGTTTATAGGGCCATACGGTACATAGTTTTCAAGTTACAGACTAAGCTAAGCAAAATGAATCTTTTTTTTTTACTGTGAAAACGGCACTTTGGGACTGTGAAAGTGACATTTTGGCCCTGTTGTCCCAAACTGCCCCAGCACTTCCCACATTGCTCAAAGTGGCTAGCTTTCATCCCAACACAGTTTATAGGGCCATACGGTACATAGTTTTCAAGTTACAGACTAAGCTAAGCAAAAGTGAACCAGGCCTTTTTACTGTGAAAATGGCACTTTGGGACTGTGAAAGTGACATTTTGGCCCTGTTGTCCCAAACTGCCCCAGCACTTCCCACATTGCTCAAAGTGGCTAGCTTTCATCCCAACACAGTTTATAGGGCCATACGGTACATAGTTTTCAAGTTACAGACTAAGCTAAGCAAAAGTGAACCAGGCCCTTTTTACTGTGAAAATGGCACTTTGGGACTGTGAAAGTGACATTTTGGCCCTGTTGTCCCAAACTGCCCCAGCACTTCCCACATTGCTCAAAGTGGCTAGCTTTCATCCCAACACAGTTTATAGGGCCATACGGTACATAGTTTTCAAGTTACAGACTAAGCTAAGCAAAATGAATCTTTTTTTTTTTACTGTGAAAACGGCACTTTGGGACTGTGAAAGTGACATTTTGGCCCTGTTGTCCCAAACTGCCCCAGCACTTCCCACATTGCTCAAAGTGGCTAGCTTTCATCCCAACACAGTTTATAGGGCCATACGGTACATAGTTTTCAAGTTACAGACTAAGCTAAGCAAAAGTGAACCAGGCCTTTTTACTGTGAAAATGGCACTTTGGGACTGTGAAAGTGACATTTTGGCCCTGTTGTCCCAAACTGCCCCAGCACTTCCCACATTGCTCAAAGTGGCTAGCTTTCATCCCAACACAGTTTATAGGGCCATACGGTACATAGTTTTCAAGTTACAGACTAAGCTAAGCAAAAGTGAACCAGGCCTTTTTACTGTGAAAATGGCACTTTGGGACTGTGAAAGTGACATTTTGGCCCTGTTCGTTCCCTGTTGTCCCAAACTGCCCCAGCTCTTGCCACAATGCTCAAAGTGGCTAGCTTTCATCCCAACACAGTTTATAGGGCCATACGGTACATAGTTTTCAAGTTACAGACTAAGCTAAGCAAAAGTGAACCAGGCCTTTTTACTGTGAAAATGGCACTTTGGGACAGTGAAAGTGACATTTTGGCCCTGTTGTCCCAAACTGCCCCAGCACTTCCCACATTGCTCAAAGTGGCTAGCTTTCATCCCAACACAGTTTATAGGGCCATACGGTACATAGTTTCAAGTTACAGACTAAGCTAAGCAAAAGTGAACCAGGCCTTTTTACTGTGAAAATGGCACTTTGGACTGTGAAAGTGACATTTTGGCCCTGTTGTCCCAAACTGCCCCAGCACTTCCCACATTGCTCAAAGTGGCTAGCTTTCATCCCAACACAGTTTATAGGGCCATACGGTACATAGTTTTCAAGTTACAGACTAAGCTAAGCAAAATGAATCTGTTTTTTTTTACTGTGAAAATGGCACTTTGGGACTGTGAAAGTAACATTTTGGCCCTGTTGTCCCAAACTGCCCCAGCACTTCCCACATTGCTCAAAGTGGCTAGCTTTCATCCCAACACAGTTTATAGGGCCATACGGTACATAGTTTTCAAGTTACAGACTAAGCTAAGCAAAGTGAACCAGGCTTTTTACTGTGAAAATGGCACTTTGGGACTGTGAAAGTGACATTTTGGCCCTGTTGTCCCAAACTGCCCCAGCACTTCCCACATTGCTCAAAGTGGCTAGCTTTCATCCCAACACAGTTATAGGGCCATACGGTACATAGTTTTCAAGTTACAGACTAAGCTAAGCAAAATGAATCTGTTTTTTTTTTACTGTGAAAATGGCACTTTGGGACTGTGAAAGTGACATTTTGGCCCTGTTGTCCCAAACTGCCCCAGCACTTCCCACATTGCTCAAAGTGGCTAGCTTTCATCCCAACACAGTTTATAGGGCCATACGGTACATAGTTTTCAAGTTACAGACTAAGCTAAGCAAAAGTGAACCAGGCCTTTTTACTGTGAAAATGGCACTTTGGGACTGTGAAAGTGACATTTTGGCCCTGTTGTCCAAACTGCCCAGCACTTCCCACATTGCTCAAAGTGGCCTAGCTTTCATCCAACACAGTTTATAGGGCCATACGGTACATAGTTTTCAAGTTACAGACTAAGCTAAGCAAAAGTGAACCAGGCCTTTTTACTGTGAAAATGGCACTTTGGGACTGTGAAAGTGACATTTTGGCCCTGTTGTCCCAAACTGCCCCAGCACTTCCCACATTGCTCAAAGTGGCTAGCTTTCATCCCAACACAGTTTATAGGGCCATACGGTACATAGTTTTCAAGTTACAGACTAAGCTAAGCAAAATGAATCTTTTTTTTTTTACTGTGAAAACGGCACTTTGGGACCTGTGAAAGTGACATTTTGGCCCTGTTGTCCCAACTGCCCCAGCACTTCCCACATTGCTCAAAGTGGCTAGCTTCATCCCAACACAGTTTATAGGGCCATACGGTACATAGTTTTCAAGTTACAGACTAAGCTAAGCAAAAGTGAACCAGGCCTTTTACTGTGAAATGGCACTTTGGACTGTGAAAGTGACATTTTGGCCCTGTTGTCCCAAAACTGCCCCAGCACTTCCCACTTGCTCAAAGTGGCTAGCTTTCATCCCAACACAGTTTATAGGGCCATACGGTACATAGTTTTCAAGTTACAGACTAAGCTAAGCAAAAGTGAACCAGGCCTTTTTACTGTGAAAATGGCACTTTGGGACTGTGAAAGTGACATTTTGGCCCTGTTGTCCCAAACTGCCCCAGCACTTCCCACACTGCTCAAAGTGG
>NW_027666226.1:7500-41835 GCF_963924005.1 Protomyctophum bolini
ACGCCGCCACCGCCGCTGCTGCCGCGCACCATTCCAACACACGCGTGTACAATTAAAACGTGCGCGTTTGTCTTTTTCGGGTTTTCGAGTTTGCTGAATATGCTCTGGAGCAACGGATCGGCACGTTTGTGGTGTCCACAGTATAGGGAACACAAACTGTTCCTATAATGTGTCTATAACTTTCTTTCTTTTTGTTTGTATCTCGCACGGGGTCTAAATCTCTCCCTACGCTCATCTCATGTTCCCCAGGTGGGATTTTATTCATTCTCCCGGAAGAGGAATATATGTCTGTGTGGCCATAATAATATGCAATATTATGGCATCGTGAATACAATTACATTCTGCATCGTGAGTGTACGTTAAACTTTTAACGGAGTAGTTCTACTCATGCCGTATTGATACTTTTTCCATCACTACCCAGAAGAGGAATATATAGTCTCTGTGCGACAGAGGTCAGCGTGCGTGGCGCGGGGCTGAAGCATGCTGCTTCTCCAAACACATGAAGCTGAGTGCGTGTGTGTTGTATTTGGACCCCATGCATGTGCTAGTGATTCCAGCCCCTCTCTGGGTGTGTTGACGGGCCTGACGGGCCCTGAGGTTTGGGACGGCCCGCCGCGTCCGTCGGTCACTCAGGAGGGGGGGGGGGGGAGCGTCCCGCACCGCTGCGGTCAGCCGGGGGGGGGGGGGGACCGACCGACCGCGGACGGACGGACATGACGGACGGACGGAGAACTGGTGGTGATTGGTTGTGAAGAAAGATCCTGTCGATGTAAAAACGAGGGCGTGTTTTTGTGCTGCTGACTGACTGACGGGGTGCTGTCCTGTCCCTGCAGAGAGGTTCCCCCACACCACAAACAGCTCGTTGGCCATAGAGTGTATAAACTGAACTGTATGTACAGTATGTACAGTAGTCCACAGAGCTTACAGTACGCAGTGGCCCCACAGAGAAGACAGACACATATACAGTACTATAGGTCACGGCGGTGAAGTATAGCGCTGTCGCCTGCACAGCCAGGAGGTTCCTCTGGGTTCGATTCCCGCTGTGGGCGCTTCTCTCCCCCGCGTCATCAGTGCCCATGCCCCATAGGTGGGGTTGGCAAAGGGGCCGTTCTGGGTGGAGTTAACATGTTAAACACATTAACTGCTCGTGACGGAACGTTCCGCCAATTTGAATCCAACCGGCAAACCGCTATTGGCGGAATGTTACGTCAGATTATTGGATTTGCTTGACCTTTCCTTCTTCAGCGATGCTAGGCCTATGTCGCGCATCCACAGTGCCGTTCACTTCTTGTATACATCCACCCATGTTCAACCGCTTATCCGTAGTCGGGTCGCAGGGGGCAACAGCTCCACCATAGTGTTCCAGACTTCCCTCTCCAGAGCAACATTAGTTACTTCCTTCTGGGGAGATCCTGAGACGTTCCAAGGCCAGTGAGTCGATGTGTTTCCTCCAACTGTGCCTTGGTCTGCCCCGGGGGTCTCCTCCCAGTGGGACGTGATCCTTGGTCTTCCCCGGGGGTCTCCTCCCAGTGGGACGTGATCCTTGGTCTTCCCCGGGGGTCTCCTCCCAGTGGGAGTAGGGGGGGCTGGTCCCGGGGGGCTCCGGGGGGGCGGTGCCGAGACCCCCTCCCCTCATTAGGGGACACCGTTACGCTGTTGTTCTTTGGAGCAGCAGGAATGTCTGCACGGTTCTGGATCAGCGTACATCCTGCCGGTGCCGAGCAGATGTTCTGCTAACGCCTGGCCGTTCGGAGCAGCACCACATCAATCACTGCTTAACAAGATCAGGGAGATAGGCAGGGTGTGAACGGATGACTCCATTAAACCACTGACATGGTGGTGGGGGATTCATTCTGCACACGTTATGAAGAACATTCTCTGAAATAGCAAGAATATTATTATAGCAGGTGTGCAAGCAACAACAAAACAAAAACATAAAAAAGTTGAAATATGAAGGGGCGTGCATGCGTGTGTGCATGCGTTGCGTGTGTGCGTGCGTTGCGTTGCGTGTGTGCGTGCGTTGCGTGCGTGCGTGCGTGCCCTATGACTTAGTGAGTCCTAAACTGCTTTGTCACCTCTGAGCCAGAAGGTGTCACTCTCTCTAAAGACATCAGAGGGCCTTACAATCACAACAAATATACTTTTTGACTGTTGGAACCTCAACACAAGCATGTTCAGCGGTATATATATTACACATTTAAAATATTTATATTTATTATATTTACATTGTGTAGTTCAATGAACAATACATCATATGAAAGCTTACATTCTGTAGTTCTATGAACAATACATCATAATATGAAAGCTTTTACATTCTGTAGTTCAATGAACAATACATCATTTGAAAGCTTACATTCTGTAGTTTCAGAATATGTAAAAAAAAATCTGGAAAAATGGCCCCAGTGTCCCTAAAGCACTGTACTTTCCACCACGCAACAGAGGTGATATTTGGCACTTAACCCATTTTGACCTGAGGACGATTCTACAAATGAAAAACCCTATATGTTTTATATGTCAGTCGTTCTCAAACATTTTCATGTCAAGGACCCCCATAAAATGATATGTAATTGGCCGCCGACCCCCATCTGAAAATATGTTGTTCCATGAAGCAAATATTTGAGTTAAGGATGTTTAAAAAAATATATAGCAGACCTACAGTACAAGCTCGTAGCTTGTAGGTCTGCTATTTTTCAATAGCTAAAGCATAACATAATCCACCAAAAGGGGCTTCCGCCCAAAGTGCATTAATACGTACTCTGCGATGCCAGAGGGGTCACCGGAGCTCCGGATCACACCTGACTCTTTATGAGGAGGAAGTGAGAGACTTTGTGTTGTGTTTTTTTTCATTTGTCTTTATGGGAGTTGGAATAGGAGAGAGTTACTGTAGCTCCTCAAGGCCTGACCTCATCGTCACTTCTGGAGTGGCTGAGTGACCCCTCCCTCCCACACGCACGCATGCACGCACGCACGCACGCACACAGACACACGCACGCACGCACGCACACAGACACACGCACGCACGCACGCACGCACGCACGCACGCACGCACGCACGCACGCACGCACGCACGCACACAGACACACGCACGCACGCACGCACACAGACACACGCATGCACGCACGCACACAGACACACGCACGCATGCACGCACGCACACACACACATACACCTTCCCATCCCCCCTCTTCCCGTCCCTATGTTGTTTCAGTTGTGGAGAATGTAATTAAGCACATTTTTACTCTTTAGTACTGTGTACTCTTATACTCTATTACAGTGGTTCCCAAACTGTTTCACGTCAAGGACCCCCAAATTGACACTAATTAATTATCCCCGCGGACCCCCATTTGAAAATAATATGCCAGGGACCGCCCATAAGAGAAGATTTTAGCTCTAGTAGTGATTCTCAACCCGTTTAATTCCGAGGACGCCCAGTTTGACATGCGTTAGGCATTTATATCTCTGAGACCGCAATTTATATTGTACAATCAATGCTAATTTAACTCTGATTGTGTTCCATTTGTACACTCTCAGAGTTACAGACCCATAAGGGTCCATTTGGTTCCATTTGTACACTCTCTGAGTTACAGACCCATAAGGGTCCATTTGGTTCCATTTGTACACTCTCAGAGTTACAGACCCATATAAGGGTCCATTTGGTTCCATTTGTACACTCTCAAAGTTACAGACCCATATAAGGGTCCATTTGGTTCCATTTGTACACTCTCAGAGTTACAGACCCATAAGGGTCCATTTGGTTCCATTTGTACACTCTCAGAGTTACAGACCCATAAGGGTCCATTTGGTTCCGTTTGTACTGCACTCTCAGAGTTACAGACCCATTAGGGTCCATTTGGTTCCATTTGTACACTCTCAGAGTTACAGACCCATAAGGGTCCATTTTGTTCCATTTGTACACTCTCAGAGTTACAGGCCCATAACGGTCCAATTGGTTCCATTTGTACACTCTCAGAGTTACAGACCCATAAGGGTCACTAACTATCATTTATCTGAGGACCCCCTGGAACTCCCTCAAGGACCCCTGGGGGTCCCCGGACCACACTAGAACCATGCTCTATCGTTGTATAGTCTTGACTCCGCGACTATTATTTGACAGATTTATCAGGCCTATTACTATTTCAAAGCATAATATACAGTATAACCATTTAAGCCTTATATTATAAACTGTACACTCCAATATAGTGAATCTATACAATCCACACAACACATTGGTTTGCAATGCTTTCTGAGCTTGTACGTCTGGACAAACCTACAGTATGTTTCTGTTTTCTGTCAGTGGTTCTCACACTATTTCAGGTCAAGGAGCCCCCAGAATTGGCCCCCAGAATTGGCCCCCAGAATTGGCCCCCGGTCGGACCCAAAACTCTAAATATGTTGTTCCAGGGACTTCCCAGAAACAAAAGATTTGAAGTCTGACAAATCTTTAAAAATCAAATAAACCTTTGGGACTTTCTCCCAATAATACCCTTAATTGTACCCTTTATACGCAAGTGCAAATGTTTATTGGAGTCATTCTACTTGTGTTTCCTATGTTGTAGTTATCGCTATACTTTTACTAAAGTAAAACAAAATATACAATTATAATCACGAGTACTTCTTCTCCTCCCAGCAGCGCGGCCGGGTGTTTTTACAGCGCCGCTGTTCATGTTCTCGGGTTTTTCCTTAACCCATTCTGACCCGACGTCAAAATGAAGAAAAAAAAAATACTTCTGAAATAATATATATATTCAAAGATTTGTGCAGCATTTTCACGATTTTTCAAAAATAGCAGACCTTCAAGCTCATAGTGTAAGGGTTGAGAATGTTCCGTGGTCACAAGTACACCAGATGTAACTCCTTGCAGAGTAAAGTCTTGACTAAAGGCTTGCCGAGTAGATTAGATCTCGGCTTTAAAGATGGACAAGTTAAAGATAAGCTTAATTTCAAGGCTTAGGTTTATATTCTTATACGGACTTGACTAAAGTTTATAATACGACAGAGAACGGTTCTGGCAAGATGCCTTATAAAAGGAGGAGGTGACGTAACGACAAGGTAGTCGTGGCACGCTATGAGCTTGTAGATCTGCTATTTTTCAACAGCTAAAGTATAACAATACTTAGTTAAAACACCAAAAGGGGTTCCCGTCCTGAATGGGTTAAACCCTCACGCTCCATGTAGTCTCACACCACGGTTCTGAGATCATATTTTGGACGTTGGGAGTAATTAGCCTCTGGAGGCGCGCGTCCAGGGTGTAATTAAGCGTTTCTGCTTTCATAGCGACAGCGTTTCTCCTCAGCTCTGCTCTGCTCTGCGGCGCCAGGCCCACATTTAAGGTTTCTATTTCACGTCGGGTGCCGGTTACAGCTGTAACACTTGAGCCTCATGCAGCAGACACTTGTTCTGTTCAGCGCCCGGCCCGGTTCCATGTGCCGGCCCGGTTCCATGTGCCGGCCCGGTTGTTCCATGTGCCGGCCCGGTTCCATGTGCCGGCCCGGTTCCATGTGCCGGCCCGGTTCCATGTGCCGGCCCGGTTCCATGTGCCGGCCCGGTTCCATGTGCTCGTCAACAGTCCATTGTTAGGCCTTCTTGTTGAAGGACGGCTGAAAGGCTGCATGCACGCAGTTCCCCTGTAGATGGCAGTAGTTGGTAACGGTTCAACAGTATAGAGGAGGATAACTCATGCATGATAATATAGTAAAAGGCTAGTTAGTTATAGACAGTATATTTTGTGGAAAACAGTGTTTTGTCTTTTCTTTTTGTCTTATTTTTGTTTTCCAGGTGGCTTGATGTATATATATATATATATATATATATATATATATATATATATATGCCACTTTAGGTTACACTTATGCATTCCTTCCACTGTTACTTTCTTAGCTTACGCATGTTTCATGATAAATGCTTTTTATGTGATGTATTCCCATGCTTTTTTTGTTCTTGCTTAATGTAAATCGCTCTGGATTAAGAGCGTCTGCTAAATGCCTAAATTGTAATGTATGTTGTCTAATTAGAGAGAGAGAGAGAGAGAGAGAGAGAGAGAGAGAGAGAGAGAGAGAGAGAGAGAGAGAGAGAGAGAGAGAGGACTTGTGTGCCTGTGTGTATATGAGTAGGTGTGAGTATGTGCGGTCTAGGCCTATTGTAAGTGTATAGGTGCATGTACAGTAATGTGTAACACATACTGTATAAACAAATTAATCCTCGCTAACCTCTCCAGTATTCCCTGTAGACTAACCATGGTGTAGTTTGAGGTGAACCTTCAGATCAGACACCGTGGTCTATAGCGTTGTGCTCTGCTCAACAGTTTAGCCCTGTGTAGATTGGGGCTTCCAGACTTCCAGTCCAGTTTAGAGTTCAGTGATTCTCAAACAGTACAGTACAGTACAGTACAGTACAGTACAGTACAGTACAGTACAGTACAGTACAGTACAGTACAGTACAGTACAGTACAGTACAGCACAACACAGCACAGCACAGCAGCGGTGGTTCAGGGGTAGAGTGGCCGGATGGCAACCGCAAGGTTGCCGGTTCAAACCCTGTGGGCTCCCCCAGAGTTATAGTGTCGAAGTGTCCTTGAGCAAGACTCTGAACCTCCTAATTGCTCCTGATGTGCTGGTCGGTGCCTTGCATGGTTTCCACCGCCATCGGTGTATGAATATGTGTGAATGTAATGCACAATCTATGTAAAGCGCCTTGGATAAAGGCGCTACAGTATATAAATGCACCATTGACCATTTAGCAGAGCAGAGGGGGACACAGCCTTGCCAAACTTTAGTGTTTATCATCTTAATGGAAACAACAGCTTGCTAGTTGTTTTATGCGCTCCCGTCTAGAATAATCTCGTCTAGAGAACAGCTCTGCGATGCTGCTAACTAACTCTGCGACATCATGACGATGCTATGCTGCGAGTATATAGTTGCTGAACGGATGGCTTTGAAAACACCTGACACGTCGTAAAGCTTTTCTGTAGCGTGGTGCTATTTATTAGACGTCGTTCATCAAACCTCCACCCCCAGGTGAGTATCACATTCTGCCTACTCAAGGTTGATGCTTTTTCACCGGGAAACGGATTGCTTGCATCCTGCACACAGAGCACGCGTACGGCCGGTCTGTCTGTCTGTCTGCCCGGCATAAAGCACTTCAGAGATGACATAATGTCTAAAGGGCCTTCAACAACAACACACGAAAAAAAAAAAAGATTAATTTGTTTGGGGGGAAATTATCGTCTGGCCCGCCAGAACGAGTCTGAAGAAGGCCTCCTGCCGGGCAGAAGTTGCTTTTAACCCATTTTGGGGCGAAAACCCCTGTTGGTGTTTTAAGCATTATGTTATGCTTTGGCTATTGGAAAATGGCAGATCTACAAGCTCTCGGTGCCGCGCTACGAGCTTGTTAGTTCTGCTATTTTTTTTTTTAATCGTGAAACTGTGGTTCAAATTTTGAATATATATTCTTTCACAGCCAGAGTTTTTAACTGAAATCTGGAACAACATATTTTCAGATGGGGGTCGGCGGCCAATTACATTATAATCTTGGGGGTTCTTGACATGAAGATGTTTGAGAACGACTGACACATAGAAACATGAGGTTTTTCAGAAAACTGTCAGGATTTAGAAGACATTTGTAGAGGTCCAAATGGGTTAAGGAGCAGGTTGATTTGTTGTTACTAAACGTTAGCTAAACGCGGCTGTTGTGCTGTTTCATTATGGGGGAGGCCATGATTCATGAAACAGCAAAGTTACCGTCTGTCTGTCGAAAACACAAAATGAGTTGACGTGATATCGTCTCTGTCGGTGTGGAAACCTCACATGTCCAAAACTGTTACTTTACACTAGGATTCAAATTCAAAAGTGACAAAAGTATAGCAAAACGACAAGCTTAAAAAACACGTTGCTTTGTGATGCGTTTTGAACTTGTAGAACTGCTACTTTTGATGCTTTGTGATGCTGTAGTACGATCAAGTAGAGCGTTTAGTTTTGAATTAACACAATAACTTAACCCATTTTGGGCGGGAACCCCTTCTGGGGTTAGCAATCATGTTATGCTTTAGCTATTGAAAAATAGCAGATCTACAAGCTCGTAGCGCGCCACTCGGTGGCACGCTATGAGCTTGTAGGTCTGCTATTTTTGAAAAATCAAAAAAACACTAACATAGAAACATAGCTTTTTCAGAAAACTAACTGTCAGGATGTGGAAGACATTTTTAGAATCTGATCTCAGGTCAGAAAAGGGTTAAGATATGGAGTTGAGAGGTTTCTGCCCGACAGCAATCATATATTTAACTATAACCAAAGTATACTTTGTGTACTTTATTGTTCAGTGCCTTGCTCAAGGGCACTTCAACAGTCTTGTGTCTATAATATAAGTGTCTATAGGACGGTAGGTTTTCATTCGCTTCTCCAAACCAGATGGTTTCTGTGCTGCTCCGGGCGGGGGAATCGAACCGGGGACCCTTTCGGGTCACTATACAAATGCCCCCCCCTCTATATACACAACCTTTAGGCCATACCGCCGTCCGCTAACATAACGTAACTCAGGCTCACCTGTCGTTCACCTGCGTTCGTTTACGTTTGAGGGGAAAAATTAAAAAAACAGGCGAGGTGGAGGGAGGGATGTTTTCATAAGCTAATGATTTCCTCTGTGAATGAAAACATGCACGGCTTTAGGAAAAGACAGATTCTTCATACCTGTTAGCATGCCCCGTGCCTTTCATAAACCTCTTAACAACACACAGATCGCGGATTCATGCTAGTTCCCGTTCTGTTCCCCCCCCCCACCCACCCACCCCCTCGCCTTTTAACCCATTTAGGCCTGACGTCGAAATAATGGCTTTTTAAAATGTATTTCTTTCTGAAAGACCTCATGTTTCTATATATCCGTGGTGTTCAATATTTCATGTCAAGGACCCCAGAAATTATAATGTAATATGCCTCCGACCCCCATCTGAAAATATGTTGTTCCAGGGACCCTCCCCAGAAGCAAAGATTTGAGTTAAAAACGTTCCAAATTCCAAATTTGCACCCCATTTTCACAATTTTTCAAAAATAGCAGACCCACAAGCTCGTAGCGCACCACTCGGTGGCGCGCTATGAGCTTGTAGATCTATTTTCCAATAGCTAAACTATAACATAATGCTTAGTTAAAACACCAAAAGGGGTTCCCGCCCAGAATGGGTTAAAAAAGCTCCAAATCCAATTGATACTTTTGGCTAAACAAGATGAAAGAGGCCAAAGAAAACTGTGATGTCACCTCCGATTGTAATGAAATCGTCTCGGTGGGGGGGCCGGGCCGGTCTGGTAAAAGTTTAACAGTTTTTAACCGACAGAGTTCTGTGGTACCTGGACCTGCACGGGCCCAGATGGTTGGCATAGAGAGAGAGAGCCTGATCAAAAACAAGCTTTTTAAAAGGGGGCTCGACTCGCTCGGATGTTTCAGCATATTATTATTATTCACACCAGATGACTTTCTCTCCTTGTCTTCTTATAGTGGAGCTCTTTAAGAGAGAATCAGTCACAGGATCAGGAAAAAAAGCTATACGATGTCGCCCGAAGCCACGGATTTAGTTTTTTTAGACGTTGTGTCGACGGCGATGTGTGCCGAAAATGGCCGATCTACAAGCTCACAGTGCGTCGGATCGTGACGCGATCGCTCGGCTCGCCGATCGGCTATTTTCGACGAGCAACACCGTTGCACGACCGATAGCACATTAGGCACACGAGCCCTTTTGCATTATACCATTACCTCTGTTGACTTTTACTCATTCAAGTCTCTGTGTGTGTGTGTGCGTGTGTGCGTGTGTGTGCGTGCGTGCGTGCGTGTGTGTGTGTGTGTGTGTGTGTGTGTGTGCACTGATGTCTGTGTGTCTGTGCACATTCGTGCTCCTGTCAACCGTATGCGTGCAAATGCTCATAGTCATTCAAGTCTCTGTGTTTGTGTGCGTGCGTGCGTTGCATGCGTGCGTGCTTTGCATGTGCGTGTGTTGCGTGTGCGTGTTGCGTGTTGCGTGTGCCGTATACCTAAATTGCAGCGAGGAGGATTGCTTCCAGGAGGGTCTCGGTAATGAAACGCAGGTCGTTTTCTTCGTGGCGTAAACTAATAACGAGGACAAACAACAGCTCGCCGACAATAATCAGCCCTGATGACAAGTGACAGCGGGAGCATTAGCACACACAGAGAAACAACAACGTCTCCCCTCCCCCCCCCCCCCCTCCCCCCCCCGGCCGGCGGGGCTAAAAGGTAACATTTCGAAAGGACCCGCGTTCGTTGTGACTTTCTTCTTCATGGAAGCGATTACGAGGGGGCCGGCCCGTGGCCCCGTGAAGCCCCCCCTGACAACAGACACGGGGGGTCGGAGGTCAAACGGACCATTAGCGGCCTCATTATGGGGGCTTCCTACGTCGTGGAACGGACCGTGCAGAGACGGACGCTCTCAGACCTAAACCAGGGACGGGATTATAGGGGCCTCCGGACCCTCTGTGTGCCGTTGAGCTTTGTGTGTTTTCCAAATAAAAGGCTGTATTTTTTGCGTGTCTTAAATACCAGGTCTTATTACCTATAACTTGAGTAATCTAAAGACCTGGAGGCGTGATCAATGCTCTTTGGCCACTCAGAATAGCCAAAGGGCATTGATCACGCCTCCAGGTCTTTACAGTAGTTTACTCAAGTTATAGGGAATAAGACCTGGTACTTAAGACACGCAAAATACAGCCCAAAGTGTCGCAGTCCCGCCCTCGACGAGCGGCCCGGAAGAGAACAAATGTGACCCGATTGGACTGAGAGCCTGCTGCATGCCATCGCGCAAACCTCCGAGCTTTTCACCAGAGGAGAAAAACTGAATGTATTTTATATTTTATCCAAAATTAGTTTAATAGCACTGCAGGCAGACTCTTCACATACCTAGATTATGTCTGGAATAAATATCAGAGCTGAAATGGACATGTACATATGAAATAAATGCTTAAACATGTAGCTAGGTGTAATGTTAGAGACCACAGAAGACATGTAAATATGAAATAAATGCTTAAACATGTAGCTAGGTGTAATGTTAGAGACCACAGAAGACATGTACATATGACATAAATGCTTAAACATGTAGCTATAGGTGTAATGTTAGAGACCACAGAATACATGTAAATATGAAATAAATGATTAAACATGTAGCTATAGGTCTAATGTTAGAGACCACAGAAGACATGTAAATATGCAATAAATGCTTAAACATGTAGCTATAGGTGTAATGTTAGAGACCACAGAAGACATGTAAATATGAAATAAATGATTAAACATGTAGCTATAGGTGTAATGTTAGAGACCACAGAAGACATGTAAATATGAAATAAATGCTTAAACATGTAGCTATAGGTGTAATGTTAGAGACCACAGAAGTTAACCTTTTTCAAGCCTGTTTTCTCAACTCGCTGTTTCTCTGCAAGACATTATACTCTATAAGCCATATCTCCAAAACTGGAGGGTCAAACTGAACAACCAATATGTCAATTTGAAGCTATGATTCCCTGCTTTCATATGACATGAAAGAAAACGAAAATTCCCCCAAAAAATCAAATGGCAAATTTGGCCACAAAGAAAGAAGAATAAAATGGCAGGTTATATGACACTTATTTAAAATTATTTGTTCGGCCCAAAAAAGGTCTTTTTGTTTTTTTTAAAGGTCTCTTTAAATAAATACTTTTTGAAACGTCTTCTGGGAAAATAGAATTCTCTTCTGGGCTGCATGCTCGTCGTTCTGAAAGGTTGACGCTGTGTGTGTGTGTGTGTGTGTGTGTGTGTGTGTGTGTGTGTGTGTGTGTGTGTGTGTGTGTGTGTGTGTGTGTGTGTGTGTGTGTGTGTGTGTGTGTGTGTGTGTGTGTGTGTGTGTGTGTGTGTGTGTGTGTGTGTGTGTGTGTGTGTGTGTGTGTGTGTGTGTGTGTGTGTGTGTGTGTGTGTGTGTGTGTGTGTGTGTGTGTGTGTGTGTGTGTGTGTGTGTGTGTGTGTGTGTGCGTTTGAGATTAGCCCCTGGCAGAGTCCCGTCCCCACTTCATTAAGGGAGTTATCTACAGAGAGCAGCAGCTGAACAGACCCGTCAGAACAGAACGCACCGCCCGACTGAAAGGTCAACGTAATCCAGTTGATCTCAGAGGTGTTTACTCTGCCTCTCCTTCTTTGATAATAACGCAGCGCCGTTAGGAGAGAGAACTGCAGGCAAACGTTGATCAAAATAACATCTTCTACGTTCTCTGATTAAATTAACATCGTCTATAATTGTGTAGACTTCTCGTAAAATTAAGTAATGCCAGATGTTTAATAATAGTTTAACACTCAAGAGGGTATGTGTGTTGTCTCTCTGGGAGCGCTTGGTTTCTGCTGTGTTTTTTCTCTGGGAGCGCTTGGTGTCTGCTGTGTGTTGTTGTCTCTCTGGGAGCGCTTGGTGTCGATTAGAAGAACGCTGAGAGACCAGGGGGGCAGTCAGACGGATATTTTGTGAAGCCACTAAGGAAATGAAAGTTCATATAATGGCCAGTTGTGGCGCTGTCATTGGGCTCAAAAAAACCCATAGCCCCATAGAAGTCCATGTATTTTGGGCCCAACTTCTCCTAGACTGTATTACCTTAATAAACATGGTCATGAATACTTTCTGCTTCCAGTCACTAGTTTAAAGTCTCATTTCTAATGTCATAATATTCTTTTTGGAAAATGATGGTCCCATTTATTAAAAAAATGACCATAAAGTCGCGCATGTTCTGAGGGGCGTGGCTACCGTTACAGTCTATGAACGGGATCCCCCACCCACTCGAGTCAAAATAAAAACCAACGAAGAAGAAGGGGGGAAGTCCCGCCTCGTTGTCTGGGCCAGCCAATGGGCCAGCTGGCCTGAACTGGGCCAAAACGGATCTAGAAAGATGGCGACTTCCATTGCAAGGACTGACAGGCTTCATTTTACGTTCACGTTAGACCCGCGGAACGCTTTGTCCATATTTTTTACAGTCTATGGGAGAGACCCTGTTTCCTATGGGGGGGGGTTGATGGTGAGGAGGAATTCCAACAGCCTCAGTCACTTGTTCACTATAAATTATACTAGCTTGCGTTGCCGCACTTTTGAGCATTTGCACCCACACCCACACCCACACACCCACAGAGTCCCATCATGGAATGGTGTGTGTGCCTCTCTCTCTCTCTCTCTCTCTCTCTCTCTCTCTCTCTCTCTCTCTCTCTCTCTCTCTCTCTCTCTCTCTCTCTCTCTCTCTCTCTCTCTTCTAATGGCGTTTCCTTTGGGGGTACTTTTAATTGCCGGGTCATCGTCTCCATGGCCAGTGTGTCACAGTCAATAAAGCCACATTAGAGGCAGACAGGGGTCGAGGGGTGATGGGGGGGAGGGGGGTGGGGACACAGGGGGGGTCGGGACCCCGGCGTGGGGACAATATGTGAGCGCCCGAGCCCCCCCCCCCCCCCCCCCCCCCCACTCTGTTCCGCGGTGTTACGGACGGGGGGCCGCGTTGGAGGAGGGGGGGCTTTCACTGAGGCCCATTGTGAGGCCCGGTGACTCACTCTGACTCACAGAGAAGCTCAAAGAGATCCCAGGCCGGGCGGGCAGGCAGGCAGCGCCCTGGGTCCACCCACACTGGGTCCACCCACACTGGGTCCACCCACACTGGAGACAACCCCCTCAGCACTCCCTCATCTGTAGAGCGAAAGAGAGAGTGTGTGTATTGTGTAAGGCATGTACATTTGACCACAGTCTGGAAAAGGCATTCCTTACCAAGGTGCTTAAGTATACCAGCGTCTTAAGGATGCTGTTTATTATACAGCTTGGCTTACAGATGTAAATTATACTTGTGTTCATATTTGGAAGCCTCTGTAGTGTCCATGAATCAGTGGTGAGGGGCCTGCAGATTGACTGTAATGTCCATGAATCAGTGGTGAGGGGCCTGCAGATTGACTGTAATGTCCATAAATCAGTGGTGAGGGGCCTGCAGATTGCAGCCATGCCCAATAAGCCGAGAGCTGATCAGGCATCGGCAACATCTTGTTCAGTGTCTGCAATGATTGGCAGTCGCCATATATTATGGAGAAGGCGATGCTTTCTGTACTCTGTATTCTGATCTGGATCCTGAAGCACTTGCAGTAGAGTTTTCTTTTTCAAGTTTGCGCATCCTATTGTGTGTGTGTGTGTGATGTGTGTGATGTGTGTGTGTGTGTGTGTGTGTGTGTGTGTGTGTGTGTGTGTGTGTGTGTGTGTGTGTGTGTGTGTGTGTGCGTGTGTGCACCTCACAGGTACCCTTGTAGTATAATTTGAGGAATATGCATTGTGAGGACCATTTCCTTCAAGAGAAATGGTCGTTTTTAAACTAAGCTTATAAGTTATAATTATAGTGAAGGTTCAGGCTGCATTTAGGATTAGGTTTAAAGATTAGACATTTAGGGGGATAGGTTTAAGGGGGTCAGGGTTGGAGTAATGAGCTTTATACTTAAGGTTGCGTTGCGTGCCCAAAATACCTGATCTACAAGCTCACAACACTTTGTATGAGCTTTGCCGCGGCATTCAATAAAATCACTATAGTATGCACAAAGTTATAGTAAGTATAATACAAACGTGTCTGTGTGTGTGTGCGTGCATGCATGCGTGAGACAGCTCAGGCTAAAAGCTCCTTTGTCAGCACACACACACACGCACACACACACACACACACACACACACACACGTGCGCACACACGTGCACACGCACACACAAACATTAAACAAGAGCTGGGTAAACCATGCAAGCGATATAGGCCGTAAACCGTGTGTCGTCTCATAACAACTCAATCCAAACATTAGGTAATTCCAGATCAGATAACGCTTACCTCTCTAAGCTAGGCATATGATTTCTGCTAACCTTCGCTAATGGCAACAAAACAAAATAAAAATGGAAGAAAGAAAGAAAGAAAGAAAGGAGAAGACAGAAAAGCCTTTGAGGCAGAAAACAAACCCGAGAAGGAGATTTAACCCATTCTGACCTGAGATCAGATTCTAAAAATGTCTTCTATACATCCTGACAGTTTTCCATTCTGACCTGAGATCAGATTCTAAAAATGTCTTCTATACATCCTGACAGTTTTCCATTCTGACCTGAGATCAGATTCTAAAAAATGTCTTCTATACATCCTGACAGTTTTCCATTCTGACCTGAGATCAGATTCTAAAAATGTCTTCTACACATCCTGACAGTTTTCCATTCTGACCTGAGATCAGATTCTAAAAATGTCTTCTATACATCCTGACAGTTTTCCATTCTGACCTGAGATCAGATTAAAATAAATGTCTTCCATGTCAGTCGCTCTTCGAGTTTTCAAAAATAGCAGACCTATACAAGCTCGTAGCGCGCCACTCGGTGGCGCGCTACGAGCTTGTAGATCTGCTATTTTTCAATAGCTATAAAGCACGACATGATGCTAAACACCAACATGCAGGTTCTCGTCCAGAATGGGTTAATTTGGCTCACATGTTGTTGTGGGAGGAGGAGGAGGAGGAGGAGGAAGAGGAAGAGGAAGAGGAGGAGGAGGAGGAGGAGGGGGGGGGGGGGATGGGGAGGGGGAGGAGGAGGAGGGGGAGGAGGGGGAGGTGGACGGCTGTGGCCGTCCTGCTTTAACGCACGGCCGCCCTTTCCTTTATTTGATGTAAGTTGTTTTTAAGAGACGCTGTCGGCGATAGCCATAACATGTCACCGCCGTGGGCACGGAGCACGATGGTGACAGTGATAACCCTCGCTTTGGTCTAGGGGGGAGGTGGGGGGAGGAGAGGTGTGTGTGTGTGTGTGTGTGTGTGTGTGTGTGTGTGTGTGTGTGTGTGTGTGTGTGTGTGTGTGTGTGTGTGTGTGTGTGTGTGTGTGTGTGTGTGTGGTGTTCTCAGGGTGCTGAGGTTTGAACTGATACCCTCCACGTTTTGCCCCCAGACCACCAGGCCAGCACCCCCTCCCCCTCATGACCTACCCACGACCTGCTCCACCTCATTTGACATGAACTCTACACGCATGCACACACCCACGCACACTCACACGCGCACACACACTCACACGCACACAGACACACACACACACACCCACACACACTCACACGCGCACACACACACACACACGCACACACACACACACACACACACACACACACACTCACACACAGCTATCTGTCTTCAACGGTCGTCCATCTTTCCGCCCAATTCCTCCACAGCTGATTAGCTGTGGATCGTCTCTTCTAGCCTGTTGCTGTCGCGTGAAAACCTCATGTCTCCAAAAAAGTGTTACTTTTCAGGATTCAACTTCGAAAACGGCAAAAACTTGCAGATCGACCTATAGCAGATGGTCTTGCAGACCGATCGGGTGTTTTGAGTGACGCTGTGGTTTTCAATCAGTGGTCCGGGGACCGCCAGTGGACCTTGAGGGCTTTCCAGGTGGTCCCCATATGGGTAAATGATGGAGAGTTGTCAACCAAATGGACCCTTATATCTTTAAATGGATCTTTAGCTCTTGAGAGCGTATCAAATTAAAACAAATTTACCTGTATACCCGGGTCCATTTGTTTCCTTTTAAAACTCTCAAGAGTTACATTATTGTTAAACATGTGCATTACTTAATTTACAAGACGTCTACACAATTAGAGAATGTAGAACAATTGTTATTTTGATCAACAGCAACAAAATATTCTAGCCTTTGGGTCTGAGAGGCTAAATGTCATCAGACGGTGGTTCTGTGGCTCAAATGGGTCTGAGAGGCTAAATGTCATCAGATGGTGGTTCTGTGGCTCAAATGGGTCTGAGAGGCTAAATGTCATCAAACGGTGGTTCCGTGGCTCAAATGGGTCTGAGAGGCTAAATGTCATCAAACGGTGGTTCCGTGGCTCAAATGGGTCTGAGAGGCTAAATGTCATCAGACGGTGGTTCCGTGGCTCAAATGGGTCTGAGAGGCTAAATGTCATCAAACGGTGGTTCCGTGGCTCAAATGGGTCTGAGAGGCTAAATGTCATCAGACGGTGGTTCCGTGGCTCAAATGGGTCTGAGAGGCTAAATGTCATCAGACTGTGGTTCCGTGGCTCAAATGGGTCCGAGAGGCTAAATGTCATCAGACTGTGGTTCCGTGGCTCAAATGGGTCTGAGAGGCTAAATGTCATCAGATGGTGGTTCTGTGGCTCAAATGGGTCTGAGAGGCTAAATGTCATCAGATGGTGGTTCTGTGGCTCAAATGGGTCTGAGAGGCTAAATGTCATCAGATGGTGGTTCTGTGGCTCAAATGGGTCTGAGAGGCTAAATGTCATCAAACGGTGGTTCCGTGGCTCAAATGGGTCTGAGAGGCTAAATGTCATCAAACGGTGGTTCCGTGGCTCAAATGGGTCTGAGAGGCTAAATGTCATCAGACGGTGGTTCCGTGGCTCAAATGGGTCTGAGAGGCTAAATGTCATCAGTTGGTGGTTCAGTGGCTCAGATGGGTCTGAGAGGCTAAATGTCATCAGTTGGTGGTTCCGTGGCTCAAATGGGTCTGAGAGGCTAAATGTCATCAGATGGTGGTTCCGTGGCTCAAATGGGTCTGAGAGGCTAAATGTCATCAGTTGGTGGTTCCGTGGCTCAAATGGGTCTGAGAGGCTAAATGTCATCAGATGGTGGTTCCGTGGCTCAAATGGGTCTGAGAGGCTAAATGTCATCAGTTGGTGGTTCAGTGGCTCAGATGGGTCTGAGAGGCTAAATGTCATCAGATGGTGGTTCCGTGGCTCAAATGGGTCTGAGAGGCTAAATGTCATCAAACGGTGGTTCCGTGGCTCAAATGGGTCTGAGAGGCTAAATGTCATCAGATGGTGGTTCCGTGGCTCAAATGGGTCTGAGAGGCTAAATGTCATCAGATGGTGGTTCCGTGGCTCAAATGGGTCTGAGAGGCTAAATGTCATCAGTTGGTGGTTCCGTGGCTCAAATGGGTCTGAGAGGCTAAATGTCATCAGTTGGTGGTTCCGTGGCTCAAATGGGTCTGAGAGGCTAAATGTCATCAAACGGTGGTTCCGTGGCTCAAATGGGTCCGAGAGGCTAAATGTCATCAAACGGTGGTTCCGTGGCTCAAATGCTGAATTAATAATGGGCCTTGACATGAAAAGGGTTGAAAACCACTGGTTTAGTATATGATCATTTATCAAGAATAGGGAGTTAATTCACGAAAAAAACACAAAGTTAGCATAATGGAGATGAGAGCCTTTGTTGTCCAAATGGATCATTGTAGGCGTCTATCCTACAATGATCCCCTGGTGGTCTCCTGGACTCCCGTGTGGAGAAACGGTGATCTAGTAATTGCCGTCTTTAAGAAAACAAAGCTCTCATTATCATGCATCAGTTCCTCTCTGCACGTGATGCTGGGGGGGAACAAAGACAAGGAAACCACTGTTTAGTAGCTTAACAATGTGTTAAGAGAAGGTGTTCTGTGAAGAATGCTGGGACCCCCCCGTCAGAGAAGAGGTGTGTGTGTGTGTGTGTGTGTGTGTGTGTGTGTGTGTGTGTGTGTGTGTGTGTGTGTGTGTGTGTGTGTGTGTGTGTGTGTGTGTGTGTGTGTGTGTGTGTGTGTGTGTGTGTGTGTGTGTGTGTGTGTGTGTGTGTGTGTGTTCGTTCTGATAGTAATCATTACTATAGTGTTGTAGTGCGCACGCACACACGTGCATTTTCTGCTTATTATTGAGTTGGAGAGACAAGGAAACCCCTGTTACTGAACCAACACTAGTCTACTCTATAACCATGATTCAGAATATAGAGCTATTTAGCACTTATTTTAATAAACATTTAAACCCTATACTTTTAATACGTAAGTGCAGTTTAGGTCCAGCTCAGTGGCCTTGTGGTCAGAGTGTCCGCCCTGGGACTAGGGATGGTCGGGGTTCGATCCTCGGCCGGGTATAAGACTCTGAAAAATGGGACCCTGCAGTGCCTCCCTGCTTGGCACTCAGGGTTGGACTGGGGGGGTAAGTCCCTTTCGACATACTAGCGTCATGTCCAGGGCGTGTACTTGTATACTTCATGTCCAGGGGGGGTACTTGTATACTTCATGTCCAGGGGGGGGTACTTGTATACTTCATGTCCAGGGGGGGTACTTGTATACTTCATGTCCAGGGGGGGTACTTGTACATCAAGCCGCCTCGCGCTGCCCTATGGGCCTCATGTCTCGGCAAGGTATACCGAGTATTGTCAGATCGGCACCAGCAGTGGCTTCAAGATGTTATGGCATTTAATCTTTTTATGTTTTTGTTGTTGTTGAAGGCCCTTTAGACAGTATCTCTGAAGCGCTTTATGCCGGGCAGGGAGGCAGGCAGACAGACAGACCGTACCGTGCTCCTTTCAGGATGCAAGCAATCCGTTTCCCAGTGAAAAATCATCAACCTTGAGTAGGCAGAATGTGATACTCACCTGGGGGGTGGGAGTTTGATGAACGACGTCTAATAAATAGCACCACGCTACAGAAATTGTACATCAAACCTTGCTTATACGCAGGTATACAGAGTATTCTCGGATCGGCACCAGCAGTGCCTTCAAGATGTTAAATGCGCAACTAGTGATGCGGGTAAAGGGTGCCTATCGAGACCACGAGATCACGTGTTGATACATGAGCTGGAATAGCCTGTAAACCTTTTAGAAGACGTGTCACACATTCTGACTCACATGCTGCGGTGCTGCGTGCGTGGGATTCTTTTTAATGTTTTTATTTTAATGAGGCCGCCGGTAAATTAAATTATGCCGCGGTCAAAGTGGAACTCCCCGCCCGTTCGAACGTAATTAAGGTCTCCAGTAATAACGATAATAACCCGCTGCTACGCTAGGTTTTAATTAGCATTAACATGTTGTTTTTTTTCTGGTTGAAATTGCGGTCAAACGTGCTGCTAATCTAAAAGCTGGAACCCGCGTCATAGGAGGAGGCTGTGAGGTCATAGGAGGAGGCTGTGAGGTCAGGGATAACGCGGTGAGGTCGTTCTTGGGAAATAAACAAACCACTTAAACCCCATGTGGTTGAATGGAGTTCCTCAGGGCTCTGTTTGTGTAAATGGTACATTTATATAGCGCCCTTTATCCAAGGCGCTTTACATAGATTGTGCATCAAATTCACTCATTCACACACACATTCATACACCGATGGCAGTGGAAACCATGCAAGGCACCAACCAGCACATCAGGAGCAATTACTAGGGGTTCAGTGTCTTGCTCAAGGACACTTCGACAGTAACTCTGGGGGAGCACCATACAGGGTTCGAACCGGCAACCTTGCCGTTACCATCCAGCCACTCTACCGCTGAACCACCGCTCAGGGGTAGTTCTGTCAATGTCTATTATTTTTTTTCTGTCAATGTGGGAAAAAACTTTTGGCTGAAAATAGCAGATCAACAAGCTCACAATGAGCTTGTCGTTCGGGAACTGCAAGGTTCCCAGTTCGAACAGCAACAGTATATGGACACTGGCTGGCTATAGGGTTCCATTGGTTACATTATAGAACATTAGATACAAACCACCTGTACACATCTTTAGGGTACACATCTCTAGGGTTCCATTGGTTACATTATAGAACATCAGATACAAACCACCTGTACACATCTTTAGGGTACACATCTCTAGGGTTCCATTGGTTACATATATAGAACATTAGATACAAACCACCTGTACACATCTTTAGGGTACACATCTCTAGGGTTCCATTGGTTACATTATAGAACATTAGATACAAACCACCTGTACACATCTTTAGGGTACACATCTCTAGGGTTCCATTGGTTACATATATAGAACATTAGATACAAACCACCTGTACACATCTTTAGGGTACACATCTCTAGGGTTCCATTGGTTACATATATAGAACATTAGATACAAACCACCTGTACACATCTTTAGGGTACACATCTCTAGGGTTCCATTGTTTACATTATAGAACATTAGATACAAACCACCTGTACACATCTTTAGGGTACACATCTCTAGGGTTCCATTGGTTACATTATAGAACATTAGATACAAACCACCTGTACACATCTTTAGGGTACACATCTTTAGGGTTCCAATGGTTACATTATAGAACATTAGATACAAACCACCTGTACACATCTTTAGGGTACACATCTCTAGGGTTCCATTGGTTCCATTATAGAACATTAGATACAAACCACCTGTACACATCTTTAGGGTACACATCTCTAGGGTTCCATTGGTTACATTATAGAACATTAGATACAAACCACCTGTACACATCTTTAGGGTACACATCTCTAGGGTTCCATTGGTTACATTATAGAACATTAGATACAAACCACCTGTACACATCTTTAGGGTACACATCTCTAGGGTTCCATTGGTTACATTATAGAACATTAGATACAAACCACCTGTACACATCTTTAGGGTACACATCTCTAGGGTTCCATTGGTTACATTATAGAACATTAGATACAAACCACCTGTACACATCTTTAGGGTACACATCTCTAGGGTTCCATTGGTTACATATATAGAACATTAGATACAAACCACCTGTACACATCTTTAGGGTACACATCTCTAGGGTTCCATTGGTTACATTATAGAACATTATAGATACAAACCACCTGTACACATATTTAGGGTACACATCTCTAGGGTTCCATTGGTTACATTATAGAACATTAGATACAAACCACCTGTACACATCTTTAGGGTACACATCTCTAGGGTTCCATTGGTTACATTATAGAACATTAGATACAAACCACTTGTACACATCTTTAGGGTACACATCTCTAGGGTTCCATTGGTTACATTATAGAACATTAGATACAAACCACCTGTACACATCTTTAGGGTACACATCTCTAGGGTTCCATTGGTTACATATATAGAACATTAGATACAAACCACCTGTACACATCTTTAGGGTACACATCTCTAGGGTTCCATTGGTTACATTATAGAACATTAGATACAAACCACCTGTACACATCTTTAGGGTACACATCTCTAGGGTTCCATTGGTTACATTATAGAACATTAGATACAAACCACCTGTACACATCTTTAGGGTACACATCTCTAGGGTTCCATTGGTTACATATATAGAACATTAGATACAAACCACCTGTACACATCTTTAGGGTACACATCTCTAGGGTTCCATTGGTTACATTATAGAACATTAGATACAAACCACCTGTACACATCTTTAGGGTACACATCTCTAGGGTTCCATTGGTTACATATATAGAACATTAGATACAAACCACTTGTACACATCTTTAGGGTACACATCTCTAGGGTTCCATTGGTTACATTATAGAACATTAGATACAAACCACCTGTACACATCTTTAGGGTACACATCTCTAGGGTTCCATTGGTTACATTATAGAACATTAGATACAAACCACCTGTACACATCTTTAGGGTACACATCTCTAGGGTTCCATTGGTTACATAGAACATTAGATACAAACCACCTGTACACATCTTTAGGGTACACATCTCTAGGGTTCCATTGGTTACATTATAGAACATTAGATACAAACCACCTGTACACATCTTTAGGGTACACATCTCTAGGGTTCCATTGGTTACATTATAGAACATTAGATACAAACCACCTGTACACATTTTTAGGGTACACATCTCTAGGGTTCCATTGGTTACATATATAGAACATTAGATACAAACCACCTGTACACATCTTTAGGGTACACATCTCTAGGGTTCCATTGGTTACATTATAGAACATTAGATACAAACCACCTGTACACATCTTTAGGGTACACATCTCTAGGGTTCCATTGGTTACATTATAGAACATTAGATACAAACCACCTGTACACATCTTTAGGGTACACATCTCTAGGGTTCCATTGGTTACATTATAGAACATTAGATACAAACCACCTGTACACATCTTTAGGGTACACATCTCTAGGGTTCCATTGGTTACATAGAACATTATAGATACAAACCACCTGTACACATCTTTAGGGTACACATCTCTAGGGTTCCATTGGTTACATTATAGAACATTAGATACAAACCACCTGTACACATCTTTAGGGTACACATCTCTAGGGTTCCATTCGTTACATAGAACATTAGATACAAACCACCTGTACACATCTTTAGGGTACACATCTCTAGGGTTCCATTGGTTACATTATAGAACATTAGATACAAACCACCTGTACACATCTTTAGGGTACACATCTCTAGGGTTCCATTGGTTACATATATAGAACATTAGATACAAACCACCTGTACACATCTTTAGGGTACACATCTCTAGGGTTTCATTGGTTACATTATAGAACATTAGATACAAACCACCTGTACACATCTCTAGGGTACACATCTCTAGGGTTCCATTGGTTACATTATAGAACATTAGATACAAACCACCTGTACACATCTTTCACAATAAACAGATATTCATACAGTAGCTACAGGATGGAACGCAACGCAGATATTTACCACTAGAGGGCTCTAGGGTAAGACGAGGGAAAACCCAAAAAACCACAGACAGACAGACAGTCACAGACAGACAGACAGACAGGAATGCACTCATGCCCCCTCTCCCCCCTCCAGTCTGGTGACAGGTCCCCGCTGGCCTCATAACTCAGAACATGGTCATGGACCCTCTCCTCACTCCGTATATAAATCCTGGCTGGTTTTACGAGGGCTGTGGTTGGCTGACTGCTCTCCTCTCCTCTCCACCAGGACACGGGGGCCAATCAGCTTCTCCCGTGGGAAGGTCACACGGCTTGGCTTTCCTCCTCCATAGGACATCGGCGTGTTGCGTTGCTTGTGTACATGACGTGACCTTTGACCTGTGACTCTTGACCCCCCGCCTCCTCCTCGCTCGTTTGTGTGTGTCTGAGCGAACCGTAACGACCGCTCGTTGGACGAAACACTGACACGTCTTTAAAGATCAACGGTGTCTCCGCGTCGGGGCTCGAGCAGCACCGTCCGGGGGACCAAATGGACCCCTTTCACCTCCACGGAACCAAATGGACCCCTTAACCTCCACGGGGGAAGGGGCCATCAATAGTGTCCGTATACACAGATAAACATGTCCGTGGAAAAAGGCTTTGGTCTTCTCCGTGGAACATTTTATTAGTTTTTCTTTTTTCACACACCATTTTAACGTTCTTATTTTGATCATAAGACCCAAATGACTGAAGGTCGAGTCTCTCCAGGTTTTCTTCATAATATTGACACTGATTCTCTACGACACTATTATATATATATATATATATATATATATATATATATATATATATATATATATATATATATGGCATATTAGCAGTCCAACTAGTACTAGTCGTTCTCGAACGTTTTATTTACTAGGATCCCCTTTAATCTGAGAGTGTACAAAATTGTACAATATTTGTACACAGTAAGCCATTTTTTCACTCCCTCTGCCAACCTGGGAAGAGCAACGGACTGACCTCATGCTTCCTTCTGTGCATGAGGACATTTGGGACACTCGAGGGTGTGGTTTAACGTGATTATTGCCACTTCAGTGATGCTTGCGGAACTCGACTTCGTCTCGTTCCTGACCGCATCCCTGTCGTGGCAATAATCACGTTAACCCACACCCTCTCGTGTAATATTGCTTAAATATATTATTGTCCACTCATTTTGTACGTCATACCTGGAAGTTATGCGGGAACGCCTACTGAGTGGCAAAAATCTACTTTCTGGCCTTGAAAGCACATACATCCAAACAGAACAGTATGATGGCATTAAGCAACGTTAAACTAACATTGCCACTCACTTTCTGCATGCCCTAACCCTTCTATTATTATAGTGTAGTTCAGTTATTTTCAACCTTTTAAATGTCAAGGACGCTATATGCATTAGTCCACGTACCCCCCATATGATCAACCTTTCTCTGGGATGTTGTAACATCGTCAGTGTTCATTTAACTCCGGTATAGAGTTAACGGTCGTCGCCAAACTATAGCCAATTAGTGCTGGGAGTGAATGTGGGAAGCCAGAGATTTAAGGTCGAGTCTCTGCAGTGTTTTCTCTTTTTTTTTTTTTTTAAGAACCCCAAACTGACAAAATAATTTATGGAGCTGTTAAGAGAAACACTGAGCAGGATCCCAACGACAGACCAGGGTCCTTGGCCCCTGACACCCCCCCCCCCCCCCCCAACACCCCCCGATACACCCCCCGATACACCCCCCCCAAGGCCCCCCAACACCCCCCAACACCCCCCGAACGCCCCCCAATGTCCCCTAACATCCCGCTCCAATATTTCACCATTATGATCAGGCCATCCCTGGTGGTGTTATAAAACACCTCATATTACCCCCCCCCCCCCCCGCTCCCCCCCGTCCCCCCTCTATGATCTCTGGCGGGACCCCGTCCCGCACGCAACCACAGGTTGGGGGACGGACGGTGAAAAGACGCTGCATGTGAGGTTTAACATCCACACAAAAGGATCGCGGCACCGCAGACAGAGTTTCTCACAGAAGAGGAGGAGGTTTAACTGGCGGGTCTCTCTCTCTGCCACTATAAAGCGTGTATAACAGTTACAGCGGTGTTGATTTTAAGCTGTCTCTCTCTCCCTCTCTCTCTACTCTGTCCGTCAGCCTCCATAGTTAGAGGAGCCAGGCAGTCAATGGCACCGTAGAAGGCCTCTCCTCTCCATCACAGCCCTCCCTCTCTCTCTCTCTCTCTCTCTCTCAGGAGGGCTGTGACTACCTCGTAAAGCGCCTCGTAAACTGACACTATAGCCGCGCCGAGCCCCTGCTGCCCCCCCCCCGGTGCATGCATGTATGCAGCCAGCGCCCCAACGCATTAACCAAGGCTGCAAGGCTGCTGCAGCCCTGGTGCAGAGGCAGCGGTGGTGGCCGAACGGTTTGCGGAGCGGTCTTGATATCGTGAAGGTCGCTATAGTTCGTATCCCCGGACCGGCACGTTAAAATTACCACCATCATAGTGTGTACATGTCCTAGCGTGTACACGTCCTAGCGTGTACACGTCCTAGCGCATTTCCAATGATATCAAACGAGATATATATATATATATATTATTTTTTAGTTGACCTCCATGAAGGCCACCATACTCTTCGCTCTTCGTTCATCCGCGGTCCCGGTCGGTCACTTCCTGGTTTTCCGCTGCAGAAAAATCTGCCTCGTGTCTCCTAATCTAGGAAGCTCTCCATGGTTTTGATCAGATGGATATATATACTATAAAGCTCTTCATTTATGACTTCTCACCGGCCTCTCGTTCAAAATATGAACGCGAGGGACCATCGGTGTATGCATGCATGCATGCAGCACCGCAACGCATGCATTCTCCTCCGATGCTTCTCACCTCAATACAGCCATCGTCACACTACACACATCAGCCTCGGTATATCCAGGCTTTTATTTTCGTTTCGCATTCGGCTGAAAAAGAAAAGCCTGGGGAAATTCGCCATTTTGGTGATGTTTGTAAGACAAAACCAAACAAAACTAAAAGTATTTAGTTAAAAGGTTAACGATCGTCCAACTGTCCTGAGGACCCCCCCCCCACCCCCCCACCCCCCGTCCTCCTGTGCCCCCCCCTCCTGCCCCCCCCCCCCCTCCTTGATGGGAATCTGTTTTTCTCTTTCAGCAGCTTTAACTTTAATTGTAACAATCTGAGCGGAACCGAGCGAGGATGGTGGATTGTGTCTTGTGCCAGTATAGTCACTAAGGCAGGCCCGTTCCCATTGGAATACGGCAACAAAAACAGGGTCTTTATCCCATTCTGACCTGAGATCAGATTCTATAAATGTCTTCTACATCCTGACAGTTTTCTGAAAAACGTATGTTTCTATATGTCAGTCGTTCTTCGATTTTTCAAAGATAGCAGACCCTACAAGCTCGTAGCGCGCCACTCGGTGGCGCGCTATGAGCTTGTAGATCTGCTATTTTTCAATAGCTAAAGCATAACATAATGCTAACACCAAAAGGGGTTCCCGCACAAAATGCGTTATAGGTGGCGGTTCCCACCGGGCCTCCGCCATAGAAAACGCTTGCCCGCGGAAGGAACGCCGAGACATCTTCATTTCCACTGGAAGAAAATTTGCTCAATTAAGGAATTTCGTTCATGTGAGGCCCTGCAGCGAGGTCCCCAATCAAACTGCTCGCCACCCAAACGCGGAGGAGAGGACACAAACAAAGGCCTCTCCGCGTTTGGGTCAAAGGTTTTTTTGTTTTTTCTTGGGGGGGGGCGGTGAAAGGACGGAGGCATGGCGGTTGAGGGATGGAGACAGAGCAGCTCTTTAACCCGTTTAGGTCTGACGTCCACATTTAAAACCCTAAATCATGATTTTTTTTCCCCCCTGAAAAACCTCATGTTTCTGTATCAGTGGTTGTCAATATTTCATGTCAAGGACCCCCCAAAAAAAAATGTAATATGCCGCTGACCCCCGTCTGAAAAGATGTCGTTCCAGGGACCCCCCCCACCAGAAGCAAAGATTTGAGTTAAAAAAAAACGTTCGCTGTGAAAGAATATATATTATTCAAAGAGTTGCACTACATTTTCACAAGCTCGTAGAGTGGCACTCGGTGCCGCGCTATGAGTTTGTAAATCTGCTATTTTTCAATAGTATATCACATAATCCTTAAAACACCATAGGGGTATTCCCGCCCAGAATGGGTTAAAGGCTCTGCTCCACAAAGCTGTGTGCGTTTTAAATAAACAGGGTTACGTCCCCTTGTTTCCCCTTTCTGGGACCCAATGGAGTCCATCAAAGACCCCATGGTAATGTCCTGCTGAAAGGCCAAGCGGACCCCCCCCAAACCCCCCTCCCCTCCCTCCTGCACTCACCCTACGTCCCTTTCACTGCGTGTGAAAAAATGTGACATACAAATAAAACACAACATCCACCCCCCCACCCCCACCACCCCCATCCCATTAAAAATAAGAAGAAAAAGAAAACAGACATAAATTTAACTTGGATTCAAGATTCAATAATTTATTTGCCATGTCAACAAGTTGTTATGAATTTGTCTTGGTTCATACTCAGACAACCATAGATACACAAACAAGAAGGACAGTACAATACAAAAACCAGCAGCATAGGAAATTACATCCAGTTTTTTAAAGTGCTATATGCATATTTCTAAGAGTTCAGATGTCTTAATGGCTACAGGGTATAAAGTGTTATCTCTGAAGTGAGATGTTGAGCTCTTGATACTTCTAGATATCTCCTGCCTGATGGGAGGAGATTGAAGAGGTGATGTGCAGGATGGGAGTTGTCTGCAATGTTGACAGAATTGTCAATATATTTAGTCTTAGTTTTAGTCACCATGCAGTTTTAGTTTTCATTTAGTCTCCATTTAGTTTTTGTCGGTGGAAAAAGGTAGTCGTCGAACATTTTTCGTCTTAGTTTTAGTCGACTAAATCAACACTGCTTCATTGATGTCTGTGTGTGCACATGCACTGCTTCTACGTCACTGATGTCTATGTGTGTGCACGTGCATGCTCTATGTGTGCACGGGCCTGCTTCTACTTAACTACATCGCAGATCCAATGTGTGTGTGTGGCACGCTTCCGGGGCTTGCTAATAAAACGATTCTCAACTCTCCGTTTGCTCGGGCGTGAGAGAGAGAGAGAGAGAGAGAGAGAGAGAGCCGTTTAAAAAGAAACACTTGTTGAAAATTAACGACACTCATGTGAAAACAGCCTTTTTGACGAGGAGGAGAAGTGAACGCTTGCGTTGACGTTGTGACGGTTACGGGACCCGACGGTCATCATTGACCGTTGCGTTGACGTTGTGACGGTTACGGGACCCCGGCGGTCATCATTGACCGTTGCGTTGACGTTGTGACGGTTACGGGACCCTGCGGTCATCATTGACCGTTGCGTTGACGTTGTGACGGTTACGGGACCCGGTGGTCATCATTTGGTTCCCGTCAAACACCCACTCCTAGATTCATGTTGTCGGACGGCTGGCGATGTGACATGTTTGCAATCTCAGCGGACTTCACTTTATGTGTAATGCTTGTTTTCTGGTCTAGCTCATTTTCACAGCTACGAATGCACGTACGCACGCAACGCACGCACGCACGCAGGCAACGCATGCACGCACGTACGCACGCACGCAACGCACGCACGCACGCACGGGACAACAACGTATAACAGTTTTCGATATAAAGCTTAACAAATGCTGGCTTCCCTCTCTGTATGCTGGCTTCGGAACGCTTGGCCCTGACCAGTGGCGGAAAGTAACTAAGTACCTTAGTTAAGTACTGTACTTGAGTACAATTTTGAGGTATTTGTACTTTACCTGAGTATTTCCAATTTCCAATACTTTTACTTCTACTCCACTACTTCTCAGAGCCAAAATGTGTAACTTTTACTTCACTAAAATTATTTGAAAATTGTAGTTTCTAGTTACTTTGGAGATTTTAATTTTGATTAGAAAACATACATGAACCACTTCAACGCTATACATTTTGGCCATTTGAAAGTAGCCGATCTACAAGCTCACAACGTGTCGGGGTTGCGATGATATTGTGAGCTTGTAGATCTGCTATTTTCAATATACTTTCTACGCATTTTGAACTTGTGAAATGGGACATTCTGCAACACGAGTACTTTTTACATTTAGTACTTTAAGTACATTTGGATGCTGATACTTTTGTACATTTTTAATTGTGTACTATTACTTGTAACGAAGTAGTTCTAAATGGCAGTACTGGTACTTTTACTTAAGTAAAACAATTGAGACACACAAGGACCATGCAGCTCACACACCGATGCCACTCCCCTCTCTCTCTCTCTCTCTCTCTCTCTCTCTCTCTCTCTCTCTCTCTCTCTCTCGCCTTTCAAACTGCTTTTTAATTTTACCAGAGCCCCGGGGGGCGGGGCCACTAGACCGGCGCGTATGACATCACAGCCCAGAGTCTCTTATAAGATCTATGGCGTCTAAGGCTCTGCGGAGCTCAGAGAGAGAGAGAGAGAGAGAGAGAGAGAGGCAAGGCCTCGCTTCACCGAGCCCCAGCCTCATGCTCGCTTGCCTGGGTAAATACTGAAGCGAGGCCATGGGGGGGGGGGGGGGGGGGTGTGGCACGGCCCTTTATTACAACTGTCTGTGCTACAGGGCCCCTGGGGGCCCCAGGGGGACCCTTATACGCTCTCAGACATCCGCTCAATTAGCATCGTATATGTCGTCATAACGTGGCTGCATGCAGCGGCTAGTGGGCAGACGTCCAAAGTTATACCTGTCACGTTAACCCATTCTGACCTGAGATCAGATTCATACGAGGTTTCCACTGGACACACACTGGTCTGAGTAACCCATTCTGACCCGAGATCAGATTCTAAAAATGTCAGTCGTTCTTCGATTTTTTTCAAAAATAGCAGACCTACAAGCTCGTATCGCGCCACTCGGTGGCGCGCTATGAGCTTGTAGATCTGCTATTTTTCAATAGCTAAAGCATAACATGATGCCAACACCAAAATGGGTGCCCGGTCAGAATGGGTTAAGCCATTTTGACGATTGGACGATTCTACTCCAACCTGTACATATAGATTTAGTGTGGTTGAGAAACGTAATGTTTGTTGTCCCTGTTGTCATTGTGAATGAATGCAACATGGGACCCGAATGGAAACAAGACCGCAAGGTCTTTCTTATCGGTGCTGTCCTTGTCCTGGACCACTGCTGTGCTTGACTGTACCCTCAGTGTATACTGTTTGCATCTTATTGTCTAATACAATGATCAATCGAATCAATCAAAAAAAACAATGTCTTCTAAATCCTGACAGTTTTCAGAAAAAACCCCATGTTTCTATAATGTCAGTCGTTCGTTCTCAAACGTTGTCATGTCAAGGAGCCCCAAAAAATGATTATGTAATTGGCCTCCGCTCGGATTATGGCGTATAGTTTTGGGGGTGGATCATGGCGTTGTATTTCATGCAGAGTTGATGGTTGGTGTGTTCTGCTGGAAGTATCGTGTGTTTGGCTCTCCTCTCCTCTCCTCCTCCTCTCCTCTCCTCTCCTCTGCCTCTCCTCTCCTCTCCCTCTCCTCTCCTCTCCTCTCCTCTCCTTCTCAGCAATACGGTGTCTCTCACACCTCCACACTGACCGACCGCACGCACACACGTGCACGCACGCACGCACAGACATGAATAATTAAACCTCTATAGTGTTAGGTGATACGACCGCAGTGGAAAGAGAGCTCTTCCTGACAGGCTGAGAGAAGGGGTGGGGGTTTGGGGACATGGGGGTCTGGAGCTCAGGATGACCAGCACATTGAGCTCTGTTTGCTGCCTGCAGTAAATCCACTGGGCGCTCTTTGTCTAATAGAGGCCGGTAAACATCCCTTAGTGTGGTCAAAACTTCAGGTATGCTGCGTGGCGTGCGTGCGTGTGACTTGCATCTGCGTGTGTGCCGAAATAGAGTACATGCAGTGGTGTAAAGTTACTGAGTAACTGTTAGTTTAATGAGTACATAATGAGAACTTAATTGGCAATACATTTTGATGCCCATGCATCCTCTTACTTTTACTCAAGTAACATGTACTGTATTATAGGACTATTACTTAACAGATTACATTGTGGTGTTGCTTTTACTTCTAATAAGTACTTCCACCTCTTCTCCTCAGGTATGCAGGATGAGAGAGAGAGAGAGGGAGAGATGAGAAGAGAGAGAGCATCTGCACATGCCTTGAACTCCATGAAGCAGATGTTCTCTCTCTCTCTCTCTCTCTCTCAGTCTCTGTCTCTGTCTCTCTCTCCCCCTCTCTCTCTCCTCTTCTCTCTCTCTCAGCTCTCTCACTCTCTCTCCTCTCTCTCTCTCTCTCTCGTCGTCTCTCTCTGTCTCTCTGCTCTCTCTCTCTCTCTCTCTCTCTCTTCTCTCTCTCTGTGTCTCTCTCTCTCTCTCTCTCTCTCTGTCTCACTACTCTCTCTCTCTCTCTTCTCTCTCTTCTCTCTGACACTGTGATAAACCCCATTCTGCTTCATTAATGATTTACATGGAAACACTTTGGCTCTTCTGGCTCCGCCCTGCACCTGTTCTCATTGACTGGATGGGTTCTGGTCCAGTGTTCTGGTGCTGCATAGCCCTGGTCCAGTGTTCTGGTCCAGTGTCTTGTCCAGTGTTCTGGTCCAGTGTTCTGGTCCAGTTTCTGGTGCTGCATAGCCCTGGTCCAGTGTTCTGTCCAGTGTTCTGGTGCTGCATAGCCCTGTCCAGTGTTTCTGTCCAGTGTTCTGGTCCAGTGTTCTGGTCCAGTGTTTCTGGTGCTGCATAGCCCTGTCCAGTGTTCTGGTCCAGTGTTCTGGTCCAGTGTTCTGGTGCTGCATAGCCCTGGTCCATGTTGTGGTCCAGTGTTCTGGTGCTACATAGCCCTGGTCCAGTGTTGTGGTCCAGTGTTCTGTGCACATAGCCCTGTCCAGTGTTGTGGTCCAGTGTTCTGGTGCTACATACCCTGGTCCAGTGTTCTGGTCCAGTGTTCTGGTCCAGTGTTGTTGGTCCAGTGTTCTGGTGCTACAAAGCCCTGGTCCAGTGTTCTGGTCCAGTGTTCTGGTCCAGTGTTCTGGTCCAGTGTTGTGGTCCCAGTGTTGTGGCCCAGTGTTCTGGTCCAGTGTTCTGGTCCAGTGTTGTGGTCCATGTTGTGGTCCAGTGTTCTGGTCCAGTGTTGTGGTCCAGTGTTCTGGTCCAGTGTTCTGGTGCTGCATAGCCCTGGTCCAGTGTTCTGGTCCAGTGTTCTGGTGCTGCATAGCCCTGGTCCAGTGTTGCTGGTGCTGCATAGCCCTGGTCCAGTGTTGTGGTCCAGTGTTCTGGTGCTGCATAGCTCTGGTCCAGTGTTCTGGTCCAGTGTTCTGGTGCTGCATAGCCCTGGTCCAGTGTTCTGGTGCTGCATAGCCCTGGTCCAGTGTTCTGGTGCTGCATAGCCCTGGTCCAGTGTTGTGGTCCAGTGTTCTGGTGCTACATAGCCCTGGTCCAGTGTTGTGGTCCAGTGTTCTGGTGCTACATAGCCCTGGTCCAGTGTTCTGGTCCAGTGTTCTGGTCCGTGTTGTGGTCCAGTGTTCTGGTGCTACATAGCCCTGGTCCAGTGTTCTGGTCCAGTGTTCTGGTCCAGTGTTCTGGTCCAGTGTTGTGGTCCAGTGTTGTGGCCCAGTGTTCTGGTCCAGTGTTCTGGTCCAGTGTTGTGGTCCAGTGTTGTGGTCCAGTGTTCTGGTCCAGTGTTGTGGTCCAGTGTTCTGGTCCAGTGTTCTGGTGCTGCATAGCCCTGGTCCAGTGTTCTGGTCCAGTGTTCTGGTGCTGCATAGCCCTGGTCCAGTGTTCTGGTGCTGCATAGCCCTGGTCCAGTGTTGTGGTCCAGTGTTCTGGTGCTGCATAGCTCTGGTCCAGTGTTCTGGTCCAGTGTTCTGGTGCTGCATAGCCCTGGTCCAGTGTTCTGGTGCTGCATAGCCCTGGTCCAGTGTTCTGGTGCTGCATAGCCCTGGTCCAGTGTTCTGGTGCTGCATAGCCCTGGTCCAGTGTTGTGGTCCAGTGTTCTGGTGCTGCATAGCCCTGGTCCAGTGTTCTGGTCCAGTGTTCTGGTCCAGTGTTGTGGTCCAGTGTTCTGGTGCTGCATAGCCCTGGTCCAGTGTGTCTGGGTCCAGTGTTCTGGTGCTGCATAGCCCTGGTCCAGTGTTCTGGTCCAGTGTTCTGGTGCTGCATAGCCCTGGTCCAGTGTTCTGGTGCTGCATAGCCCTGGTCCAGTGTTGTGGTCCAGTGTTCTGGTCCAGTGTTCTGGTCCAGTGTTCTGGTGCTGCATAGCCCTGGTCCAGTGTTCTGGTCCAGTGTTCTGGTGCTGCATAGCCCTGGTCCAGTGTTGTGGTCCAGTGTTCTGGTGCTGCATAGCCCTGGTCCAGTGTTCTGGTCCAGTGTTCTGGTCCAGTGTTCTGGTCCAGTGTTCTGGTGCTGCATAGCCCTGGTCCAGTGTTCTGGTCCAGTGTTCTGGTGCTGCATAGCCCTGGTCCAGTGTTGGTGGTCCATGTGTTCTGGTGCTGCATAGCCCTGGTCCAGTGTTCTGGTCCAGTGTTCTGGTCCAGTGTTCTGGTCCAGTGTTGTGGGTGTGCTGCATAGCCCTGGTCCAGTGTTCTGGTCCAGTGTTCTGGTGCTGCAGTAGCCTGGTCCAGTGTTCTGGTGCTGCATAGCCCTGGTCCAGTGTTCTGGTGCTGCATAGCCTGGTCCAGTGTGTGGTCTGGTCCATGGTGTTCTGGTCCAGTGTTGTGGTCCAGTGTTCTGGTGCTGCATACGCCTGGTCCAAGTGTTCTGGTCCAGTGTTCTGGTCCAGTGTTCTGGTCCAGTGTTGTGGTCCAGTGTTCTGTGCTGCATAGCCCTGGTCCGAGTGTTCTGGTGCCATGTTCTGGGTCCAGTGGTTGTGG